>NC_090998.1:10000000-10604250 GCF_041146395.1 Eulemur rufifrons
CAATACAGGTTGTTACAAAAGATACTAGATCACCACTTTTTATGCCTGAGTAGTGCTCCATGGTATACATATACCACATTTTATTAATCCACTCATGTACTGATAGGCACTTGGGTTATGTCCACATTTTTGAAATTGTGAAAAGTGCTGCTATAAATATTCAAGTGCAAGTGTCTTTTTCATAAAATGTCTATTTTTCTATGTGTAAATACCTACTAGCAGGATTGCTAGATCAAATGATAGGTCTATTTTTAGTTTTTTGAGGTATCTACACAATACTTTCCATAAAGGTTGAACTAGTTTGCTGTCCTAGCAAGAGTGTATAAGTGTTCCTTTCTTTGCACATCCTCACCAACATTTGTTGTTTTGGACTTTTTGATAAAAGCCATTCTTACTGGAGTTAGGTGATATCTCATTGTGGTTTTGGTTTGCATTTCCCTGATGTTTAGAAACATTGAGCATTTTTTCATGTGGTTTTTGGCCAATAGTCTATCTTCATTTTAAAATTTTCTGTTCATGTCCTTTGTACAAATTTTAATGGGATTTTGATTTTTTTCTTCCTGATTTCCTTGAATTCTTTGTAGATTCTGTTTATTAGCCCTTTATTAGATGTATAGCCTGTTTTAGTGTATATTTTCTCCCATTCTGCAGCTTGTCTAATTGCTCTATTTATTTTGTCCTTGGTTATGTAGAAGCTTTTTAATTTGATCAGATCCCATTTATTTGTTTTTATTGTTGCTGTGATTGCTTTTGAGGTCTTCTTCATAAATTCTTTCCCTAGGGAAATGTCTATAAGACTTTTCCCAACATTTTCTTCTAGAATTCTTATAGTGTCATACCTTAGCTTTAAGTCTGTTATCCATGGTGAATTAATTTTTTTGAATGGTGAGAAGTGCAGATTCAGTCTCAGCCTTCTTCTTATTGCTATCCAGTTTTCCCAGCACCATTTGTTGACTAGGAATTCTTTACCCCAGTGTATGTATGTTTTTGTCTGCTTTGTCAAAGATCAGATGGCCATATAATGATGGATTGATATCTGAGTTCTCTGTTCAGATCCATAGATCTATATGTTTGTTTTTGTGCCAGTGCCACGCTGTTTTTGTTACAATAGCCTTGTAGTATAGCTTGAAGTCTGGTAAAATGATGTTTCCTGATTTGTTCTTATTATGTAAGTTTTCATTAGCTATTTGGGGTCTTTTCTAGTTTTATATGAAGCACAGAATTATTTTTTCTAGGTTTGTGAAAAACAATGTTGGCATATTTGTGGGGATTGGATTGAATCTGTAAATTTCTTTGGGTAGTATAGACATTTTAACAATGTTCATTCTGCTGATTGATGAGCATGACACATTTTTCCATGTGTTTACATCCCCTGAAATTTCATTCTTCAGTGTTTTGTAGTTCTCCTTATAGAGGTCTTTCACCTTCTTAGTTAAATATACCCATAGTTATTCTATTTTCTTTGTTGCTATTGTTAAAGGTATTGCATCTTTGATCATAAAAGGGTGCTTAATTCTTTCAAATGATTTTTCTTTGTCCATTGAGAGGATCATATGGTCTTTGGGTTTGCTTCTATTTATGTGGTGAATTAAATTTATAGATTTGTGTATGTTTAATCATCCTCAAATCTCTGGGATCAAGCCTACTTGGTTGTGCTGAAATTTTTTTTTTCATGTGCAGTTGAATTTGGTTTCTAAGATTTTGTTGAGGATTCTTGCATCTGTATTCATGAGGGATATTGGTCTGTAGTTTTCTTTTTTTGTTGTGTCCTCTCCTGGTTTTGGTATCAAGGTGATATTGGCTTCATAGAAAGAGTTGGGGAGGATTCCATCCTTCTCAATGTTACAGAATAATTTCTGCAGTATGGGTACTAGTTCTTCCTTGTAGGTTTGGTAAAATTCAGATATGAAACCATTTTCTCTGGGACTGTTTTTGGTGGAAGATTTTTTATTGATGATTCAATTTTGTGTGCTTGATATTATTCTGTTTGGGAGTTCTATTTCTTCCTGATTGAGACTAGGGAGGTTGTGTTTTTCTAAGAATTTGTATATTTCCTCTGAATTTTCAAGTTTATGAGCATAGAGATTTTTATAATATTCAGTGATGATGTTTTGTATTTCTGTGATATCAGTCATGACTTTGTTTTCATTTCTGATTGAGCTTATTAAAATCCTTTCCTTTCTACTTCTGATTAATCTAGTGCTTGGTTTATCAGTTTTGTTTATCTTTTCAAAGATCAAACTTGTTGTTTCATTAATCTTCTGTATAATTCTTTTGTTGTCAATTTTATTTAGTTCTGTTCCTATCTTGGTTAAAATGCAAGTTAAGTGACATATCAACATAAAGAAATAAATTGATTTAGTTTTTATCAAATGGAAATCATTTCGTCATTCCTCATCTCATAAAAAATAGGGGAATGTTTGTTATTCATAATTCCAAAGATTTCATGAAACCTCTTAAGTACTGATTTCAGAAAAAATGCAATCTTCATCTTTCTAAAAACTAGCAAAAATAGAATTTATATCCATATTTATTCCTTGGAATCAGAACAATTATTTGAGCCTTCAAGAGAATGGCTAATGTTGGCTAGGTATATATGTATTTCTGTTACTTATTTTTTAATATAATTTCATAAACTATATTTATAATCTGATGCATATGTATGTTTGTATTCAGGTTTTATGCATGTTATTAGATATAAACTTATTTATATTTATGTATTATTACATTTTCATAAATTAAATTAATAATCCTATTAGTCACATTATAGAATTAAAATTAAAAAATCATCATTAAAAATGTCAAATAATATAACATTCACTAATGTCTTCTTTTAAATTTGAGGTACTGATGTCTACCACTCCTAAGGACATCCACTTGGTATTTTCAATTAAATAACATTATATAGTCAAGTGTTAGTGACAGGGATACATTCTAAGAAACATATCTGTAGGTGATTTCATCATTGTGCAAACCTCATTGAGTATAGCTGTATAGCCAACTACATCGTTAGACTATATCATATAACTTCTTGCTCCTAGGCTACAAACCTATATAGCATGCTAATATTTTGAATGATATGGGTAATTTTAACACAGTGTTAAATAGTTGTGTTTTATACATATTTAAAAATAGAAAAACTCCAGTAAAACTATGGTATAAAGATAAAAAATAGTATACCTGTACAGAGCACTTACAATGAATGGAGTTTCCATGAATAGAAGTCATTGGGTGAATCAATGAGTGAGTAATGAGTGAATGTGAAGACTTATGACATTACCATACACTATTGTAGACTTTATAAACACTGTACACTTAGGCTACTCTAAATTTATAAATTTTTTTGTTTGCTCAATAATAAATTAACCTTAGCTTTTTGTAACTTTTTATTTTATAAACTTTTTAACTATGTAAACTTTTTGACTCTTTGTAATAAATGTTAGCCTAATACACAAATATTGTACAACTGTACAAATATAAATTCTTTATATCCATAGTCTATCAGCTTTTTTCTGTTTTTAAAATTTTTAATTTTTCTTTTTTTGCTTTTTCAAGATTTTTGTTCAGAACTAAGACAAACACACACATTAGCCTAGGCCTAGTCTGGGTCAGGATCATCAGTATCACTGCCTTCTACCTCCACATCTTGTCCCATAGAAAGTCTTCAGGGACAATAACATACCTGGAACTGTCATCTCCTATGATAGCAATGTCTTCTTCTGGAATACTTCCCAAAGTATCTCCTAGAGGTTTTGTTGACACTTAACTTTTTTTTAATAAATAGATGGAATACACTATAAAAATGATGAAAATATAGCATAATCAGCACATAAACCAGTAAACAGTAACATAGTTGTTTATCATTTTCTAGTATTATGTACTGTACATAACTGTATGTATACTGAGTATACATATACATATAGCTTGACTTTCAGCACAGTAGGTTTGTTTACAGCAGCATCACCCCAGACAGATGAATAATGTGTTGTGCTACAAAAATGGCTACAATGCCACAAGGAGCTAAGAATTTTTCAGCTCCATTATAATCTTATAGGACCATTATCTTTAATGAAGTTCAGCATTGACAAAAATGTCATTATGCAGTGACTGACTATATGTCGTGTCCTTTCTTATATGTAGTAATATGGTCTTTTTACTGATTCAGAATTTAACTTTACTAGATAATCTAGGCTTATTTTAATACAAAGGTTCAATAAAAATATAAAGCCATAACAACAAATATTCAAAATATAAGGAATAGGAAGCAAGATGGCAGACCAAAGATGCCACCAGCAAGAGCATCTCAGTAAGAAGGAAAAGTTTTAGATGACAGAGAAAAAACAAACAGACAGAAAAACATAGATTGGATGAGGGTGTGAAGGAAGGGTGCCAGAACCTACAGGAGACTCTACAGGAAGAGGTCATGGAGCAAAACTGGAAGGAGAAAGGCACTGGCTGAGATTACCCCTAAGAAGCTCAATGACCAGTGAAAAGGGTAGTTGGAGCGGTTAGTTTCACCCTCCCCCACATCTCGGACTGTTGGTGGGCTCCTGAGCTGCTGGAAAGACCTTCTGCTCACACAAGCCCAGACACTGCTGCTGCCAGTGAGCTGGGAGCTTATTGAAGACAGGGCACCAGGCTCCCAGCCCCCTTGGAGTGTTGCTCAACCTACAGACCTGAGCTGGACAATAGGTCTCTTATTGCTTCTCTACCCACTGTGTGCCTTTGTCCTCTCCAGGGGGCTTCCACTTTTCAGGTTCTTTCTTGCTCATCCCCCACAGATGTTTCCCAACTCTGACTCAGGCTGCAGGACCCACGTGGGTCCTGTGGGTCCCAGGTTATCTGTGTGACTCCAGAGATCAGTCATTCTGGGTGGACTGCCTCCCAGAGAGATGGCTGGAGATGACCAGAGTGTGGACTTTCCTCTGCCCAGAGTCTTTTTCTCCCCTTCCCCTCCCCAGCCATGGCTTCAAAGAGAGACAATTGAGCCACCACACAGAGGCATCCACAGGGAACAGTGCTCAAAATTTTCCTTTTGGAGTCCTGAAGTGGATTGAGGGGTGCTTGGACTGTGAGCTCCCTGCCAACCTGCCTTCCCTGGTGCTGCTTGCCTGGTGGCCTCATTAGAGCAGGGCAAGCCCAGACATGGAGGGAATTTGAACCAGCTTGGATAACCCATGGGCGATAGGATCAGCAGGCTTCTCCCTGGCATAGTCAGCGATTGATCTCTGGCGCCCTAGGGATGGGCCTCCAGGTCAGATCCCATACCCCCAGATCTCAATCTTGTTGCCCAGGGGCATAGAGGGGATATTTGTAAACAAGTCTCAGAAAGTGTTGGTGCCTCCAGAGGAAGATCAGGAGGGAGAGTGCAGTGTGGGTTCTAGCTGTTGCATGCTCATGGGGCATCCCTCCTTCCACAGGAGGGCAACACTCTCACTTCAGGCCAGGATTATGGGCAGGGAACCTCCTGTCCAGCATCACAGTAGTAGGAGAGCTCAGCTGGCATGAGGTCCTGCCTACTGGCAAAGGCCCACAGGAAACCCTGGAACAGGGGAGGGCAGAAGGGAGCAAGGCCTGCTCCAGACTACTGGTTTGTGGGTCTCAAACAGTCCTGCCTCCACATGCAGACTTTCTGCTTGAGTGGGGCCTCTTCCAACCCCCCCGGCAACTTTGCCAATAAGCAAGGAATGAACCTTTTCTCCCTGCTGAAGCAGATCCTTGCTACCATTTGTGGAGCTTGAAGGAAGGCTCACTGAACCCAGCCTTGCCCAGACTCACTCCCTCACCTGCTTCTGCTGAGGTGGTGAATAGGGACTCACCTGGAAGTTCCAGGGTCCCACCTACCACCTGGGGCATAGAGTGGTTCTCCTGAGGAACTAGAGCTGGTCACAGGACCCAAAAAGAACACTGAAGCCTGTTCCTTCTGGCGAGTGCCACCTACTGACAGAGAGGTCAATGTGCATATCCTCTACAACATTTACTGTCTCAATTATATAGGGTATGGTTGATTCTCACAAGCGCCACATACTGGCTCAGAGATTAAACTCCTTGTGTCATTATCTAACCCAAAGAAAATCTAAATGTCAGAAGCAACAGCTACTCCAAATGTGAAGAAATCAGTGAGAGAACTCTGGAGGTATGAAAAATCAGAGCCAAAGGATACCCCCAAAAGCAAGCACCAGCTCTCTAGCAAGAGATACTAAGCAAAATTAGAATATTGATATAACAGATGAAGAATTTGGAACATGTATTGTAAGAAAGCTCAATAAAATACAAGATAGAATGGAAGCCCAACAGAAAGAAAATACAAAAACAACACAGGAAATAAATGAAAAATTCACTAAAGAAATTGAATTATTAAAGAAAAATCTGACTCAGGTGATACAAAAACAATATATGTAACCAAAGTGTTTGTACACCGTTAATATTCTGAAGCAAAAAAAAAAAAAAAGAAAAGAAAAAAAAGAAAGAAAAATCAAACAGAACTTCTGGAAATGAGACATTCATTCAAGGAAATACTAAACACAGTGGAAAGCCTTAAGAATAGGTTAGGTCAGGCAGAAGAAAGAATCTCAGAGCTTGAAGACAACATCTCTGAAATAAACAAGTCAGTTACAGAGATAGAGCAGAGAAATAAGAGGATCAAGCAAGGCCTACAAGAAATATGGGATTATGTAAATAGGACTAACGTAAGAACCATAGGCATCCCTGAGGGTCAAGAAGAAAATACACAAAGGTTGGAAAACCTATTTAAGGGAATAAATGAGAAAAATATCTGTGGCCTTGCTAGTTATCTAGATATCCAAGTAAAAAAGAGCTCAAAGGACTCCTGGGATATTCATTGCAAAGAGGCAAACACCACAACATGTAGGCTCACGCTGGCCAAAATAAACATAAAAGACGTGTTCCTACAAAACATAAAGCAAAAGCAAATGGTAACTTAGAAAGGAAAACCCATCAGACTAACTGCAGACTTCTCAAGTGAGACCTTAGAAGTCAGAGGGGATTGGGGCCCCATTCTCAGTTTTCTGAAACACAATAATGGCCAGTGTAGAATTTTGTATCCTGCAAAATTAAGTTTCATATATAAGGGGGAAATAAAGACTTTTTTGTCAAGCAAACACTAAGTGAGTTTGGCAAGACAAGACCTGTCCTGCAGGAGGTACTCAGAACTGCATTATACATAGATTAGCACAATAGACACCAACCATTATAAAATCACCCTAAATCCAAAGGTCACACCCCCAGTACCACAATGGCTAAAGAGATAAAACAAAGCAACAAACTTCTACTCAACAGGATGAAAAGAAATTGACCCCAATTATCACTCCTGCACCAATGTCAATAAATCAAATGTCATCCTAAATGAGATGCATGCTCCCTAATGAAACCTTCAAGCTGAGAAACATTAGGGAGCAATTAGAGAAAAATCCATAAAGGAGACTAAAACTACAGGACCAGAGTGGTAGGAAAAAAACAAGAAAGAAAAAAACTGGTGAATGCAAAATAATATGAATGTCAATAATGATAATGATGATAATAATAGTCAAGAAGAAAGGATGAATAATCTAGTAAAATGATGTTGATAGATAAAATAACATAAGTCTTACAATATATTGTATTTAAGGATTAAACTTACTGCTAAAACAGAGAGATATAGAAAAAGCACTCAAAGTGAATGAATACAGGAAAGAATGAATAACAAATAAAACATTAGTGTCTTAAACAAAAGCAGTCTCAATAAAGAGGAGAAAAGAGAAACCAAATAACAATGTTCTGAAAAATTATTAGAAAGTGAGAAAGTACATAATCAGTATATAGATTCTTTGCTTGGGTACATTGCCTTTGAACAGAAAACACTTATGGGAAGGAGGAAATTAGAAGATGACATAAGAAAAGAAAAACTGGCCCTTGGGGCCAAGATGGAAGACTAGAAGCAGCCCACACAGGCACTCTCTATGGGAGGATCAAAAACTGCAAGTAGATGCCCACCTATGAATGACCCTTTTTGGACAGAACATTGTATTATAAATCGTCAGAAAAGTGACAGGAGACACTCAGTGAAAGAGATGGGGACAAGAAGTTCCTGTTGCCAAGATCAGAAGATACCTGGGGGAGACCCCTATACATGGGGAAGGGATAAAAGAGAGAACCCCAGGGCCCCACATCCCCATGGACACATGCACCAAGCACAGGCAAACTCTCCTGTGGACCCATCTCCCAGATGGAGGACCATGTCCCTTGATTTTGAACACCAGATGGAAGGCTACTCCCCCAACCCTGAGTGCCAAACAGAGCAACAAGACTCCTGGCCCCACATGCCACTAGGAGGCCCATGCCCCCACAGACCTGTACACTGTGTGACAGACCACAATCCCCCCAAGTGATGACCAGCAAAACAAGGCCCAGCCCTACACACCACCAGGTGAACCATGCCTTGGAGGGACCACTTGATGCCATGCCTGTGGTTTAGTTCTTCACCATGGACCTGCTAGCCACAAGCTGCCCTCCCAATATGACCGTCTGCTGCCTCTGCCATGTACTTCCATTACACCTAGACCTCAGTGGAGCAAACACCAGTAGCCCTGACACCTGTGTCCACCATTTAGATAGCCTAGGCAAATAGCCAGTGTCACCACCTGAGAGACCTGGGCAGAGGAATCTCCCACAACACCCAACTCAGGGGAGACGGACTCACCCAGCCCATTCCCGAGCTTTCATGAGCAGCCTTACTCCACATGAAGATCCACTATCACTGGCCCAGGTCCCATGACTTGCCCAGGCACTGGCCAAGGTCCTGCAACACACCCTGGCACTGGCCAAAGTGCCACATACCAACCCACTGCAGACTACAATCCTGTGATGTGCCCAGGTGCCTGAAAAGATCCTGTGGCCCACCCCGGTGTCAGCCAAGATCAGACCACTCACCTCCATGTAAAGAGACTTGCACACTCCCCTTTCCAAGCTTCCAACAGCAGCCTCAGGACCAAACCACCAGTACGAATGAATAAACCCCAGCACAACCTTAAACTGTGGCAATCAGAAGGGATCAACGTGATGCAGGACAACAGCTCTCACTGCATCCTCCTGTCTATCCCTGGGTCAGTCCTCCAAGTAGGACACAAACGTGTTCTCCAGAGATTTCTCCTTCTTCTCACTAAGTAGGAGAGTTCTTAGCAAAGAAGAACAGGTACACTACAACTTATCAGCTCTGAGCTGAAATAAGTGATTTCAGATGAGAACAAACCAGAAAAAGAATTCTGGCAACATGAAAAAACAAGCTATTTCAATAACACCAAAGATCACAATAGATCCACAGCAATGGACAAAAGCCAAAAGGAAATTGTCAAAATGAATGGCATACAGGTGAGTGGAATCGAATAGAAAGTTGAAAACCAACACAAGGAAACTAAGAATATATTTCAGATCACGAATAAAAATTATGGAAAACTTGCTAAAGAGATAGACAACGTAAGAAAGAATATAACAGAATTTAAAGAAATGAAAGTCTTGTAGAGAATTACAAAATACAGCAGAGAGCTTCAACAACAGAGAAGACCAAGCAAAACAAAGAATCACAGAGCTTGAAAACAAGGCTCTTGAACTAACATAGTCAAAGAGGCAGAAAAATGAATTAAGAAGAATGAAAAATCATTCTTGGAAATGTGTGACTATGAAAAGCAGGCCAGTATAGGAATTATAGGTATCACAGAGACAGAGAAGAACAGCAAAAAGCATAGAAAACCCATTCAAGGGAAATATTTAAGAGAACTTTTCCATTGTTGCCAGAGATGAAGACATCCAGATATAAGATGGTCATCAAGCATCAGGAAGATTCATAGCATATAGGACATCTCCAAGACACATAGTCATCAACCTGGTCAAAGTCAAACTGAGAGAGAAATTTCTACAAGCTGCAAGATGAAAGCTACAACTAACCTAAAAGGAAAATCCATCATGTTAACAGTTGACTTCTCAGAAGAGACCTTACGACCTATATGGCACAGGTGCCCTATTTTTAATCTTTTTAAAGAGAACAAATACCAGTGAAGAATTTTTTATCCTGAAAAATTAAGTTTCATAAATCATGGAGAAATAAAGACATATCTAGACCAGCAAACACTAAGGGAATTTGTCACTACTAAACTTGCCCTACAGAAATGCTCAAAAGTGCATTATACATGCAGCAGCACGATTCATATCCACTAGTGTAAAAGCAGACAAAAGTAAAGCTCAGAGCTCTTATAAACAAGCACATGAGGGAAACCAAAACAATAAGGTATCATCCAACATGATGAATATAAAACATCCATATGTCAATAGCAATATTCCCCATGAACTGCCTGAATTCCCCACTTAGAAGACATAGACTGGCTGAATACCTGGGGAACAGACACGCCTGGAGCTCTGACATGGGGGGAAAGGCGATACATGGGCAATGTATATAACCTGCAGTTCTGTATCCCCCCTAACAATAAGATGAAAAAAAAAAAAAAACACCTCATATATGTGCTATCTCCAAGAAACACATCTAAACCACAAGGAGTAGTATAGACCAAGGAAAAAGGGAAGGAAAAAAACAGTCTAAGTAAATGGAAACCAAAAGCAAGCAAGTATAGCCATTCTCACATAAGGTAAAATACACCTTAAATCCACAATGGTAAAAAAAAAAAAAAAAAAAAAAAAAACAAAACCCACAAATATGTTCACTATGAAATGGTAAAGGGAGCAATTCAACAAGAAGACATAACAATTTTAAATATATATGCACTTAACTCAGGAACTCCCAGTATCATAAAGCAAATTACTTAGATCTTAATAAAGAAATAACCGGTAGCATCTTAATTGCCAGGGACTTTAACACTCCACTGACAGAACTGGACAGATCACTGAAGCAGAACACAAATGAAGAAACACTGGACTTAAACAGGACTGTGCAACAAATGGGCCTAAGAGATATTTACAGAACATTCCACCCAAAAACCACTGACTATGCATTCTTTTCATCAGCTCATGGGACATATTCCAAGGTTGATCATACCTTAGGCCCCAAAAGAGGTCTCTCAGCAAATACAAAAAAACAATAAAAATCATACCTGTTTCTTCTTAGATGACAGTGGAATAAACCCAACTTTCAAGTCCAAGAGAAACATTGAAATGTACACAAAGTTATGGAAATTAAACAACCCGCTGCTGAATGATCCTTTGATCAATAATATTAAAATGGAAATCAAAAGATTCCTCAAACTGAATGACAAAGGGGACAGATAAAAAGCAGTACTAAGGGGAAAGTGTTTACCTTTAAATGCCTACACCAAAAAGAAAGGTTACACATTAACAACCTAATGTCAAATCTGCAAGAACTAGAAAAAGAACAAACCAAACCTAAAGCCAACAGAAAAAAAAGACATAACCAACCTTAGAGCACAACTAAATGAAATGGAAACAATAACAATAACAAAAATACAATCAATGAAACAAAAGTTGATCTCTTGAATAGGTAAACAAAATCATTAGACCACTTTCCAGATTAAGGAGAAACAGAAGAGAAAAGACTCAGATAAGCTTAATCAGAAATGAAAAAAGGAGACATAACAATGAATGTCACAAAATATCAATTGTGATACTACAAAAACCTAGGAAACTCAGAAACGTGGAAGAAATGGATAAATTGTTGGAAACACACAATCTCTCAAACCTCAATCAGGAGTAATAGAAGTCCTTCACAGACCAATAACAAGCAGTGACATTGAAGCAGTAATAAAAAAAAAAAAAAATCTCCCAACAAAAATCTAAAAGCCCCAGACCAGATGGATTCTAATTTGAATTCTAACAGGCCTATGAGGAACTTGTTCCTATCCTATAACAATGATTTCACAGCATCAAGAATGAGGGAATCCTCCCTACCTCATTCTCTAAAGCCAGTATCACCATAATACCAAAGCTAAGAAAAGACACAACAAAAAAGAAAATTACAGACCAATATCTCTTATAAATATAGATGCAAAAATTCTCAAGAAAATACTAGCAAAGCAAATTCAACAGCACATCATAAAGATAATCCACCAAGATCAAGTTCACTGGGCTGCAAGGATGGTTCAACATATTTAAATCAGTAACATTATTCACTACATAAACAGAAGCAAAAACAAAGACCATATGATCATCTCAATGGATGTAGAAAAAGCATTTGATAAAATCTAGCGCCCTTCCATGATAAAAATTTAAACAAATTAGGCATACAAAGACTATAACTCAAAATTATAAAAATCATATATGATAGGCCTGCAGCCAACATCATATTAAATGGGGAAATGTTGAAATCATTCCCCCTAAGAACTCAACAGGACAAGTGTTCCCTGCATCACCACTTCTGTTCAGCATAGTACCAAAAGTCCTAGCCAGAACAATCAGCCAAGTGAAAGAAATAAAAGGTACTCAAATTGTGAAAAGGGAGTCCAACTATCCCTGTATGCTGATGATATGATCTTTCATCCAGAAAACTCTAAAGACTTCACCGAAAGACTCATGGAATTGATAAATAAATTCAGGAAAGTCTCAGGTTACAAAATCAATGTACACAAATCATGGGCATTTCTATATACTGATAACAGTCAAGCTGAGAGGCAAATTAAGGACTCAGTATATTCTCAATAGGTATAAAGAAAATAAAATACCTAGAAATATACTTTACCAAGGGGGTGAAAAATCTCTACAAGGAGAAGTACAAAAAACTGAATAAAGAAATCATAGATAACACAAACAAATGGAAAAACATCTGTTGCTTATGGATTATCGGTGTCAGGATTGTTAAAATGTCTACACTGCCCAAAGTGATTTACAGACTCAGTGCAATCCCCATCAAAATACCAACACAATATTTCACACACCTATAAAAAATAATCCTAGCCTTCATTTAGTACCAAAAAAGATCCCGAATAGCCAAAGCAATCTTAAAAAAGGTCAGATCTGGAGGCATCACATTACCTGATTTCAAATTATACTACAAGGCCCTAGCAACCAAAACAGCATGGTACAGGTACAAAAGTAGAGACATAGACCAATGAGACAGACCAGACACCCCAGAAATAAAACATACAGCAATGACCAACTAACCTTTCACAATGTATACAACAACATACACTGGGGAAAGGATGCCTTATTTAAGAAATGGTGCTGGGAAAACTGGATAGCCACATGTAGAAGAATGGAACAGGACCACTATCTTTTGCCATATACAAAAATTAATTCAAGATGGATAAAACACTTAAATTTAAGACATGAAATCCCAAAAATTCAAGAAAACACAGGAAAATCTCTTCTAGCCATTGGCCTAGGCAATGAATTTATGAATAAGACCCCAAATGATGTACAGCAATAACAAAAATAAATAAGTGGAAATTAATTAAATTAAATAGTTACTTCCTATAAATATTAATAATCAACAGAGTGAATAGACAACCTACAGAATGGGAGAAAATATTTACCAAGTATACAGCTGACATAGGACTAATATCCAGAATCTACAAAGAATTTAAACAAATCAGCAAGATAAAAACAAACAACCCCATCAAAATGTGGGCTAAAGATATGAACAGAGGTTTCTCAAGAGAAGATAGACAAATGTCCAAGAAACATATGAAAAACTGTTCATGACAACAAATACTCAGGGAAATGCAAATGAAAACTACAAGGAGATAGCACTTACCCCAGTCAGAATGGCCATTATTAAAAAGAAAAAAGAAAAGAAAAATAGATTCTGGCATGCATCCAAAAAGAACAGAGTGCTTATATATAGTTGGTGGTATAACGTTGAACTATAAATAGTTGGTGGTGTAAATTAGTATAACTTCCACGGAAAACAGTATGGGGATTCACCAAGTAAATAAATGTAAAAAAAGTCACTTTATAAAAAGACAACAGCACTTAAATGTTTATTGCAGCACAATTCAAAATTGCAAAGATGTGGAATCAACCTAAGGGCTCATCACTTCATTAGTGGATAAAGAAAATATGGTGTATATATATATATACCATGGAGTATTACTCAGCCCTAAAAATAAATGAAATAATGTCTTTTGTACCAAGCTAGATGGAACTAGAAATTATTATCCTAAGTGAAGTATCTCATAAATGGAAAACCAAACACCACCTTTTCTCAATAAGTTGAAGTTAAATGATGAGTACATAAAGGGACAACGAGATATAAAGGTCATCGGAAACAAAGAGGGGGAATGGTGAGGGAGTGAGAAATAAACACATACCTATTGGGTACAATGAACATTATTGTAGTTATAGGTACAAAAAAAGGCCTCACTTAAGCATGACAGAAGGTATCCATGTAGCAAAACTTTTGTACCTCCTTCATATTTTAAAATTGAAAAAAATTTATACCACGCACAACAACCAGGATGAAAACTGCCAAAGTTAATTTAATATCATTATATAAGGCAAGAATCATTGGAAATGTAATTTATTAATGATTGACTTATTTTTAAAACCATTAGTTGTAATCTTTTAGAATATGCATGTACCTCATAATCCTATTTCAACATAGAATTGAAAGGAGTGAATGAATAAACAATCATAAACATGTAATAAACAATTTTGTCTCAACTCTATTACATAGGTACATTGAGGAGCCTATAGAAAGATTTAAACTAGACAATTAACCATTACAAACATGCACATGCACGCACACACACATATATGCACTCTATACTAATACAGAGTATTCATATTTTTAAGTTTTTGTGGGAATTTTCCAAGGTATATTATAATCTGAAGTGTCAGCTTGGCCAGTGACACTTGAAATGTAGCTATTCAGTTCTAATAGTAATTAATGAAAAATAAATAACACTTAAAATCAGTTCCTCCATCACACCAGTCACATTTTAACAGACATATAGAACATTTTCAGCTTCACACAAAATACTGTAACTACAGTTAAACTATATAGAGGTTAATAACCAAAAATTTGAAAATCTACATAATTTTTAATTCAGTAATATGTTGCTAAAGAAAGTAAGAGCCAAAGAAATTACCACAATGGATAGTCACAATTTTTATATGAATTATGACTAAAATAGAGCAGGGGTCTTTCTTGTGAAAAATTAGTTGCCTTAAATACATATATTGCAAAAAATGAAATCAGAAGTGGACTTCTCTGAGCATGCATCAAAAGAAAACAAAAGGAAAAAAGCTGAAATTAAATTAAATTAAAGTGAAGTAGAAGAAAGAAAACAAAAAATAATATAAAATCATGAGACACAGTAAGCAGATATGATCAACAAATCTAAAGATATTTTTATTGAAAACAATTAATAAAATTGATAAAAGCTATTTAAGAAAGAAGAAGGGAAGGCACAAGTACTTTTTTCCTAGATTAAATGTAGGAATATCTTACAGTTTTGACAGATATCAAAAAGTGTGGAAACATTTTATAAATATAATTTAAGATCCACGTGAAATAAAAAATTCTTAAAATGCGCAAATTACCAAAATATAGTAAAACAACAGACACCTGAGTAAACCCTACATGTGCTAAAAAAAAATTGAGTTTGTTATATAAACATCCCTATCAATATATTTTACAGACTCAGATGGCATCACTAATGAGCAAAAAACAGTACTTGTACACAGAGGCTTCCAGGTTATCAAAAAAGAAATGCTTCCCAGTGTAACCATGATAGCAAGAATTCAAGTACATAGCAATGACTAAAAACATAATAGAGTCTCCCTGTGAACATGGATCATGAAAGAAATGTTACTCTAATATACTATATGCACTGATTTACATTAAAGAGATAATATGAATGACTAGCATGATTTTATCTAAGAAATGCAAGTCTGGTTTAACATTTAAAAGAACTAAAAGTATTTTAGATAACAAACATTACACAGAGAAAATATATATTATTTCAATTGATGCAAAAATTGTAAAACATAACAAGGATTCAAAGCAAAATCTATTAGAAAATGGGAATGCTATAAAATTGCTTGAATATGTAAAAGTTATAAGAAAAATTAAAAATATGAAATGTTCAATCTTCTCCTCAAAAACAGGAAATAATACATATGAGATACATAGAACCATTATTTTATCTTCTCTTCATCATTGAAAATAAAAATATAGATAGCAAAATAAATAAAAAATTTATAGCACTTAAAAAAAAATGAAAGTGTGATTATTACGGTAAAAATAGTTTATGTAGAAAATCCATAAAATCCTATACTTGAAGTGGTAGAATACATACATAAAATCAATGAAGTAACTGGATATGGGATCAACATGCAAATCTCAATTGTATTTCTATTTACAGCAACAAAATAACTAAGGGAAATTTTAAAATAAGGATGCTATTTAAAAAGGCTTAAATGTGAAATACCACTATTTTTGTATGACTTCAATACCAAACAATACAAAATATGGTGGAAAGAAATTAAAGAAAATCTAATACATTGCTGGACATAGCATGATATTGATTGGAAAAGTTAACTTTATATAGAGGCCTAATCTTTGAATTTGACTTTAGAGAATAATGTAGTCCCAAACATAATTGCAGGAGAGATATTTCCAAATAACTGCTATTGAGATGTCGTGTAGATAGCATAAATTTCATCTATTTAAAGCATATAAATCAGTTAATTTTAGTATATTTACAGAGTTACAACCAAAGTACATCCGAAATTTGGAAAATTTTCACCACCCAAAAAAGAAAAAATGTAGCAATTAGTGGTCACTTCCTAGTCCAACCTCCCCTTAGCCTTTGAGGACGAATATTCCCCTTTCAGTCTCTAATGGTTCACCCATTTTTTATATTTCATATAGACAGATTCACATAACACGCAATTTTTAGAACACATCATTGTCACAAAAAGAATGTTGAGCAAAATGAAAAAAAAAAAAAAAAACCAGACACAAAAGCAATGACATCCTATTCTTTTAGGTGTGTATTATACTACAAATATTGTTTTTGAATATCTCTTCATTATTAAAACAAATTACAATTCATTTTGACCTATCCAATCATAATATTATTTCCATTTCAGAAAATATAATACTACCTGGCCGACTCCAAACTTCTAAATCTTGTGCTTACAAATATATGTTTTTGAAGATTCACATCCAGCTGATTGAAGTCTAAGTGACTGTAGCACAGCACAGTTATGTTTACCATATATTGTTTCGTCTACTCTGTAATGGAGAAAAATTCATATTTCTTTTATATTTTATTGGGACAATTCATGAAACAAGAGGATTTTCCATGTCCATTAAGAAAAGGATTTTTATCATTTAATCATATTTTCATGTAATATTAGTAAGAATTGGTTATTATGAAAACTGAACATGTTAGTCCCCCATATCTATAGGGGATATGTTTCAAGACACCAGTGGATGCCTGTAACCACCTATTTTACTGAACCTTATTATATATTATGTTTATTCTATATATACACACCTGTGGTAAAGTTTAATTTATAAATTAGGCACAAGAAGGAATTAACAACAGTAACTAATAATACAACAGAGTAAGTATAACAATATGCCAGCATCACTATTCTTGGGCTTTGGGGTCATTATTAAGTAAAACAAGAAGTACTTGAACACAAGCACTGCTGTACTGTGTGACCATTAATCTGATCACCAGAGGGCTACAAAATGACTAATGGGTTGGTCGCCTCTACAGTGTGGATCTACTTTTCAAAAGAGATGATTCACATCCCAGGCAAGACAGAGTGGGACAGTGTGAAATTTCATTCTGCTACTAAGAACATTAAACAACTTAAAGCTCATAAAATGTTGTTTTCTGGATATTTAATTCACAGTTTTCTGAACATGGTTGAGTGCCGTAACCTCAACCTACAGGAAATAAAACCACCAATAAGGAGGGACCACTGTGGTCCATTCTTTAACATTAATATCAGCATTTCACTAACTTTCAACAACTTTTCCATGGCTTTAATTCAACCTCAATTTACTCATATTATTCTTAATTTCTCCTTTACCTATTTTTTCTAGTATAAACCATCACTCAAAAAAACTTACTTAAGTTTGAAAGTTGAGCCATTTCTTGACACCCATGGATGATGGCTGCTGTTACGAAAGACTCCAATCCATGTTTTCTCTGAAAGGGAGCCCAGAAATTTCTACAGAAATATAAATATTGTATATTTTAATAATTATTGAATACTGAACAATTTTTTAAAGTGCCAGTAGTGTGTTGTTTCGTTGGATCTATAGCTGTCAAAATAAAATTACTGTTTTAAGTAATACTGAAGTTGAAAACCCCTGTATATAGTGCTAAGAACTTTCACAAATGTTCGTAATTTTTACTTAAATTGAACTCTTACACATTTATACTTAGCAGTTTCATTCTTCTTCTTATGTTAATGAAGAAAATTATGACCCATGTAGTTTAATAGTAACCACTGTTGGCAAAACTAATATAAATGAATTTAAATAACTTTCTAAACACTGTCCATACATTTCTATTGCTGTTAATATTAAATCAATGTATATTTCCACTACATTTCTGAGATTTGGGGGGTTTAGAAGGGAATTAAAAGGGCTGCCATTCAGGAAATAAATGATATGTAAGCCCAAAATACGGTTTTCTAGGCATCACACCATTCTTTAGCTAAGCTCCCAGTTTTGTCTGTTTTGGTACTGGTGGGATACCAGTGGTCCAACCAGTTGCTACTCCCTACAAAATGCAACCATAAATTCTGAACATATGAAAGATACAAGCAAAGGACACTCTGAAAGGTGGAAAGAGAAAGGTGGAGTGGTTTGGGACCCCAGGATCCAGGATCAACACAGTGGCTGGGCATCCTAAGTCCCCCACCCAACAGAAGAAAGTGACCTAGGCCTCCTGGTTCCCAGCACCCAACCTGGCAATGAGAGGTGCCTCAAGTAAGCTCATTCCCCCTCTGTACTGAGAGGGAGTCCTGCCAGCAACACCAGCAAGGCTGGCACCACTAGCAAGGGTGATCTATCAGGAGACCTGCTAATAGTAAGTAGCCAGAGGAAGTGCTTCTGTCCCCCACCAAGACACACCAGGGTAGGTGTGGCTGAGGGGGACCAGCAAGGGAATCCCATGACTCCAAGTGCTTCGTCCAGGAAACTTCTATGTCCCTGAAGGCATGAGACTCAGGTCCCCCATCCAGAGACACCAGATGGAATGGCATTTAAAATGTTATATGTACATAATACTGCAGTGAAAGTTAACAGCTCAGTGCATTAATACGAATGAAAAGTGACATAAAAGTGCACACTATATGACTCCGTTTATAAAAATTCAAAACCACATAAAGTTTATTTGTAATATTAATGGTCAGGGAAGTGGTTTGAGACTGAGGGAGGAGAAGTGTTGAGGGCATGAACATGGGCCGGGCTGCTGGGCTGGAAACTCCTATTTTGTGATCTGACTTGTATTACAGGAGTCCATTCACTTTGTGATCAATGTGCACAATCATGATGTGATTGTATCTAGTACAATTAAATAGCAAAATTCAATTTAGAATAAAAGCATTTATAGACGTATAGTTTTCCATAAACAGAAAGAATTGGTAATAATTAAATGTGCCTTAGCAGTGTATTAATTGAAATAAACTATTGTAAATTCAAACAATAAAATATTATATAGACCTGAAGAAAATGAAACTAAAATATGTACACAAATATGATAAATTCTACAAATATTATATTGAATGCAATAAGCTTCTAATAAAGTGTTTTTAACATTTAACATCTTACCATTTCTTCTTCATTTTCTATGTAAAGCAGATTAGAGTTGTTAGAAGCACAGGCCGTCACACTCTCATGCCAAGTTTTCAACTCCTTACTAATGTAATAACAATTGGTGAAATATGTGAACCACTCCTCTGGACAACAACTGCAATTACATGCTGAGGAAAAATTATGAGTTACTATCTGGACAAAATATGAATTTTTAAAATGAAAATTAATTAACATATTTTCAAAGGTATAAGAGTATATGTACATATCTTTTGATCCTCAAAGCCTGGTAAATATAAAAGAAAAACCACTCACTCACACACATGCACAGAAAAGGATCAGCCTTTCATCCTCTAATTATATTGCCACATAACGTAAAACATCAAACATAAATTCACCCCACACACGTCTGAAAAATCACTGAACAAAACCACTTTTGCTGAATAGCAAAATCATTTTACTTTTATTATATGATAGCAGTAGTAATTTGAGTCAGGTAGCAAAAAGAAGTATAATGATTTCAAATGAGTATTTCTACTTATTTCTGAAGAAAATTGAATGCCCTCCTAAATCATTATTTATGAGCGCTTATTGTCCAATATTGTAATTATTTCCCCCAACATATTGATTTTAATTTTTGCACAGCCAAAGATAGAGACAAAATAGAAAATGATTAATATCAATACCTTTCTGAGTTCCTATAGTCTTGGAAGAATTATTCTGGTTAGGAGGTACTGTTGCAAGAAAAATTAAAGTAATCCTTATTAAAAATTAGTATGTAAGTAAGTCACAATAATTTTAGTTTTTGTCTGAAAAATGGTATATCACTTAGGATTAGAATTATCTGGAGTAAAATTTATTTTATCAAGAAAAACTTAATGAAGCAGTGAAGGTTTTGGGAAAAATAACCTTCCAAAGCCTTCAAAACTATACTTCACCATTTCTGTGTATATGTTATAATATTGTAAGTATTTGTTTTTTCCACTTTCAAACATTAATTTCTATTTCTAGATAAGCTTTTGCAGTCTCCTAAAACATGTCTTTGAATTATGAAATTTGAATATACATATAATTAAAAACAAAGGCTGTCTGCTTCTATTGTTTCATTTATACTGTAAAAAAATCAGAATAACTATTCCTCATTTAGTTCAAAACATACTGTTAAAATCAGAATACTATTCTCTGATATTATAAAATGTTTAGAGGCATTTCCAATCATGAAGTGGAAAAGTTCTCTTTTATTGTCCAAAACCTACTTACAGGGATTGACGAGTCTTGTTATCACAGCAGACGTGAAGACAAGACAGATGATTCCCAGGATCCCAGCAATGAGCTTCTCTGGAGGTAACAGTAAATCTGCAGGGAGAGAAACAGAAACACTCAGAAAGGAGAGACAGAGATGGTTGATTACAATATTTTCATATAAAAGACCTCACACACACAGGGAATCATAGATAAACTTGAACCCCAAAGCCACATCTACCATAGTAATTTTTCTCTCAGAATATACCACTGCATATTTTTCTGTAAATATAGTGCTCTGTAAGTTGTTAGACAAAGACTACAAATTTCAGCAATGTGGGAGTAAAGTTCATCTGCATAGTTTATATTTAAATAGAATATCTAAACTTAGAACTCTGGTCTTCATGAATTAATCTATGTGAGCACGTCCTGCTCATTCCCCACACCCCCGCACCCCAACTGCACATCCTAGAACAGTTGTATTGAGGAGCTATTAAGTTCTTTACCTTTACAGTGGTAAGATTTGTCATCCCCTTGTGGATCCTGAGCAGCATTTTGAAGGTTTAATTCCACGTAGGTTATGTCTCGTTCAGTTTCTGAAATGGAGCTTTTAGTGCCTTTCGTTTCCCTTTGCTGCTGCTTTGGGTTTTTGGCCAGATTCAGTTCAGAGTAGATTACTCTTTGGTTATTCATCTTTGCAGCTGAGTGATGTCAGACTGTGTTCTATGATACCTGCACTTCAGAAGTTAATAAATGGTTTATATAATGACAAAATCCCTAGTACAATCAAAATGGATGAGGTGGAGAGTAGGTATTTGTTCTTATTTTGCAGTGAAGAATCTGAAGTTCTCTCTCTAATTTACTTAGAGCCTAAACAAAGTGTCTTAGGGTAAAATATTTTTAAAGGATTTTCCACATTTGTCAAACATTATTTCTTCAACAATGAAAAGCAATGAATTAGCAAGGAATAAAGAAATCCATGAACAAAAATATATTTATTAAAGTCTGATTGCAAAGATATGTTTTTACATCAATACAATTCCTATATTGAAAATTAAAATGTATTAGAAAAATGTATGCACTGATTTATGATCATTTCAAAAGCCAATAATGGTTAAAGACTGAGTGATCTTAAAATGGAGACTAGGAAAGTTCTCATATATATTATCCTCTTATATTAAATTACTTTTACTTTGTAGTTTACACTTATTTATTAAAATGAATTCAGGTTTATTAAGTGGTCTTCTGTTTGAATGGATGAAGGCTTCTGTGAATCATTAAAATATTTAAAATATTTTATATGTTGGAAAATGTACACGACACAATAAGCTTATGCATAACCTAAACAGTATTAGAAACACGACAAAAAAATTTAATTCTTATTTACAAAAGTATTGGCAATTGTTATTAGTGCTGAAATATATAACCATAAAATTATAAATATTAATAAAATGCAGACAATTTATAGAAGAACATTTTTGTTTCAAACTTCCAGAAAGATATTATATTTGTCAATGTCAATAAAGGTCATTTAATTATGTATTTGTAATAATTTTACATAATGTAATGTAATATTTTCATTGAATCAATGGAATCTGGAGTCAGTGAGATCTAGAATTGATTTTGGCTTTGCAATGCACAATGTGTGACCTTTAAAAAGTTACTTAGTATCTAATAACCTAGTTTCTTAACCTAAAATGGGGAAAAGAACATGAAAAACATACGGAATGTAAAATATCTACTGCTCAAACTGGCACATAAATTTCTCTGTCAATATTAGCTACTTCAATTATTATTTTGTTCACAATTGATATGTTGTTGTTTCTCATTCATGTCAGTTAAACCCCGGAAAATAGATCATTAAACAAGTCTTTTATATCGGTGTGGTACATCTTTTTTACATTATTTGATAAATTTATAAAAAGTCTTTTGATTATTTATAACTAAGTTCAGCATTTTATATAATTTACCTTCCCGATTTTCATAAAAATATTTTTAAAATGATTTCTTTTAATATAAGTATAAGAGGAATTATGGTTGGCTTTCATCATTAAAAAATTTTTTAATATTTCATAATGGATGAGCTAAATATAAATTATTATGTTATTATACAGTGTTATGCAATGTAATAATTACAGACCCAAATTTAATTGATCACTGTCATGAGGTTTAGGGGTTTCACTTAAATTATGTTTGCTAATTTACCCAGATATATTAATATGCATATACTCTTGACTAGGTCTCCACAGGCTGTTGCAAACTTAGGAAATTCTCCAACGTATTTCATATTTTATGTTTTTATCCTGAATCTTCACATAAAGAAATAAATTTCTACTTTAAGTTTATTGTAGATTAATTATACCTCAGTTGCATCACACTTATTACTTGGAATCTTCCACTAAATGAGGTAGGCTAGTAGAGAGATAGAGAGTAGCAACACATACCTTCTGTCCCCAGAAATTCATGCATCCTTTAGTGCAGAGGCCAGGTTACTCTCATAAAAAGCCCTACGGTAGCTGAGAAATAAAATGTAAAATTTCAAGGCATAAATCCAGGACAAGAACAAACAATGTCTGTGATCTTCAGAGTGCCCTGTGAAGGCTTAGAGTGAGTCAAGAGTGGAAAAAGTAGATTTCTCATCACTGTGTCACTGAAGGTCTGTACAGGAAATTCTCACACATGGGCTACTTTGAAATCAGTTTATGTCATCACACACCTCCAAAATATGGAAGACTTCGGGCTCCTATTGCAAGGACAAAGTAGAATTCTAAAATGGGTCATTTAGTTTGTCCATTTTAAGTGCCTCTGAGAAGCTGCTTTCATATTTTACAAG
Organism: Eulemur rufifrons; assembly: GCF_041146395.1. Lineage (NCBI taxonomy): Eukaryota > Metazoa > Chordata > Mammalia > Primates > Lemuridae > Eulemur > Eulemur rufifrons. The sequence continues at coordinate 10,023,817 of NC_090998.1, forward strand.
ATGTGGGGGGGAAAAAGAGTTAACTGCATGGGTAGAAAAACTACCCATGCAGTTAACCTTTTCTCATCTCAATCAAATATATGCCAAGTTAGTTTTTAAGAGTGTCTTAGATGTTTAAGCCTCACTTTTAGAAAGGTTGCTAAATATTAACATTATATACTTTTTATTGGTATCATTATCATTATCTGTTATGATAGAAAAAATTCAAAAACTCATAGTAACATTATCAAGAGATACTTACTGATATTTGTCATTAATTATTCTGAGAAATTACTACAGTTTCACCTTATTGTAGCTGGCACAAAATCCATCATTGCCAAACTTATCTTCTCAATTTCTCTTCTTCAGGTCTTAAATTCTTGCATTTAATTTTATTTTTTAAACATAAAAATTATTTATGTTTCTTATTTAAGTTTCTGATTTCCCTTAATGAAAATAAATGTCTCTCAGGAGGATAAACATCAATCAATTTTTAATTAGATCAGCATGCCAGAGATTAAAATATTAAATAACTATTTATTATAGTGTTCATTGATTCATTCTCCATCATAACTAATTGTCTGTATTTTAATGGGAATATTTGTTGTACATGATTAAAGGCTGAGTCAACTAAGTAGGGGGACAGAAGAAATATAAAAAAAAAATTTCCCCTAAGTAAAAAATAGTGAGGACAAAAAAAATATAGATGTTTAACACAAAAGTTAAACATATTAACATCAAGACAAAATCTTTAGGGGAGCGTGGGGCAAGATGGAAGATTGGAAGCAGCCCATGCATGCTGCCTTCAAAAAGAGGATGGAAAGTTGCAGGCGGATGCCTACCTACAGATGGCTCTTCTTGGAAAGAACATTGTAAAACTCTGGAGAAGCCATGGGGGATATTTGGATTGAAGGAGAAGGTGACAGACCAATTCATTACACAAGTGCAAAGGGAACTTTAGGCTGGCATCTATACCTGGGGAAGGATAGAAGGAGAGAACCCTGGGGCTCCATACTCATCCCACAGGCAGCTGGAGCTGTGAAGTGGATCCCTCCAGGACCACAGACCTCTGGACTGATCTGGGAGCTGCATGGAGTCTACAGAGAGACATTGCACTGGAAAGTGAGTTCAGAAGGTATCCGTGGGTGCTGATCCCTAATTTCTGCAGCTGACATCACTCTGAGCTTTCAGATGCAGGCACCAGATCTGCACAAGGCTTGGCTTTCCAGCAGCCGTCTTCACATCACCTGTGCTGGGATGGGGAGTGAGTGGGCAGAGGGTATGGTCTCTGGTGCTATGGATTGTAACTGAGAGTCAAGCACCTCACCCTCCCAGCACAGAATCTGAGCAGAGGTGGTTCCTCAGGCACCACAGACACCACCTGGGAAGCCTCATGCTACTGAGACTAGGGTGGGGGTATAACCCTCAGAGTCCCCACTCCACAGTTCTACCCAACCCTTTGCAACCCAGATGCTGTTGTCCACCCCACACAGCTCATATTCCACTGTTTCCATGCCCCTAATACTGCTCCCCACACTCACACCTCAACATGCACAGTCCTTGTGCCACTGAACATCACTATGCCAGTGCCAGAGTATTTCCTGGCTGCTGGAACTATAACCGACCATATGGCTATGCATCCTCAGTCCCCATGCCTGGAACCATTCCATGCCTGTGGGGACCCACCGCTGTGGTTCCACTCTATGGACTGATGCTAAGGCCCTGCCTACACAGTTCCTTCCTTACCAAAGGAACACACCTATGTCCCTGTAAGGCTACAGCACTGACGCCAGAATGAGACTCTGCCCCAGTGACTCCAGAACTCCTGTTGGGCCCGCAATAACACCCCTTGAGATTCTAGCATTGTACCTGGACCCCAAGATCCCACCCCTGATTCTGGTCCCAGGTAACTGTTCATGGTCCAATGATTTGCCAGGAACCTCTCAGCCTTGAGCCACCAATGAACATGGACTGATTTGACCACAATTCAGACACCAACAACCACTACCTAGATAGCCTTACTCAGCTGCCACTGCCACCTCCCTAGGGAAACCTCAGGAAGGGCAATTCTTCACAATACCAGCCTTTGTGGGGAGAGTTCCACACAGCCCCCAACTCAAACTTCCAACAACAATCTGGGGAACAACTCACCACTTTACACATTAATCATCAAGCACTGGCTTGAACTGTGACTATGACAGGGGAACAAGACAAAACAGAAGGGCTACACTATAGGCTCTCAGTGTGCCTACTTCTCCCTTGCTGGGTCAGCATTACAGACTAGGGTGGAAAAGTGCCATCTAGGGACCTCCACTTCTCACTATGTAGGAGGATTAGTGAAACAAAGGAGACATACACTATCAAAATCTATGGGATTGAGCAAAAGCATTTCTAAGGGGAAAATCCATAGCCTTAAATGCCTACATCAGAAAGACAGAAAGATTAACAACCTAATGTCACATCTCAAGGACTTAGAAAAGGAAAAACAAACCAAACTGAAAAATAGCAGAAGAAAATAAATATTAATAACAAAGCCCAGAGCAGAATGAAATGAAATGGAAAACAAACAAACAAAAATACAAAAGCAACAAAACAAAAACTTGGTTCTTTGAAAAGACAAAATCAATGGACCTCTTGCTAGATTAACCAGGAATAGAAGAGAAAGGACCCAAGTAAGCTCAATCAGAAATGAAAAAGAAATATAACAACTGATATCACACATACAAAATATCATCTGTGAATATGAAAATCTCTACCCACATAAACTAGAAAATGTAGAGGAAATGGACAAATTTCTGGAAACACACAACCTTCAAAAATTCAATCAGAAATAAATAAAAATCCTGAATAGAACAATAATGAGTAATGAGACTGAAGCAGTAATAAAAAGTGTCGGCCCCCCCCCCCCCAAAAAAAAGCCCTGGACCAGATGGATTCACAGACAGATTCTACCAGACCTACAAGGAAGACCTGCTACCCATACTACAGAAATTATTCCATAACACAGAGAAGGAGGGACTCCTCCTTAACTCATCTATGAAGCCAGTATCACCTTGATACCAAAACCAGGAAAGGACACAACAAAAAGAGAAAACTAAAGACCAATATCCTTTAAGAACACACATGCAAAAATCCTCAACAAAATACTGGCAATCAAATTCAACAGCACAGCAAAACATAATTTATCATGATCAAGTGAGTTTCATCCCCGGGATACAAGGATGGTTCAAAATGTGTAAATCAATAAACGTGATTCACCACATAAACAAAAGCAAAAATAAACGTCATATGATCATCTCCATATATGCAGAAAAACAGTTTGACATATCCAGCACACTTTCATGATAAAAAACACTCAACAAACTAGGCATAGAAGGAACAAATCTCAAAATTATAAAAACCATATATGAAACACCCACAGCCAACATCATACTGAATGGGGAAAAGTTGAAAGCATTTACCATAAGATCTGTAACAAGAAAAGTGTGTCTACTTTGACCACTTCTATGCAACATAGTACTGGAAGTCCTAGCCAGAGCAATCAGGCAAGAAAAAAAAAGAAAGAATATCCAAATCAGGAAATGGGAGATCAAAATATTGCTTTTTGCTGATGATATGATCTTGTGTCTACAAAACCCAAAAGTCTTCAACAAAAATTTCCTATAATCGATAAATAAATTTAGCAAAATCTCAGGCTACAAAATCAATGTACTCAAATCAGTAGCATTTCTATATACTAATAACAATCAAGCTGAGAGACAAATTAGGGACTCAATACCATCCCCAAAGGTTATAAAGAAAATGAAATTCTTAGAAATATACTTAACAGAAGAGGTAAAAGATATCTACAAGGAGAACTATAAAACACCAAGGATAGAAATTGCAGATGATTCAAAGAAATTAAAAAACATCATGCTCATGGATTGGTAGAATCAACATTGTTAAAATATCCCTACTACTCAAAGTGATCTACAGATTGAATGCAGTCCTCATCAAAATATCTACGTCATATTTCACAGATCTAGTAAAAATACTTGCATGCTTCATTTAGAACCAAAAAAAGAGCCATAACAGCCAAAGCAATCTTAAGCAAGAACAAACATGGATACATCACATTACCAGGCTTTAAATTATACTATGAAATTATACTATGAGGCTATAGTAATCCAAACAGCATGGCATTAGTACAAAAATTGAGACATAGATACATGGAACAGAAAAGAGATTCCAGATGTAATGCCATCTACCTATAACCAACTGATCTAAGACAAAGAAGCCAACAAGATACACTGGGGAAAAGAAGCACTATTCAATAAATGGTGCTGGGAAAACTGGATAGGCACATGCAGAAGAAGGAAACAGAACACCTATCTCTCAGCATATACAAAAATTAATTCAAGGTGGATAAAAGACTTAAGTGTAAGGCATGAAACCATAAAATCTCTGGAAGAAACTGTTGGAATAACTCTTCCAGACATTGGCCTAGGCAAAAAATTTATTATTAAGACCACATAGGCAATATCAAATTAAAATGCTTCTGCACAGCCAAGGAAATAATCAACAAAGTAAATATAAAACCAATAGAGTGGGAGAAAATATTCACAAACTATACATCTCAAAAAGGGATAATATGTAGAATTTATTAGATAAAACAAATCAGAAAAAAACATTAGTGGGCTAAAGATATGAAAAGAAATTTTGCACAAGAAGATATACAAATGGACATGATGCATGTGAGGAAATGCTCAACGTCACTAATCATCAGGAAAATGAAAATTAAAACCACAATGACATATTACCTTGCCCTTGTCAGAATAGCTATTATTAAAAAATCAAAAGATAGTGGATGCTGGCATGGATACAGAGAGAAGGGAACATTTATACCCCTGTGCGAATGTAAATTGGTACAATCTCTATGGCAAACAGTATGGGGATTCATCAAAGAAATAAATTTCAACCTACCATTCAACCCAGACAACCCACACTGCATACCTACACAAAGAAATAGAAGTTGTTCCATAAAAAAGACACCTGTACTTGAATGTTTATCACAGCACAATTCACAATCACAAAGATGTGGAATCAATCTAAGTGCCCATCAATACATGAGTGGATTAACAAAATGTGATGTATATACAAGGTGCCCCAAAAGTCTCCATACAAAGGGAAAATTTTCTAAAATTTTGTAATGAATATTTTGTAAGTAAAGGTACATTTTATTTTAGGAAATTTTCCCTTTGTATGGAGACTTTTGGGACACCCTGTATATAAATATACACACTATGAAGTACTACTAAGCCATAAAAAGAAATGAATTAGTGAATTTTGCAGTAATTTGGAATGAATGGAGACCATTATCCTAAGTGGAGTATCTCAGGATGTATAAACAAACACCACATGTACTCTTCAAGATTTTCAAACTAATTAATGAGCACACATGAGCACAGAGAAAAATAAAACTCATCAGAAATGAAGGAGGGGGAAGCGGTCTAAGAGGAGGGATAAAAACCTACCTAATAGATACAATGAACACTACTCATGTGATGGGCACACTAACACTCCTGACTTAAGCATTATAAAACTATCCAAGTAACAAAACCATTTGTACCCACTTAATATTTTGAAATTTAAAAAAACAAATAAAATTTAAATTATCTTCATTGTATGCAATGAAAATTTTTTCATCATTCCTTATCTTGTGTCAAAAAAGAGGGAATATTTGTTATCTGTAACTCCAAAGGATATTCACTTTTATGCAACCCCTTAAAGATTGAGTACAGAAAAGCCCAAGCCTATAACTTTCTAAAATCTAGAAAAATGGAATTTAAATATATATTTCTATTTACGAAATCTCAACTAGTATTTGAGCCTTCCAAGAATAGCTAATGGTGGTTACCTACATATGTATTTGTGTTCATTATATTTTCATAAACTAAATTAATAATCTCATATGGATATATGCTTGTGTGCATGCTGTATGTATTTCTAGCTTAAGAAATATATTATGTTTACATATTTATTATGTTTGAATTAAATTAGTTTCTATTAGTCACATCATAAAATCAAAACAAAAAATTTATTTATTTATAAAGATGGCAAATAATATAACATTCACCAATGTTCTTTTGTTAAATTTGTGGTGCTGATGTCTATATTTTCTACAAACAACCATTTAGTGTTTTCAATTAAATAATGTTATACAGTCAGGCCCCAATTAATGATAGGGATATGCTCTGAGAAATGCATCATTAGGGTATTTCATAATTGTGTTAACATCATAGAGTGTACTTATACAAAACATACCAAACACTTAGAAGACTACAAACATGCACAGCTTGCTACTGTACTGAATATTTTAGGAAATTGTAATCCCATGTTACATATTTGTTTATCTAAACACATATAAACATTGAAAAGTCCAGTACAAATACAGTATAAAAGATGAGATATGATAAACCTATATGGAGAAATTACCATGAATAAAGCTTACAGGACTGGAAGTTTGCCTGGATGAGTCAGTGAAAAAGATGTGAGTGAATGTGAAGGCCAAGAATATTACAGTACACACTGTAGTCTTTATAACCATTGTACAGTTAGACTACGCTAAATTTATTAAAACATTTTTCTCTCAATAAAAAATTAACCTTATCCAATCAGCTGTTGTTGTACACCTTTTTTTTATTTCAGCTTATTATGGGGGTACAAAAGTTTAGGTTATATATATTGCAAAAAAAGGTATACAACAAGAGGTGATTGGATACAATGGAATGCAACAGCAAAAATGAATGGAATAGTCACACATATTAACACTGATGTAGCTAACAAACTAATTCTCAGAGGGAAAAAATGCAATTTGGAGAAGAAGTCAGAGAGAATTGTACCAGCTACATAAAGTTTTAAAATATACAGAAAAAAATGCATTCCTTAGGGATATATCTACCTATGCTAAAAATATAAAGACATGTTGCAATGAAAAACTTTAAATTAAAGATTTTGTTTTTCCTCTGACAGGAGAAAGGGGTGTGCAATAAGGATTCTGAATTGGAAAGAGAACACAGACCCCTGAATTCTTAAGTTCAGTAATGAATACACGGGTATTTGATGATAATTCTTCTCATATAAGATACAAAATAATAAATTTACTAAAAAATAACATTAAAAATTGACTGTAGCTTACTGTAATTTTGTTCTTTAAAAACTTGTTATTCTTTTAACTTTTTGATGCTTTTGTTATAAACCTTAGCTTAAAGCACAAGCTTGTCTATGTATCCTCATTCTTTATGCCTTTCCAATTTGTAAAAATTTTATTTATTTTTGTACTTTTTAAACTCTTTCGTTAGAAACTAAGACATAGAGCATACATTACCCTACATCTACACAGCGTCAGGATCATTACTATCACTGTCTTCCACCTCCACATCTTGTTTCACTGGAAGGTCTTTAGGGGCAGTAATATGTCTGGAACTGTCATCTTCTATGATAATAATGTCATTATCTGAAATACCCCTGAAGGACCTGCCTGAGGTTGTTTTACAGTTAACTTTTTCTTTTACATAAGTGGGAACAGTACACTCTCAAATGACAGTAAAATGTATAATACCTACACCAGTCACCGGGAGCATAGTTATTGATCCTTATCAAGTATTATGTGCTGTGTACTTTTATATAGGTAGCAGCATAGTTGGTTAGTTTACACCAGCATCACCACAAACCTGTGAGGAATGCATTTCACTATGATGTTATGAATACAGCATCACTAGGCAACATGCATTTTTCAGTTCTATTGTAATTTTTGTGTGGTTTAAAAATATTTACTTTTGAATAGGTAAATATATACACCTGCTCAAAATTAAAAGTGTACAAAAGAATATACACTGACATGTGGGTCTCTCTCTAACCCTACTTCCTGGCTGCTTAGTTCTTCCTAGTTCTTACTTTCCTCTGAGTTTTTTTTAATTTTTAATTATTATGGATGCATAATAGTTGCATATATTGGTGGGGTACATGTGATGTTTTGACACAGGCATACAACGCACAGCAATCAAACCAGGGTGATTGGGTGTCCATTACCTCAAGCGTTTTTTACTTCTTTGTGTTAGGAGCATTCAAATCCCACTCTTTTAGTTATTTAAAAGTACACAATAACTCACGATTGACTATAGTTACACTATCTTTTGCATATGCTATAGCAAGCAACAACAACAGCATAATAGATAAAATATTTATTGGTTCTCAGGAGCTGTAAACAATCTAAAAAGAGGTGTTGTAACTCCTACACTCAGGGAGCACTTACAAGTGAAATATGATGAACAAAGTTGAATGTATACAAAAACTGAATGTAACAGAAGAGTAAGTAGAAATAACTGTGTGTGAGAGTGGTTGGATGTGAGCAGTAGGTGTTTCTGCTCACCCTTGTAGATGTAGAGCAAACCTCAGTGCTGCCAAGGTTGTGGTGGAACCTCTGTGGCTTCTAGGGGATGTGCAGTTCATCCTATGACATCAATATGGTCCAAGGTGCTGTTTACTGACTACTTGGCTCAAAGCAATGGCCTGAATTGTATGTGAACTACTTAACAGAAAGTTTTAAAATCAAACAATTTCTGTAAATATATTTCTTGACAACAGAAAAACTACAAAGGGGATAAAATGTGGAACTTTTATCCTCTAGGCAATGAGGTAACTAAGACACTGGTAGAGAAAATAAGATTGATCTCAAGAAATCCACAAATATATTTAAGAAGAGGAAAAGAGAAGTCTAAGCTCTCGTATTTACTAGTTTACAAAATTTAACCATGCATATATTATGTGCAGGGGAATCTGGAAACTTAGGAATTATGTTGATAGGGCTTGAATTAAAATTCAATCAGCTTTCTATAAGAAATTATATTAACATATATGAGTTCATGGATTACCACTAATTACACTTAGAAACACAATAGTACAAACGTAAAATTTGTTGCTATAAAGTAGATTTGCTAGGAAGAAATTTAAATCTATGATTGTGAGTCAATAACTGAAACTGACTTTACAAATCCATTACAAATATTAAATATATTATTCCCCTGAGAAACGATGTTTTCTTAAAAAAACATTTCTTTAATTAAACATGTGGTCCAATTCTACACACAATGTGGTTTTTCATGTATGTATAAAAAAATTGTATGTTTTCACACCAATTTTGGAAATAAAATATAAAAAATAACATTGCAAAGAATAATTTGTTTTTCCTCTTTGTTTTCTCATTGAAAGTAACTTGTATTAATAAAAGTAAATTGTCTTGTTAATTGACATTTCACTTATACAACCAAAAGTTATGCTTTACAAAGTGGAAATTTCTTATATACAGTGGAAATATTTATAGGAGATTAATATATAAAATATTATTTACTAAAGATTTGTATTAAATGCCTTGTTTAATGTTCAGCTGTGTGATTTTACTCTCCATTTCTGATAAATGGATATGTGTAAACTTCTTTAGCCTAACAGAAGTGAGGGTCTTTGGCATATCAGACACAACATCTATAAACTTACTGATAAAGAAACGAAGAAATACAAAACTAAATTTCTGAAAACCATGTTTGGGAAGGTGTTCTTAACTATGTCGCTTAAAATCTAGTTATATTCTAGAAAATTTCTAATACAAACGTACACTTTAAAGTTTGAAACATTGTGATTAATATTTTATCCAGTCAATATCCATTTACATATGACTACACAATTCCTTTTCTTCAAATTTCCTTTCAGTAAATCCAAGTTTGGATTGGAAAGAAGTGCATCATCTTATCAGATATTTAAATTTTATTTCCTAACTCACTAGTTAGAGTGAACAGTAACTAATTCTCTCCATTTAAAGAAAATTCTTGAAAATCAATTTTTGTCATCATATGAAAACAAAATTTGACTTATTATTCGTTTCCAATTTACTATAACTCTTAGGATACTAGGTGTTGTAATTATTAGAAATAGTCACAGTATTATATATATTTAGTATATATTTAGGTAATATATATGTGCATGTATATTTATATCATATGGAGTAAATTCAAACTACTCCTAATATTTTGAATAATTTTGGGGGTGTCTTTATATTTTTATTATGTCTTTGTATGAGCCTAGACTCTCTAATAAGTTAAATGCTACAATAGTGAAAACACCATATCATTCCATATAAGAAAGGACATGACATATAGTCATTCAGTGCATGACATTTTTGTCAATGATGAACTACATATACAACAGTGGTCCTATAAGATTAAAAGGGAGCTGAAAAATTCCTGTCTCCTGGTTATATCAAAGACATTGTTTTAGCACAATGCATCATTCATGTGTGTGTGGTAATGCTGCTATAAACACACCTACTGTGGTGACAGTCATATAAAAGTGTACATGTATTTATGTACAGTACATAATACTTGGTAATGATAATAAAGAACTATGTTGCTTTTTACTGGTTTAAATGTATATGATATTACATACTTGAAGTAGATACTAAGTGATCTAATATCATCCACAAGAGTGTGAACTAATATCTTTTGTATAGGAAACAACCTGGATTAACTGGAAACCATTCTTCTAAGAAAAGTATCACAAGATAGTTAGTACTATCACAAGAATGGAAAAACTATTAATAACTGTAGTACTAATAGTAAGTACTCAAATTTTAATTGGCCTATGTCTCCTTCCTTTAGCCTCAGTAGATACATTTGTATACAGAGGAACAAAAAAAAATGCATGTAAATTTAATCCCTACAATACTTACATTATCCTTTTGAAGAATATGAGTATCATTATTAAAATCTTACAATGTTCCTTTTCTAGTTTTACCCAAGAGGCCCTGGAGTCTTTCTATGATGCATTAATTCCTTTCTCCATTACTTGACATAGAAGTAACAGCTCCAAAGCTCAACAAAAATACATAAGTAAATAAATAGGAAATTGCTGATTTTTTCATGAAAACCAATCTCTATTTGTTTATTGAGCTTGTATCTAGTAGTAATCTCCATGTGGCAAGCATACTGTTTAGCCATGGATACATAAAGTTAAAGTATAAAGCACAAATCCTTTCCCCACTTTTTAGTGGGGTTGTTTGATTTTTTTTTTCTTTTGGCTGATTTTCCTGAGTTCTATATAGATTCTAGTTATCAGCCCTTTATCGGATGTGTAGCATGCAAATATTTTCTCCCATTCTGTAGGTTGTCTGTTTCTTCTGATGATAGTTTCCTTGACTGTGCAGACACTTTTTAATTTGATCAGGTCCCACTTCTTTATTTTTGTTGTTGCTGTGATTGCTTTTGGGCTCTTCATAAATTGTTTGTTTAGGACGATGTCTATAAGAGTTTTTCCAACATTTTCTTCTAGAACTTTTATGGTTTTATGCCTTACATTTAAGTGCTTTATCCATCTTTAATTAATTGTTGTGAGTGGTGAGAGATAGGGGTCCTGTTTCATTTTTCCACATGTGGCCATCCAAAGAAGATGTATGAATTTATTTCTGGATTCTCTATTTTGTTTCATTGGTCTAGATGCCTGTTTTTATGTCATTACCATGCTGTTTTGGATATTATAGGTCTGTGGTATAATTTGAAGTCAGGTAATGTGATTCTTCCAGTTCTGCTCTTTTTGTTTGAAGTCAGGTAATGTGATTCTTCCAGTTCTGTTCTTTTTGTTCAGGGTGGCTTTGGCTACTTTCGCTTTTGTGGTTCCATATAAATTTTAGGATTTTTTTTTATTTCTATGAAGAATGTCATTGGCATTTTGATGGGGATTGCATTGAATCTGCAGATTGTTTAAGTAGTATGGACATTTTAACAATATTGATTCTTCCAACCCATGAGCATGAAATGTCTTTACATTTTTGTGTCCTCTTCAATTTCTTTCATCAATTTTCTCTAGTTTTCATTGTAGACATATTTCCCTTCTTTGGTTAAGTTTATTTCTAGGAATTTTATTTTATTTGTAGCTATTGTAAAGGGAATTACTTTCTTGGTTTCTTTTCCAGATTGTTTACTATTGGCATATGGAAATGGTACTAATTTTTGTATGTTAATTTTGTATCCTGCAACCTTATGAATTTGTTTATCAGTTCTAATAGTGTTTTGTGTGAAGCCTTCAGGAATCTCTAGATATAAGATCATATCATCTTCAAACAGAGATAATTTGACTTCTTCCTTTTCAATATTGATGCCTTTTCTTTCTTTCTCATGTCTGATTGCTCTAGCCAGAACTTCCAGTACTATGTTGAACAGCAGTGGTGCAAGTGGACAACCTTTTAATGTACCACACCTTAGAGGAAAGACTTTCAATTTTCCCCATTAAGTATGATACTTAGCTGTGGGTCTGTCATATATGGATTTCACTGTGTTGAAGTAAGTTCTTTCTGTACTCAGGTTTTTGAGTTTTTATCATGAAGGGATATTGAACTTTATAAAATGTATTCTTAGCATCAGTTGAAATGATAATGTGGGTTTGTCCTTCATTCTGTTGATATATCACATTGATTTGAATATTTTGAACTATCCTTGCATCCCTGGAATTAATTCCATTTGATCGTAATTAACTACCATTTTAACATGTTGCTGAATTCAGTTTGCTAGTATTTTTTGAGGACATGTGCATTTATGTTCATCAGAGATATTACCTGATAGTTTTCTCTCTCTCTCTTTTTTGTGTGTGTGTCTTTGTCTAGTTTTGGTATCAGGGTGATACAGTCCTTGTAGAATGAGTTTCGGAGGAATCCATTCTCCTCAATTTTTGAGAATAGTTTAAGTAGCATTCATATTAATTCTTCTTTGAATATATTAATGCAGCGAAGCCATTGGGTCCTGGGCTTTTCTTTGATGGAAGAATTTTTATTACTCCTTTTCTGTCATTACTTGTTATTGATTTATTCAGATTTTGAATTTCTTCCTTCAGTCATGGTAGGTTGTATGTGTCTAGGAATTTATCCATTTCTTCTAGGTTTTCCAATTTCTTAGCCTACAGTTGTATTGCTCTTGTTTTTCTAGTTCTCTGAGACACATAGGTTGTCTATTTGAAGTTTTTCTACTTTGTTGATGTAGGCATTTATTGCTATAAACTTTCCTCTTATTATTGCTTCTACTGTATCTCATAGGTTTTGATATGTTTTGTTTTCATTTTCATTAGTTTGAGAAAATTTTTAATTTCCTTCTTAATCTTTTCATTGACCCACTGGTCATTTAGGAACATATTGTTTAATTTCCATATGTTTGTATATTTTCCAATGTTCTTCTTGTTATTGACTGCTAGTTTTATTGCATTATAGCAAGAGAAAATACTTTGTATGATTTCAATTTTTTTTAATTTTTTGAGGCTAGTTTTGTGCCCTACATATGGTCTATCTTTGAGAATGACCCATTAGTTGAAGACAAGAATGTGAATTCTGCAGCTGTCAGATGAAACATTCTGTAAACGTCTGTTAGATCCATTTGGTTAAGTCCAATGTTTCATTGTTGTTTTTCTATCTGATTGATCTGTGCTATGGTGAAAGTGGAATATTGAGGCCTCCAACAATTTTTGTTTTGGGGTCTATCTCTCTTTAGCTCTAACAATATTTGCTTTATATATCTGGGTGCTCCAGTATCAGGTGCATATATATTTAGAATTCTTATAGCCTCTTGTTCAATTGACACTTTATCATAATATAATGACCTTCTTTGTCTCTTTTATGGTTTTTGTCTTGAAATATATTTTATCTGGTAGAAGTATGGCTACTCCTGCTCCTTTTTGCTTTCTGTTTGCATGGAATGTCTTTTCCATCCCTTTATTTTGTGTATGTTTGTTTATGGGTGAAGTGTGGTTCTTTCAGACAATATATGGTTGGTTCCTTTTTTTTAATCCATTCAGCCCTTCTGGGTCTCTTGATTGGAGAGTTTAATCCATTTGCATTTAATGTTTTTCTTGATAGGTAAGGACTTACCACTGAAATGTTGTTATTTGATTTCTGGTTGTTTTATGGTCCTCGCTTCCTTTCTTCCTTGCTTCCTTTCTGTTTTCCTTTGTTAACAGATACAGTGAACATTATCTAGGTGATGGGCACACTTATAACCCTGACTCAAGGATAAACAAATTGATATATATAACCTAAAACATTTTTACCCCCATAATATTTTGAAATAATAAAAAAGTAATTTCCTCTGGTAGTGTGTTTTCATTTCTTGCTTTTTATTTTTGATGTATTTGTTGTAGGTTTTGGTTTTTTTTTAATTTAAGGTTACATGATGATTGAAAAAATCACTTTATGACCAATTATTTGAAACATATTACAACTGTGATTACAAGCAAACAAGCAAAGAATAATGTAACAGAAATTCTAAACTTTATGTACTGCACTTTTTAACTTTTTGCTTTTTCCATCTATATCTTTTTATACTATCTATCTCTCAAAAAGTTGTAGTTATTTTTGATAGGCTTATCTTTTAGTCTTCCTATTCAAGATAGAAGTGGTTTACACACCACAATTACAGCAATAAAGCATCATGTATTTGCTGGACATTTCTATTCAATCATCTTTCTCTGTCTCTCTCTCCAGATATCTTGTGATTAACTATGGTCTCCATGATGTACAATAGATCTCTTAAATTTATTCCTCCTGTTTAAATTAAATTTTCTGTCCTTTGACCAATATCTCTTCAACTCCGTCACTCCCAACTCCCTCACCCCAGCCTCTGGTGATCACCATTTTACTCTCTATTCCCATAGGTTCAACATTTGACACTACATATGTCAGTCAGATCATGCAATATTTATCTTTCTGTGACTGGCTTATTTCACTTAACATAATGTTTTCTAGATATATCCATGCTGTTGCAAATGATAGGAATTCCTTCGTTTTTTAAGCCTGAATAGTATTTCATTCTGTATATATACCATATTTTCTTTATCCACCCATACATAGATGAACACTTAAGTTGATCCCATATCTTGGCTATTGTGAATAATGCTGCAGTGGACATGGGAGTGTACATATCTCTCAATGCATTGATTCCATTTCCTCTGGACATATGCACCATAACAGGATTGCTGAATTTTGTGGTCTGCAATGCCCATTATGCTACTCTGTATGACCATGTATACCCATTGCTTAGCTCTCATCATTAATAAAGTGAGAATATGTGGTATTTTTTTCCCATCCCTGAGGCACTTCTGTTAGGATAATGATCTCTAGCTCCATCCAAGTTGCTGCAAAAGGCATCATTTCATTTTTTGTTGTGGCGGAGTGGTATTCAGTGGTATACATTCATATGTGTGTCTGTGTTTGTATGTGAGTGTGTTTCTATAAATACATTTTTTATTGACTCATCAGTTGATGGCCACTTATGTTGATTTAAATCTTTGCAATTGTGAATTGTGCTGCAATAAACATAGAAATTCATTTTTAAAATTATAATGACTTCTTTTCTTTTGGGTAGTTACCCAGTGGTGGGATGGCTAGATCAAATGGTAGAGATACTTTCAGTTCTTTGAGAAATATCTGTACAGTTTTCCATAGAGGTTGTCCTAACTTGCATTCCCACCAACAGTGTATAAGTATTCTCTTTTTACTGCATCACAGCCAACATCTATTGTTCAAGTGTTCAATAATGGCCATTCTAACAGGGGTGCTGTCGTAGTTCACTGGGTTTTCATTTTCATTTTTCTGATGACTGGTGATGTTGAGAGTATTTTTCATATACTTATTGGCCATTTTTTATCTTCTTTTGGAAAAAACTTTCTTCATGTCTTTGGCCCACTTTTTAATGGGTTGTTTGTTTTTTTGCTTACTGATTTCTTTGAATTCCTTGTAGATTCTGGATATTAGTCCTTTGTCAGATGTGTAGTTTGCAAGTATTTTCTCTCATTCTGTAGGTTTTCTATTAAATATTTACTCTGTTGATTATTTCTTTTGTTGTGCAGAAGCTTTTTGTTTGATTTAGTCCCATTTATTTATTTTTGTTTTTGTTGTATTTGCTTTTGGGGTCTTAGTCATAGATTCTTTTCCTTAGGCCAATGTCCAGGAGAGTTTTTTCTAGGTTTTCTTCTAGAATTTTTGTGGTTTTAGGCCTTACATTTAAATCTCTAATCTAGCCTGGGTTAATTTTTATATATGGTCAGAGATAGGAATCCAGTTTCATTCTTCTGTGTGTGGCTACCCAATTTGAATGCTTGTTATTTCTTTCTTTTACTTACTTGCTCTGGCTAGGAAACATACAGTTGATTATGTCATCATTTTCCTCTGAAATGAGTATATAAATGAGTTCTGCGTACTAGTATAAGAAGCCCATTATTTCCACACCTAATTGGCGCTCTCAGAAAGTTTGACAAATCTAACATTTTGATCTTTAAATCCCTGACCCCTTTTTGACTTTTCAATTCTAAATTCAACCATTGGTTAGCATCTTCCTATATTGTTCCCTATATACAGGTGAATTTGGAGGACAAGAGCTAAGCTTACTTTGTCAAGTAATTCACATGTTTTATTGTGTGTCTGTGTGTATATATATAAAAGTTATGTACATAGGCACCTTTCTAATGGACTTCTTTAGACATTTAAAAATTGGGAGAAAATCATAAGGTTTTTCTCAATGAAATGTATTATAAAACCTTTCTATTACTTTCCCGTTCCCAAGGTACAAGGTGCATATGTGTGCATGGGACACTCCAACATTGGCAGAGAAAAGACATTTCAGTCTCTTCTTCCCCTAGGACACTATAAAACTTTCATCAGGTTGCAAATGTAGGTATAGCTAAAGACCATCTTGACAAAACTTGATAGTTTTTTTTCCCAAAATTTCTTCAAAATAACATCGAGGGATGAGACTGGGGTTCTTGACCAATATGAATCAGAATAGTAATTGCAACTTGATTTCACGAATGGAAATGCATAATCTGTAAAAAATTGCTCTTATTTATTTTTTATATATGACATGAATTGAACTTGTCAAAGCCTTCTTTACAATGCAGATATATGTCTTTAATATATATGATTGAATTATTTAAATGAGATTACATTTTATGCCTGGGTAAAACTAGTTTATTGAAGCAATGGAGATTTAATGAATGAAAGGAGAAAGAATGTTGTAGAGCTTGAGTCCTCTTTGAAGTCAGATTTTGTTGAATATTTGGGAAGAAAGATATGAAAAAATACATATAGTAATAACTTAATGTGGTTAGGCTTTACTTTAAGGATATTTGGCATTATATTACTTATTCCTCAGAGCATCCTATTAGGTAACCATGCTTATAGTCATCATTACACAGGTAATAAAATTAAAACATAACATTTTTGTAAAAATAACTAAGATTTAGTGACTAATCATGTGTCAGAAAGTGCTATCCAAATGCTTTTGCAAGTTCTATTCAAATAATCTTCAAGTCACCCTATAAAGGAGATATTTTTCTCCATCTTTTACCAGGAAGGAAATTGAGACAGAAATGTTTGTTAATAGGTCACATAGCTAATAAGGTGCAGCTTAAATTCACACTCAAATAACCTGGTTCTATTGCCTATGTCCTTAAACTTTATACTGTATTGTTTCCTTCCCATTTGTACATTGATCAAAGATTCTGGTGAAAGCATCCTGTGTAGTACTCTTGAGCACTATACAAGACTACTACGTAAGATCTTTTGAAATTAAAAATAAAAACCTAGGATAGAGAATAAAGACATTACTAAAGTTATTATTTTGTATTTCTACTATTTTTCTTTTATAAACAAATATCTATCTCATGAAACATGAAAAAAATTCCTATGGCTAATGTGGTAGATTAGATTATTTTTCAGTAAATCTATATTGCCTCCCCCTAGCCACCATGGGAAGAGTATACTTTGCAGCTAAGTGATGATGAGTTTGTCCATGTGACTTGTTTTGACAATATAATTGGGAAAGTATAATGTAATTGGGAAAGTTATAGCATATTAGTTCTGAGCATATCAAAAAGCGCTTTTCTGTCATCCCTGTGAGAGCTGCTAATCTTTACTATAAGAAGGTCATGCACTGGTAGCCCACTGTTCTGAGAATAAGAAACTTTAAAAATATCTGTGCCAGCTGGGCACAGTGGCTCATGCCTATAATCCTAGCAATTTGGGAGGCTAAGGAGTTTGAGACCAGCCTGGGCAACATAGTGATACCATGTCTCTACAAAAAATAGAAAAATTATGTGGGTATAGTGGTCCACGCCTATAGTCCCAGTTGCTTGGGAAGCTGAGGCAGGAGGGTCTCTTGAGGCCAGAAGTTCAAGACCAGCCTAGGCAATAGCTAAAAATAAAAAAATTAGCTGGGTGTGGTGGTGTGCACCTGTAGTCCCACATACTCAGGAGGCTGAGGCAGGAGAATTGCTTGAGCCCAAGAGTTGGAGGTTGCAGTTAGCTATGATGATACCACTGCACTCTAGCCCAGGCAGCAAAGAGAGACCCTGTTTAAAAAAAATAATAAAATAAAAAATTACTCAAAACAAACAGGTAGAAAACTGCTATAGTTAAGGTACTATCATAATATAAAATGAGCACCATTATTGAACAGGAAGCACGTTTCATAGTCATAGATTTATTATCCATACCATTACTAAATTTTTAAGTAATTCATAAATGCCTAATAATACAAGTTCAACCTAGAATGGAAAGAAATGTGCAAGTAAACAATCATAAACGGTAATCAAACACTTCTCTCTCACAGCTTATCACACAAGCAGATATGCCAGTGAGCCTAAGGAAAGATTTAAACTGGACAATAAACCAACACAAGTGTACACCACACACAGTCACATATACACTCTGTACTAATAAGGAATATTCATATTTTTAAGTTTACATAGAAATTTCCCAAAAGTGCAATATATTCTTAAATACCGAAGAATATTAATGTAAAATATAGAAATGTGCTGTGAATACAGTACCACTGGCTAAACTTGGCCAGTGGATACTAGAAATGCAGGTATTCAAATTTAGTCTTAACTAAAAATCAATAACATTTAAAATCAGTTTCTCAGTCACACTAGCCACATTTAAACAGAGATGCAGAACACATCCAGCTTCACAAAAATGCTCTGACTACCGTTTACTAAAATAGAATGTAAATAACCAAAACTTTATATGGTTTTTATTCTGTAATATATTTATAAACAACTTAGAGGCCAAAGGAATTATCAGAGTAAATATTCTCAATTTTTATAAGAATTATAAGGAAACAGAGCAAAAGTCTTTCTTGTAAAAATTGATTACCTTAAATGTATATATAACCAAAAAGCAGAAAATGAATTATTTCAGAACACATCGAAAGAAATTAAAAACAACAGATCCCGCTGTGCTCAGCGCGAAAGTCCCCAGGCCGGGGGAGGGGTACTGCCCAAAACCGAAATCGCAGCGCTCCACAGAGTCTCCCAGTTGTGGATCCCCAAAATGGTGGCTGCCCATGGGCAAAGAGCTAGCATGTGGGGCTATCACTCAGGAGTTGGCAGATGCCGGTTGGGAGGGTGGAACCAACAGGATGCCCGCTGTTCCTTGTGCATTACAGTCCCACAGTCTCAAAAATATTTGCTTTCTACACATCTGATAAAGGGCTGATAACAAGAATCTATATAGAACTTAAGAAAATCAACAAGAAAAAAATCAAACAACCCCATCAATAAATGGGCAAAGGGCATAAACAGAAATTTTTCAAAAGAAGACAAAATAATGGCCTGCAAACATATAAAAAAGTGCTCAACATCTGTAATCATTAGGGAAATGCAAATCAAAACCACAGTGAGATGTCACCTACCTGCAGTGAGAATGGTCTTTATCAAAACGGCCCCAAACAACCAATGCTGGTAGGGATGTGGAGAGATTGGAACACTCTTACACTGCCGGTGGGACTGCAAACTAGTACAACCCCTGTGGAAAGTAATTTAGAGACATCTCAAAGAGCTAAAAATAGAAATACCATTTGATCCAGCAATCCCACTACTAGGCATCTGCACAAAGGCAAAAAAGACATTCTACAATAAAGACATCTGCACCTGAATGTTTATGGCAGCACAATCGCAAAGATGTGGAACCAACCCAGGTGTCCATCAATACATGAGTGGCTTAATAAAATGTGGTGTGTATATACCATGGAATACTACTCAAGTACAAAAAACAATGGTGATCTAGCACCTCTTATATTACCATGGATAGAGCTTGAGCCCATCCTTCAAAGTGAGGTATCACAAAGATGGAAAAACATGCACCACATGAACTCATCATGAAATTGGTACCAACTGACTAACACTAAGGTGTTCACATGATAGTAATACTCATTGGGTGCTGGTGAGAGGGGTGGAGTCTGGTAAATCCACAACTAATGGAAGTAGAACAAACTATATGGGGAAGCGACAGACTTGTAGCCCCGGCTTGGGTGGGACAAATGCATTACATGTAACCAAAATATTTGTACCCCCATAGTATTCTGAATAAATTTAAAAAAAATTTTAAAAGTTACAGTTTGAGTTAAGGAGTTAAGGTTAATTTATTATTGAACAAAGAAAAAATTTTATGAATTTAGTGTAGACTAAGTGTACAGTGTTTACAATGTCTGCAATAGTATGCAGTAATGTCCTAGGCCTTCACACTCACTCACTGACTCACCTGGAGAGACTTCTATTTGTGCAAGCTTCATTTACGGTAAGTGCCCTGTACAGGTATACCATGTTTTATCTTTTACACCATATTTTTTACTGGACTTTTTCTATGTTTAAATATGTTAAACACACAAATATTAATATCGTGTTACAATTGCATTTATTATTCAGAATAATAGCATGTTATACAGGCTTATAGCCTAGAAGCAAGAGGTTATAAGATATAGGCTAAGGATGTAGTAGGTTTTACCATCTGGTTCATAAAAATATACTGTATGAGGTTCACAGAGTGATGAAATAACCTGACAATGCATTTCCCAGAATGTATCCCTCTCGCTGAGTGACACGTGACTGTATAAAGTTATTTAATTGAAAGTACCAAGTGGATGCTTGTAGGCATAATAGATATCAATACTACAAGTTTAAAAAGAAGACATTAGTGAATTTTATATTATTTGACATTTTTAATATTGGTTTTGTTGTTCTAATTCTATAATGTAACCAATAGAAATGATTAATTTAGTTTATGAAAAGGTAAAACTATATAAATATAAACAAATTTACTTCTAATAGAAATATATAAAACATGATCACAAGTATATATATCAGATTATTAATTTAGTTTATGAAAATATATTAAAATATAAGTAACAGAAATACATATATATCTAGCCAATATTAGCCATTCTCCTGAAAGACTCAAATAATTGCTCTGATTTCAAGGACATAAATATGGATTTAAATTCCATTTTGGTAGATTTAGAAAGCTGAAGATTGAGTTTTTCTGAAATCAATCTTTAAGAGGTTTCATGGAGTAGCCTTTGGAATTATAAATAACAAACATTCTCCCTTTTCTTGATATGAAATGAGGAATGATGGAAAGATTTCCATTTGATACAAACTAGATAAAGTTATTCCCTTTATGTTTGTGTGTCATTTAACCTGTATTTTAAAAGTCTACTTTTTTTGCCCTACCCATTTTTAGTTAGGTGGCATTTTTTAAAATTTGTGTTTCCTCCTACATAGTTTAACTCAGGCTTTAGTCATTTACAACTAATATTCCTATTAAAATACAGACAATTCATTATGATTGGAGAATGAATCAGTGAACAATACTGAGTAGCTATTTAATATTTCAATTTCAGGCATGGTAATATAGTTCAATATTGTTTGATATATTATCCTTCCCAGAAACATTTAGTTTTTAAGATAAATCTGATTAACTTATTTATAAAGTATAAAACTGAATGTGAGAATTTTAGGTAATAAGTAAAAGAAATGAAGATGATAAGTTTGGGAATCGATGTCATATTGATTACAATAATGTTGAAAATGTAGCAATTCCTTAGAATAATTAGTAAGAAATACATTAAATTCCTACTAACAATGTGATTATGGCTTAAAATTATTTTTCATTATAATAGCAATTATATTAATAAGAGCATAAGGAAAAGAAGTATGCAATGCTAAGTTTTAGCGACCTTGTCTAAATGTAGAACATGAACACTTACGATACTGTTAACAAGGCCTAAGATTTTAGTGTTTGTGATTGATATGGAGAAACAACTGCATGGCTAGTGAAGCCTCTGTTCTCCTCCATATTGTCCAATATGAAAACAATTTCTAGAGGCACTTGAAAATGGACAAACTAAACAACACTGGGAGCCCAAGTCTCCTATATTCTGGAGGTGTGTGATGAGATCAACTGAATTCAGAATAGCCCAAGTGTGAGAATTTCCTGTTCAGACCCTGAAGTGACACATTGATGAGACATCTATCTTCTCTGCTCTTGCCTCTCTTTCAGCCTTCACAGGGCACCCTGCGAAGATCACAGATGTTTCTTCTTTCTTATCAGGAGTGGCCTGGTCTCTCCACTAAAAGCTGCAGGACGTTCTGGGGACAGAAGGTATGTGCTGATATTCTCCTCTGTCTCTACCAGCGCATCTCACTTAGTGGGAAATTATAAATACTGGGATAATATCAGAGTGGAACATTGGTGCTTTTACTTGAATAATTGAGGGTGAAAAAGAAGCCTAAAGTATAAAATATGTTTAAGAGGATTTTCTCAAGTACTCAAATTATTGCCGGTGGAGAATTAATCAAGAATTTATCCTCATGAGATTAGGTTTGCTAATCAAAACTATTTTAAGTGAAACCCATAACAATCATGACAATTAATGTTGGATTTTATAATCAGTACAGATCTAACAATATTTTCTATTTAGCCCAGCCTTTAGAAATAGATGTTTAAAATAAATACTTCATATTATGTATGCCAAATATAATTTTCCATTTATGTTTTTAGACTAAATGCAGGCAGTTTTACTTTGGGTAAAATAAGAATGAGATAACTAATAAAATGTGAATCTAAACTTAATTATAAGCAATTGAAAGACTTAAAAAATATTTGAGCAAAACATTGCAACAAAAAGATGATAGAAGAGACTCCTACCTGATGAATTATTTTACATGCTCTAATATGAACCAGATATAACAATGGAGCAATTGTAATAAAAATAATAAAATACTAATAACTTGAAAGCTTATAATTGCTATGTGTGTTAAGTGTTTTACCTACATTATACTTTATAAATTATTTTTTCCATTCTAGATTAGTAAACAATGTAACTAGATACTAGGTAACTTTCGAGGGTTGCACCTTATAAATTTCAATGCCAGATGTAATTCTAGATCTCAGTGACTGAGGAGCTCATTGACTATGTTATCATATTACATTATCTAAATTATCATATTTATTTACACAACAAAAGTGCCTTATGATTTTGACACTATAGGGTCTTTCTTAAAGTTTAAGTACAAGTGTAAATCATTAACTAAAAGTATTTTAATGTAAGAAATTCTATATGTTCTAATATTACTACTCCATCTGATAGCACTCAATTATTCATGATTAATGAATTGTAAAAGTGTCTTAGAATTAGTGCATTATTTCCAATACAGAATTTTAATAATTTAACATACATATTCTAAATCGTGGTAAAATGTTTGTGACTTTAATAAAGTCAGATCTGACTTTAATAAAGATATTTGTATTTATGAACTTCTATTCCACACTAGTTTATCATTTTTATGGCTCCTACTAATAATGTTATGTCAAATGTAGACTATGTTTTTTGAAAATTACCTGTTCAGTTATAAGACTTTGTATAAAGCTTTAAGGAAATTAGTATCAGACTTTTACATTGTTCACCCACAAAATGAATGTTGTTACTCAGCCCCCAATACACCCCAGTCTGATTACCCCAGGGATCTTATCATTTAATAAATCATTTATTAACTTCTTAAGTACAGTTATCACAGAGCACAGTCTATGAATCACACAGCTGCAGAGATGAAGAACCAAAGAGTAACCTGCTCAGGACTGAATCTGGCCAAGGACTCAAAGAAGCAGCAAAGAAAATCTAAGGGCGGGAAAAGCTCCATTTCAGTACCTGAACAGGAAATAACAGAAGTAGAATTAGACCTTCAAAATGCTACTCAGGATCTTCAGGGGAAGGAGAAGACCTGTTACTACAAATGTAAGCATTTACTAGATCCTCAGTATGACTGTTCTGGGATATACCGTTTTGGTGAAGAGTTGTGGGAAAGATGAGGGAATATTTTCCATTTGTGAGGATGAGAGCTCAAAGTTTGGATAAGGTACTCTAATATGAATCTGAAGGCTAATTTTATTCAGGCGTTGTTAAACGTGTAGGCCTTCATCAACAAATCATGGGGCATTATATTTACTGAATACGCAACAGTGTATTTTGAGAGAAAGATGACCACGGTAGATGTGGGTTTAGAGACAAGAATTTATCCCTTTGATTCCCTGTACGTGTGGGTTCTCTTGTATGAAAACCTTCTAATCAACTGTCTCCATCTCTCCTTCCTCAGTGTTTCTGTTTCTCTCCCCGCAGTTTCACTGTTGCCTCCAGAGCAGCTCACTGCTGAGATCCTGGCCGTCATTTGCACTGTCCTCGTGGGCTCTGTGTTAAAAATGGTATTAATAGCTCACATTCCCTGTAAGTATATATTTGAATAGTTACAATAGAACTTCTCACCTTAATGATTGAAAGTGCCTCTAAGCATTTCATAAGAATAGGAAATAGGATATTTAGATGTTAATTATTTTTTCCAGTTACATTAACACAGAAGCCGAACAATTCTTCACAGACTATGAGAACTCAGAAAGGTACATTTTATATTTTATCTCTATCTTAGTCTGTGCAAAAATATAATAGATTTTTTTGGGAAATAAATTAGAATATTGGACAATAAATGTTCATAAATAAAGATTGTAAGGGGATATTCCCTTTTCTTCAACAATAAGTAAAAATACTCATTAAAATCACTATACCCTCTTTTTGTCATTTTACTCAAATTACTACTGCTGTCATGTGATAAGAATTAAATAGTTCTGCTATTCTAAATAAAGTGTTTTGTTCGGTGATTTCTCAGACATGTGTAGGGTGGATTTTGTTTGATGCTTTTCTTTATGTGGGAACATAATTAGGAGAGGAGAGACTTGCCATTTTCAGTGCGTGTATGAGCGAGAGTGTGTTCTATAAATGTAGCAGCTGTCTGGATACACAGATATGTTATGTGCATATAAGTTTGTACCTTTACAAATACATAGATTGATTTTTGTTTTAAAAAATTCATATTTTTTCTGGATAATAGTTCATAGTCTTTCCTCAGCATATAATTGTGTCCGTTGTCCAGAGGAGTGGTTCACGTATTCCACCAATTGTTACTACATTAGTAAGGAACCAAAAACTTGGCATGAGAGTGTGACGGCCTGTGCTTCCCAGAACTCTAGTCTGCTTTACATACATAATGAAGAAGAAATGGTAAGATGTTAAATGTTAAAAATACTTTATTAAAAGCTTCTATCAGCCAATATTGTATTTATAGAATTCATCAATATTTATGTACATATAATTAGTTTATTTGTTTTCAAACCTGTAAATAATCCATTGATTGACTTGACAATAGGTTATTTATATTCATATGTTGATAATACACATTAAATTATTTTCACTTCTTGCTTCTTACAAAAAACCATGCTTGTATCCATGTTTTTATTTTAAAATAAATATTACTACTTAATTTTACTATATATAAAGAACTAAATACATCATGATTGTGCAGATTGATCATGCAGTGAATGGACTCACGTAATACAAGACAGATGATGAATTAGAAGTTTCCAACCTAGCAGCCTCACCCCTGTGTATTCCCTGATCACCTCTTCTTCCTCTTCTCCAAAATATTATCCTGATATCTAATACATAAAAAAGCTTTGCCTGTTTTAGAATTTACATAAATGGAATCATACCTTATGCATTCCTATGTCTGTGTCCTTTCACTCTCATGTGATATTTTTGCAATTTATTCATTCTAATGAATTAGCTATAGTTTAATGATTTTTACTGTAGTATTATGTACATATAACATTTTAAAATCCATTCTATGTGGTGTCTCTGAACAGGGGACGTGAGTCTCAGCCCTCAGGGACACAGAGGATTCCTGGATGAAGCACTTGAATCATG
This sequence comes from Eulemur rufifrons, assembly GCF_041146395.1. Classification (NCBI taxonomy): domain Eukaryota; kingdom Metazoa; phylum Chordata; class Mammalia; order Primates; family Lemuridae; genus Eulemur; species Eulemur rufifrons. The sequence continues at coordinate 10,049,946 of NC_090998.1, forward strand.
GGATTCTTTTGCTGGTCCCCCTCAGCCACACCTACCCTGGTGTCTCTTGGTGGGGGACAGAAGCACTTCCTCTGGCTACTTACTGTTAGCAGGTCTCCTGATAGATCACCCTTGCTGGTGGTGCCAGCCTTGCTGGTGTTGCTGGCAGGACTCTCTCTCAGTGCAGAGGGGGAATGAGCTTACCTGAAGCACCTCTCATTGCCAGGGTGGGTGCCAGGTGACAGCAGGTCTAGGTCACTTTCTTCTGTACGACGGAGGACTTAAGATGCCCAGCCACTGTGTTGATCCCGGATCCTGGAGTCCCAAACCACTGTACCTTTCTCTTTCTAACTTTCAGAGTCTACTTGCTTGTGTCTTTTATAAATTGCAAAATTTATCGTGCATTTAGTAAGGGGAAGCACCAGATTTGGACCATGGGTGTTCGACCAGTACCAAAACAGACAAAACTGGGAGCTTAGCTAAAGAATAGTGTGGTGCCCAGAAAACCATATTTTGGCTTATATACCATTTATTTTTTGAATGGCAGCTCTTTTAATTTCCTTCTAAACCCCCAAATTTCAGAAATGTAGTAGAAATATACATTGATTTAGTATTAACAGCAGGAGAAATATATGTACAGTGTTTTGAAAGTCTTTAAAATTCATTTATATTAGTTTTGCCAATACTGGTTACTATTAAATTACATGGGTCATAATTTTCTTCATTAATGTAAGAAGAAGAATGACACTACTAAGTATAAATGTTTAAGAGTTCATTTTAAGTGAAAATTACAAATGTTTGTGGACGTTCTTAGCACTATATAAAGGGGTTTTCAACTTTAATATTGCTTAAAACAGTAATTTTATTTTGACAGTTACAGATCCAATGAAAGAACACACTACTGGCACTTTAAAAAATTGTTAAATATTTAATAATTATTTAAATATACAATACTTATATTTCTGTAGAAACTTCTGGGCTCCTTTTCAAAGCAAGCGTGGATTGGAGTCTTTCGTAACAGGAGCCATCATCCGTGGGTGTCTAGAAATGGCTCAGCTTTCAAACTTAAGTAAGTTTTTTGAGTGGTGGGATATAGTAGAAAAAATAGAAAAAGGAGAAATTTCAGGAGAATAATATGAGAAAGTTTAAGTTGAATTAAAGACATGAAAAAGATGATGAAAGTTGGTGAAATGCTGATATAAATGTTAAAGAATGAACGACATTTATCCCCTTTACTGGTAGTTTTATTTTCTGTAGTTTGAGGGTATGGCATTCAACCATGTTTGGAAAATTTTGCATTAAATATCCAGCAAAGAACACTTTATAAGCTTTAAATTGCTCAGTGTTTTCAGTAGTGCAATGAGATTTCACATTGTCCCACCCTGTCTTGCCTGGGATGTAAATCATCTCTTTGACCGGTAGGTCCACACCCTTTAGTCACTTAGGAGCCCTCTGGTGATCAGATCAATTGTTACAGTATCTCAGTGCTTGTGTTCAAGTACTTCTTATGTTACTTAATAATGACCCAAAAGCTCAAGAGTAGTGATGCCGGCATATTGTTATACATTCTCTTTTGTAGTATGTTATTGATGTTGATCTCTTCTTGTGCCTAATTTGTAAATTAAACTTTACCACTGGTGTGTATATTTAGAATAAACATAATATATAACAAGGTTCAGTAAAATAGGTGATTTCAGGCATCCACTGGTGATCTTGAAACACATCCCCTGTGGATACGGGGGACTACTGTGTTCAGTTTTCTTGATAACCAACTCTTAATTATATTACATGAAAATGTGATTAAATGATAAAATCCTTTCCTTAAAGAACATGAAAAATCCTGTTGTTTCATGAATTGGCCCCATAAAATATAAAAGAAGTATGAATTTTTCCCTATTACAGAATACAGGAAACAATATATGGTAAATATCACTGTGCTGTGCTGGACTCACTCAGACTTCAATCAAGTGGATGTTCATCTAATAAAACATATATTTGTAAGCATGAGCTTTAGAAGTAAAGCACCTGAGTTTGGAGTTGGCCAGGTAATACTTTGGGAAATGGAAATAATATTATGATTGCATAAGTCAATGAATTGTAATTTGTTTTAATAATGAAAAGATATTCAAAAATAATATTTGTAGCATAATACACACAACAGAAGGAACAGGATATCGTTGCTTTTGTGTCTGTTTTTTTTTCTCTCAACATTCTACTTGTGACATTCATGTGTTCTAAAAATTGCATGTTATGCGAATCTGTCTATATGAATATCAAGAATGGGCGAACCCTTGGAGACTGAAAGGGGAATAGTCATTGTCAAAGGCTAAGGGGACGTTGGACTAGAAAGTGACCACTAATTGCTACATTTCTCGGGTGATGAAAATTTTCCAAATTTTGGAAATACTTCGGTTGTAACTCTGTAAATATACTAAAATTAACTGATTTTAGTTAGTTTATCTTTAAATAGATAATAATTTTATCTTTAAATAGATGAAATTTATGCTATCTACATGACATCTCAATAGCAGTTATTTGGAAATATCTCTCCTGCAGTTATGTTTGGGACTGCATTATTCTCTAAAGTCATATTCAAGATTAGGCCCCTATATAAAGTTAACTTTTCCAATCGATATCATGCTATGTGCAGCAATGTATTAGGCTTTCTTTAATTTCTTTCTATCATATTTTGTATTATTTGGTATTGAAGTCATACAGAAATACTGGTATTCCACATTTATGCCTTTATAAATAGCATCCTCATTTTAAAATTTCCTTTAGTTATTTTGTTGTTGTAAACAGAAATATAATTGAGGTCTGTATGTTGATCCCATATCCAGTTACTTCATTGATGTTATGTATTAATTCTACCACTTCAGGTATAGGATTTTATGGATTTTCTACATAAACTATTTTTTTCCCAGTGCCATAAATTTTTCTTTATTTATTTTTGCTGTCTAGAATTTATCTTCAATGATGAAGAGAAAGTACAATAATGGTTCTATGAATATCATATGTATTATTTCCTGCTTTTGATGAGAATATTTCAACATTTCATATTTTTTAATTTTCTTACAACTTTTGCATATTTAAGCAATTTTATAACATTCCCAATTTCTAATAGATTTTGCTTTGAATACTTGTTACATTTTAATATTTTTGTATTAATTGAAATGAGATATGTTTTCTCCATGTAGTGTTTATAATCTAAAATACTTTTATTTCTTCTAAATGTTAAACAAGTCTTGCATTTCTTAGATAGAATCATACTGGTCATTCGATATTATCCCTTTAATGTAAATCGGTGCATATATTACATTAGAGTAACATTGCTTTCATAATCCTAGTTCACAAGGAAATTCTATTATGTTTTTATTCATATACATACTTGAAAATTCTTGCTATCAAAGCTACCCTGGGAAGCATTTCTTTTTTTGATAACCTGAAAGCCTTTGTGTACGAGTACTGTTTATTATTCATTAGTGATGCCACCTCAGTTTATAGACTATATTGATGTGGATGTTTATGTAAGAAACTCAGTTTGTTTAGTACATGTATGGTTTTGTCAGGGGCCAGTTCTTTTACTGCATTTTGGTAATATGCACATTTTAGGAATTTTTTATTTCACATGGATATTAAATTATATTTATGAAATGGTTTCATACTTTTTGATATCTGTTAAAACTATAAGATATTCCTACATTTAAACTAGAAAAAAATATTTGTGCCTTCCCTGGTTCTTTCTTAATCTTCTATCAATTTTATTTATTGTTTTCAATAAAAATATCTTTGGCTTTGTTGATACTCTCTGCTTACTGTGTCTCATGATTTTATATTATTTGTTGTTTTCTTTCTTCTACTTCACTTGTATTTAATTTAAATTCAGCTTTTTTCCTTTTGTTTTCTTTTGATGCATGATCAGATAATGCCAGTTCTGATTTCATTTTTTGCAACATATGTATTTAATGCAACCAATTTTTCACAAGAAATATGTCCATTCTGTTTTAGTCAGAATTCATATGAAAATTATGACTCTCCATTGTGGTAATTTCTTTGGTTCTTATTTTCTTTAGCAATATATGACAGAATTAAAAATTATGTAGATTTTCCAATTTTTGGTTATTGACTTCCATATAGGATAACCGTAGTTATAGTATTTTCTATAAAGGTGAAAATATTTTATATATCTGTTCAAATGTGGCTGGTGTGATGGAGGAACTGATTTTAAGTGTTATTTATTTTTCATTAATTATTAATTACATTTCAAGTGTCACTGGCCAATCAGATACTTGAGATTATAGTATACCTTGGAATATTTCCATGAGATATTAAAAATATGAGTACTCTGTATTAGTGTAGAGTGTACATGTGTGTATGTGTGCACATGTGCATGTACGTAATGGTTAATTGCCTAATATAAATCTTTCCATAGGATCACTAGTATACCTATGTAATAAGCATTGAGACAAAATTGTTTCTTACATGTTTATGATTCTTTATTCATTCACTGCTTTCAATTCTATGTTGATATAGGATTATTAGGTACATACATATTCTAAAAGTTTAAAACTAATGGTTTGAAAAATAAGTTAATCATTATTAAAATACATTTCCAATAATGATTATTACGTTATATAATTACATTGAATTAAGCTCAGCAGTTTTCTTCCTGGTTGTTTTGCATGGTATATGTTTGTATTTTTTCTTTTAATTTTGTTTACATTTTTAAATTTGAAAATATTAAAGGATACAAAAGTTTTGTTACATGGATACCTTCTGTCATGTTTAAGTCAGGCTTTTTGTTGTGCTGATAACTAGAATAATGTTCATTGTACCCAATAGGTATGTATTTATTCCTCACTCCCTCACCATTTCTCCTTATTTCCAATGACATTCATATCTCTTTGTACCTGTGTGTACCCATCATTTAGCTTTAACTTATTAATGAGAACATATGGTGTTTGGTTTTCCATTTCTGAGCTACTTCACTTAAGAGTTTCCAGTTCCATCTAAGTTGGTGCAAAAACATTATATTTTTAATTTATTTTAGGGCTGTACAATAATCCATGATGTGTGTGTGCATATGTATGTATATATATATGCACACACACACACACACATACACACACCATATTTTCTTTATTGACTAATGAATTGATGGGCACTTAGGTTGATTCCACATCTTTGCAATTTTGAATTGTGCTGTGATAAACATTTGAGTGCTGTTGTCTTTTTATAAAGTCACTTTTTTTTACATTTATTTTTTGATGAAACCCCATACTGCTTTCCATAGAAGTCATACTAATTTGTAGGCTCAACAACTATTTATAAGCATCCTCTTCTCTCTTAATGCATGCCAGAATGTATTTTTCTTTTCTTTTTGCTTTTTAACAATGGCCATTCTGACTGGATAAGGTGGTATCTCCTTGTAGTTTTCATTTGCATTTCCTTGAGGATTAGTGATGGTGAACTTTTTTTCATATGTTTCTTGGACATTTGTCTATCTTCTCTTGAGAAACCTCTGTTCATGTCTTTTGCCCACATTTCAGTGGGGTGCTTTGTTTTTTTCTTGTTGTTTTGTTTGAATTTTTTGTAAATTCTGGATATTAGTCATCTGTCTGACGTAAAGTTGGTAAATATTTTCTCCCATTCTGTAGGTTGTCTATTCACTCTGTTGATTATTGCCTTTTCTAGGCAGAAACTTTTTAATTTAATTAATTCCCACTTATTTATTTTTGTTGTTGCTGTACATGATTTGGGGTCTTAGTCATAAATTCATTGCTTAGGCCAATGTCTACAAGAGGTTTACCTATGTTTTCTTGTAGAATTTATAATATTTCATGTCTTTCATTTAAGTGTTTTATCCATCTTGAGTTAACTTTTCTATATGGAAGAGATAGGGGTTCTGTTTCATTCTTCTGCCTGTGGCTATCCAGTTTTCCCACCACCATTTCTTGAATAAGGCATCCTTTTCCCAGCATATGTTGTTGTACATTTTATGATGATAAGTTGGTCACAGCCATATGTTTTGTTTTTGGGTTTTCTAGTATGTTTCATTGGCTGATGTCCCTACTTGTATACCAGTACCATGCTATTTGGGTTACTAGGGCCTTGCAGTATAATGTGATGCAGGTAATGTGATGTCTCTGGATCTATTCTTTTTGCTTAAGATTGCTTTGGGTATTCAGGCTCTTTTTCAGTTTTAAATGAAGCTTAGGATTATTTTTTATAGGTCTGTTAAATATCGCATTGGTATTTTGATGAGGATTGCCCTGAATCTGTAAATCACTTTGGGCAGTATGGACATTTTAATAATCTTGATTCTCACAATCCATGAGCAAGGGATGTTTTTCCATTTGTTTGTGTCATCTATGATTTCTTTATTCATTGTTTTGTAGTTCACTTTGTAGGGATCTTTCAGCCCCTTGGTAAAGTATATTCCTAGGTATTTCATTTTCTTTATTGCTATTGAGAGTATATTGAGCCCTTAATTCGCCTCTCAGCTTGACTGTTATCAGTATATAGAAATGCCCCTGCTTTGTGTCAATTCCATGAGTATTTCAATGAAGTCTTTAGAGTTTTCTGCTTGAAAGATCTTATCATCAGCGTACAAGGATAGTTTGACTCCTCTTTCTCAATTTGAGTGCCCTTTATTTCTTTCTCTTGGCTGATTGCTCTGGCTAGTACTTACGGTATTATTTTGAATAGAAGTGATGACAGAGGGGACCCTTGTCTTGTTGCAGTTCTTAGGAGGAACGATTTGAACTTTTCCCCATTTAAAATGATGTTGGCTGTGGGTCTGTCATGTATGATTTTTATAATTTTGAGTTATATTCTTTTTATGCCCAATTTGTTGAGAGTTTTTACTGTGGAAGGGTACTGAATTTTATCAAACGTTTTTTCTACATCCATTGAGATGATAATATGGTATTTTTTTGCTTCTGTTTATGTGGTGAATGTTATTGATTTAAATAAGTTGAAGCATCTTTGCATCCCAGCGAACTTGATCATGGTGGATTATCTTTTTGATGTGTTATAGATTTTACTTTGCAAGTATTTTCTTGAGATTTTTTGTATCTATATTTATAAGAGATATTGGTCTATAATTTTCTTTTTTTGTTGTGTCTTTTCTTGGCTTTGGTATTATGTTGATACTGGCTTTGGAGAATGAGTTAGGGAGGATTCCCTCCTTCTCGATGCTGTGAGATCATTTTGTAGGATATGAACCAGTTCTTTCTAGGCCTGTTAACATTCAAATTTGAATCCATCTGGTCTGGGGCTTTGATTTTTTTGTTGGGAGATGTTTTTATTACTGCTTCAATCTCGCTGGTTGTTATTGGTCTGTTCAGGATTTCTATTTTAACTGATTCGGTTTTGGGAGAGTGTATGTTTCCAGGAATTTTTCCATTTCTTCCATGTTTTCTAACTTGTGCCCACAGAGGTTTTCATAGTATCACTAATGATATTGTGTATTTTTTGGTGTCAGCTGTAATGTTCCTTTTCCATTTCTCACTGAGCTTATCTGAGTCCTTCCTCTTATGCTTCTCATTAATCTGACAGGTAGTCTATGGATTTTGTTTATCTTCAAAGAATCAACTTTTGTTTCACTGATTCTTTGTATTTTTGTTGTTCTTTCTGTTGTTTCCATTTCATTTAGTGGTACTCTGAGCTTGATTATGTCTTTTTTCCTACTGGCTTTGGATTTGGTTTATTCTTCTTTTTCTAATTCCTGGAGATTTGACATTAGGTTGTTAATTTGTGATCTTTCTGTCTTTTTGGTGTAGGCATTTAAACGTATACACTTTCCCCTTACTACAGCTTTTCATGTGTCCTCTTTTGTAATTCAGTTTGAGTAATCTTTTGATTTCCAATTTAATTTCATTATTGAACCAAGGATCATTCAGCAGGAGGTTGTTTAATTTCCATAACTTTCATAGATTTCAATGTTTCTCTTGGACTTGAAAGCTGGGTTTATTGCACTGTGGTCTAAGAAATACATGGTGTGGTTTTGATTTTTTTTTTTTTGTATTTGCTCAGAGCCTTTTTTGTGGTCTAAGTTATGATCAGTCTTGGAGTATGTCCCATGAGCTGATGAGAAGAATGTATATTCAGTGGTTTGAGAGTAGAATATTCTGTAAATGTCTCTTATGTCCATTTGTTGTAGAGTCCTATTTAAGCCCAGTGTTTCCTTATTTGTTTTCTGCTTCAAAGATCTTTCCAGTTATGTCAGTGGATTATTGAAGTCCCTGGCAATTAAAATGTTACTTGTTATTTCTTTGCTAGGAACTAGAAGAATTTGCTTTATCATACTGGGAGTTCCTGTGTTAAGTGTATATATATTTTGGATTGTTATATATTTTTGTTGAATTCCTCTCTTTACCATTACATAGGGACCATTTTTTTTTTTTTTTTACCATTGTGGATTTAAAGTCTAGTCAATATGATGTGAGAATGGCTATACTTGCTTGCTTTTGGTTTCCATTTACTTGTAGTATTTTTTTTTATTCCCCTTTCTCTCACTCTATGAGACTCCTTGTGGTTTAGATGCATTTCTTGGATACAGCAAAGGTGTTTTATATATGAGGTGTTTTATCATCCATTCAGCCAGTGTATGTCTTTTAAGTGGGGCATTCAGAAAGTTCACATTAAGTATTACTACTGATATGTGGATGCTGTTGTATTCATCATGTTGGATGATACCTTATTGTTTTGGTTTCTCTCCCTTGTGCTATTGTTTATATGAACTGTGAGCTTTACCTTTGGGTGTTTTTACAATGGTGGGTATCTATTGTGCTGTTGCATGTATAATGCACTTTTGAGCATTTCTGTTGGGCAGATTTAGTAGTGACAAATTTCCTTAGTGTTTGCTTCTCTGGGAAAGTCTTTATTTCTCCATCATTTATGAACCTTAATTTTTCAGGATACAAAATTCTTGGCTGTCATCTGTTCTCTTTAAGAACATTAAAAATAGGGACCCAGTGCCTTCTGGCTCATGAGGTCTCTGCTGAAAGGTCAGCTGTTAGCCTGACGGGTTTTCCTTTTAGGTTAGTTGTAGCTTTCATCTTGAAGCTTGTAGAAATTTCTTCCACATTTTCACTTTGGCCAGGTTGATGCCTGTGTGTCTTGGAGATATTCTATATGTTATAAATTTTCTGATGCTTTATGACCATTTTCTATCTGGAAACTTTAATCTCTGGCAACACTGGGTCCCAGGTGTTAGCTACTCTCCCAGCAAAACAGGTCCCAGGCACGATTGTCGCAAGAGAATTGGAAATAATAGAGACAGAGACAAAGTGTAGTTTAAAGAGATTGGGGAGTCAGGGGTCCTCCAGCATTCCTGTGAACCAAGAGGCACTGAGTGAAGTCCCACATCAGTATTTATTGTTACAGCAAGCAGTTGTTCTTGGTCATAGAATTATGTATAGAGATCATTTGTTAGGATTTCAAGGCTTCCCAAACATTTCAAGGGACTGTTACCTAATTCTGTCTACAAGAGAAAACAGTTACAAAATTTTTCTAAGGTAAACATTTTAAGCCCTAAGTTAAGAATAGTCTTAGCTGAGCATACAAGTTAAAGATAAAATTGCATTAAGGCAGGAGGAACACTGAGTCTGTATACTAATCTAATCTATTTCTCTATATATAGAGACACATGGTCAGGAGTGAAGCAGGAATAGCCTTGAAGTTTAAGATAGTTCCAGCTGCAAGTTGTGTGCTGGGCTGGCATTTTTCATCAATTTCTTAGCCTTGAGCCCTATGCAGAGCTCTGCTTTGCACAAGCTCAAGGTGATGGCTTGCAGGCCTCGAGACAGCACCACCTTGCAGATGCCTCTGATGGGTGGAATGCCCCCCTTGTTGCTAAGCAGCTTCTGGTCTGTGAGCTGACACACCCACAGATTCCTTCAAGGCAAAGCCCTGCAAAACATCTGAAACATTCCATGTCTCTTAATTCTGTATCTCAACAATTCCCAACTTCCTGACTGAGATTCCTCAGTCTGCAATATTTTTAGAAAGTGACAGAGAGGATCCCTGAAGCTTTCTCCCTTGTTGAGTCACAAGCAGCTTGCACAGAACAATAAGCTCTGTTCCCTGTCACCATCCTCCATATGTCTCTGTGAAACAAAGGTAAATAGAACAAGAAATGATAGAATGAACTCACTTACTTGAACTCTCTTTTTGAAATTAGATTTTTTCTGGTTTTAGTGAGTTTACCTTACACTAAACCACAATATATAGAGAGGAGACTGTATTATTCGTGTAGATATACTCAAAGATACTTAAAGGCAGAGGCTAACTATATAACATTAGGCTATCAAATTCTTGCTTTTGTTTATCTGCAAATAAATTGGCCCAACATGAAATTTGCTTCGATAATTTGTGTAATAATTTCTTGAAATTTATGCATTAAATATTTTTAATTGCTTTCCTTACTCCATATATCAGTCAAGAAATATTTTACTTTGTGAGTAGGAACTTTTGTCCTTCTTCTGAGAGAAAAATGAGAAGTACAAATTGGGACTGCATATATGGGTTTAAGAAACAGAAATAAATAAGACAGTCTGACTCATCTACAGGATATCATCAAAGGCATAAAGTTACACCTAGGTCTCCAAAAATATTCATTGAATTTTATTTTTATTAAACTAATACAAGCAAAATCTAATGACCTTGCCTAATATAATGATTTTGTTATAGCTATTTCTTTCTTCAAATACCTAAGGGGAAATAAACACTTTACAGTTTTTGCAAGTGTTTTTCAGGTGAAAGATTTAGTCACCTACACTAGCCTGCAAATTACTCTTTCCACTTACAAAAGGCTTTTTTGTTCACATACTTTATAAACTCAATGATATCATCTCCTTACCAAAGCATTAAAAAAATTTTAAGTCTAGAAATATAATATTTACACTATAGAAAGCTAAATGAAAGACACCACTGTGACTAATATGTGACCGATAAGGTTGAGACTGACTAGATGGGATGTTAAGTCACTAAAAGATCAATTCATGCTCAACCCTGTCTCTTTTTCAAGTTGTTGCCCCAATATCTCCTTCCAACTAAACACCTTGAAATAAAAAAGAGTAATCTAAACTCCCTTTATCCATTTCTTCACTGCCTACTTACTAAGTAAGCCACTGCAATCTAAATTTTGCTCTTTTACCAACCCATTACAACTGTTAAAATCAAAGCCACCAACGATGTCTCTGTAGCTAACTCTGACTAACATTCTTTAGCATTAGACATTGACATAGTATTATTTGTTATATTTGCAATAAAATTAAATGAGAAGAATCCCTACAAGTAGGTATTGTCCAAGTTTCTTATTATAGGAAGAAATAAATCTTTACAAAAACATAAAACAAAATCAACACTGAAAGAGAGAAGCAAGAAAAGCAATAGAAAATGCTGGTAGGGTTCAACTTTCTAGGCCCAGATTTTTCTGTGGCTAAGGTGTATCAGACTTTTGTGATGTGTTTATTGAAACTTTCCTTCAATTATATCTAACAATCGAGTACATTTTCAAAGGTTTCCCAATTTTGCCCAATCTAGATTAAACCTTGTTTCTGTCACTTATAATCACTAAAGATTACCTTACTTGTAAAACAGGTGAAAGGAAAGGAAGACAGTAAAGAAATAAAAAAGTATATATGTTAATAACAAAATGAAAAAATAAGGGACCAGAGAGGAATGAAAGACATAGAAAGGGAGGTAGATTAAAGTGGTAAAAGAGGTTCATGTGATCATACATTTAAGTCACAAAAATTTCTATATTTTATCATCAATTATTATAAGCATATTTAAAAATGATATAGAGCTTTACAGTTTATAAGGACATTACATTTTTCCTGCTCATCTAAAACAACAGTGAATAGCTACCAAGAACTTACAGCTAGTGTGGAATTTGGGTCATTCTTCTGAATGCTTCAAACAAGTGGTCGTATTTATTCCTCAAACAGCTGGATGTTATAGCTATTATATTCTAACATTATGAATTAGGAAATGGACTGATAGATGTAGAACAACTTGCAGAATATCAAATGTATAAAAAGTGTAATAGAAGATATTCTAGCCCAGGCCTGGTGTATTATCTATTGCACCCCAATTATCACTCCTGCATCATTGTCAATAAATCAAATGTTATCCTAAATGAGATGAATGCTCCCTAATGAAATCTTTGAGCTGAGAAACATTAGGGAGCAATTAGAGAAAAATCCATAAAGGAAGCTAAGAGTACAGGAACAGACTGGTAGGAAAAAAACAAGAAAGAGCAAAATTGGTGAATGCAAAATAATGTAAATGTCAATGATAATAATGATAATAATAGTCAAGAAGAAAGGAAGAATAATCTAGTAAAATGCTGTTGATAGGTAAAATAACAGAAAGCTTGCAATATACTGAATTTAAAACTTAAACTTACTGCTAAAAGAGAGAGGCAAATATAAAGCACTCAAAGAGAATGAATGAATGAAAGAATGAATAACAAATAAAACATTAGTGTCTTAAAAGCAGTCTCAATAAATAGGAGAAAAGGGGGGCAAATAGCAATGTTCTAAATAATAATTTGAAAGTGAGAAAGTACACAATCACTATATAGATTCTTTGCCCAAGTACAATCTCTTTGAACAGAAAACACTTATAGGAGGGGGGCAATTAGAAGATGACATAAGAAAAGAATAACTGGCCCTTGGGACCATAATGGCAGCATAGAGGCAGCCTGCACATGCCACTCTCTAGGGGAGGATGAAAAACTGCAAGTAGGTGCATAGGTATGCATGGATCTGCTTGGAGAGAGCATTGTATTATAAATCGTCAGACAGAAGACACTCAGTGAAGGAGATGGGGACAAGAAGTTCTTCTTGCCAAGATTGGAAGGTTCCTGGGAGAGACCTCTGCATGTGGGGCAGGGATAAAGGAGAGAACCCCAAGGGCCTGCACCTGCAAAGACCCATGTACCAAGCACAGGCAAATGCTCCTGTGGACTTATATCCCAGATGGAGGACCACGCCCCTTGATTTTGAGCACCAGATGGTAGGCCACTGCCCCCAACCTGTGTGCCTAACAGAGGAACAAGACACCCAGCCCCACATGCCACAAGGAGGCCCATGCCCCCCAGACCTGCACATTGTGTGACCGACTACAATCCCCCTAAGTGCTGATCACCAAAACAAGGATTGGGCCACACCCAACAGCAGGTGGGCCATTCCTGCAGTCACCACCTCCTTCCATGCCTGTGGTATAGTTCTCCACAGTGGACCTGATAGCCACAAGCTGCCCCCCTACACATACCCATCCACTCACTGCTCGCCATGTACTGCCATTACAACTAGACCTGAGTGGAGCCAACATCTGTAGCCCTGACACCTGTGTTCACCACCTAGATAGCCTCACCAAACAGCTACTGTCACCACCTGGGAGACCTGGGAAGAGGAATCTCCTGCAACACCCACCTCAGGAGAGAGGGACTCACCCAGCCTATGCCTGAGCTCTCAACAACAGCCTATGTTCAAACTCACTCCTCCACCCAAAGATCCACCAGCACTGGACCAGGTCTCATGACTTTCCCAGGCATTAACCAAGGTCATGCAACACATTCAGGTACCCACTAAGGTCCGACGACCCACCCCACTATAGACTACAATCCTGTTATGTCCCCAGATGCCTGAAAAGACCTTGTGGCCCACCCAGCTGTCAGCCAAGATCAGAACACTCAACTCCATGTAGAGAGACTTGCACACCCCCGTTCCTGAACTTCCAACAGCACTCTTGGGAACAGCTCACCAGTATGAATGAATAACCCCCAACACCACCTTGGACTGTGACAACCACAGGGAATCGACATGATGCAGGAAAACAGCTCCCAGTGCATCCTTCCATCTACCCCTGAGTCAGTCGTCTAAAGTAGGACACAAAAGTGTTATCAAGGGAATTCTCCTTCTCACTAACTAGCAGAGTCCCTAGCAAGGCAGAACAGTGCACTGCAAACCTATTGGCTCTAAGGTGAGATAAGAGGTTTCAGATGAGAAGAAACCAGAAAAAGAATTCTGGCAATATGAAAAAACAAAATAGTACAATACCACCAAAGTATCACTGTAGATCCACAGAAATGGACCAATACCAAAAAGAAATTGTCATAATGTCAAAATGGAATTCAGAATATAGATGGCATAAGGTGAATGAATTGAATAGACAGTTGAAGAACAACACACAGAAACCAAGAAAATATTTCAGAACAAGAATAAAAATTATGGAAAACTTGCTAAAGAGATAGACAACATAAGAAAGAATGCAACAGAATTTAAAGAAATGAAAGAGTCATGTAGGGAACTACAAAATACAGCAGCAGAGAGTCTCAACAGACTGCACCAAGAAGAAGAAAGAATCTCAGAGCTTGAAGACAAGGCTCTTAAATGAACATAGTCAGTCAAAGAGTCAGAAAAATGAATTAAGAAGAATGAACAATCAGTCAGAGAAACATGGGACTATGAAAAGCAGGTCAGTATAGGAATAATAGGTATCACAGAGACAGAAGAAGAAAAACCAAAAGCATAGAAAACAGATTCAAGGGAAATATTGAGGAGAACTTCCTCAGTGTTGCCAGAGATTAAGGTTTCCAGATACAAGAGGGTTATCAAGCATCAGGAAGATTCATAACATATAGAGTATCTCCAAGACACACAGGCATCAACTTGGGCAAAGTGAAAAAGAGGGAGAAATTTCTACAAGCTTCAAGATGAAAGCTACAACTAACCTAAAAGGAAAACACATTAGGCTAACAGCTGATCTCTCAGCAGAGACCTTACAAGCCAGAAGGCACCGGGGCCCTATTTTTAATGTTCTTAAAGAGAACAAATGACAGTCAAGAATTTTGTATCCTGAAAAATTAAGGTTCATAAATGATGGAGAAATAAAGATTTTCCTAGACAAGCAAACACTAAGGGAATTTTTCACTACTAAACCTGTCCTACAGAAATGCTCAAAAGTGCATTATACGTGCCAACAGCACAATAGATACCCACCACTGTAAAAACACCCAAAGGTAAAGCTCACAGTTCCTATAAACAATAGCACAAGAGGGAAACCAAAACAATGAGGTATCATTCAACATGAAGAATACAACAGCATCCACATATCAATAGTAATACTCAGTGTGAACTGTCTGAATGTCCCACTTAAAAGACATACACTGACTGAATGGATGATAAAATACCTCATATATTTGCTGTCTCCAAGAAGTGCATGTAAACCACAAGGAGTCGTACAGAAAGGGAAGGAAAAAAAAAACAATCCATGTAAATGGAAACCAAAAGCAAGCAAGTATAGCCATTCTCACATCAGGTAAAATAGACCTTAAATCCACAATGGTAAAAAAGGACAAATGTGGTCACCATGTAATGGTAAAAGGGGCAATTCAACAAGAAGACCTAGCAATCCTTAATATATATGCACTTAACACAGAAACTCCCAGTATCATAAAGCAAATTCGATTTTGTAACAAAGAAATAACTAGGAGCATCTTAATTGCCAGGGACTTCAACACTCCACTGAGGGAACTTGACAGATCACTGAAGCAGAACACAAATAAGGAAACACTGGATTTAAACAGGACTATATAACAAATGGATCTAAGAGACATTTACAGATCACTGTACTCCAAAACCACTGACTATACATTCTTCTAATCAGCTCATGGGACATAATCCAACACTGATCATACCTTAGGACACAAAACAAGTGTCTCAGCAAATACAAAAATAAAAACAAAAATCAAAATCACACCATCTATCTTCTTAGACCACAGTGCAATAAACCCAGCTTTCAAGTCCAAGAGAAACTTTTGCATCTACACAAATTATGGAAGTTAAACAACCTGGTGTTGAATGATGCATTGGTGAGTAAAAACATTGAAATGGAAATAAAAGATTACTCAAACTGAATTACAAAGGGGATACATAAAAAGCAGTACTAAGGGAAAAGTGTATACATTTAAACGCTTACACCAAAAAGACAGAAAGATCACAAACTAACAATGTAATATCAAATCTCCAGTAGTAGAAAAAGAAAAACAAACCAAAACCAAAGACTTTAGGAAAAAAGACAAAACTGAGCTAGAGTACAACTAAATGAAATGGAAACAACAGAAAGAACAACAAAAATACAAAGAATCAATGAAACAAAAGTTGATTCTTTGAAAAGATAAACAAAATTCATAGATCACCAGCCGGATTAATGAGAAGCAGAAGAGAAAACACTTAAATAAGCTCAATGAGAAATGAAAAAGGAGACATTACAACTGATGCCACAAAATACAAAATATCATTCATGATACTACCAAAACCTCTACACACACAAACTAGAAAATATGCAGGAAACGGATAAATTCCTGGAAGCACACAATCTCCGAAAACTGAATCAGGAATAAAAGAAATCCTGAACAGACCTATAACAAGAAGCGAGATGGAAGCAGTAATAAAAAAATCTTCCAGCAAAAACTAAAAGCCACAGACCAGATGCATTCAAATTTGAATGTTAGCAGGCCAAGAATGAACTGGTTCCTATCTTATAAAAATGATTTCACAGCATTGAGAAGGAGGGAATCCTCCCTAACTCATTCTCCAAAGCCAGTATCACCATAATATAAAAGCCAAGAAAATACACAACAAAAAAAGAAAATTACAGATCAATATGTCTTACAAACATTGATGCAAAACTTCTCAACAAAATACAAGCAAAGCAAAATCAATAGCACATCAAAAAGATAATCCACCATGATCAAGTTCACTGGGATGCAAAGATGGGTCAACCTGTTTAAATCAATAACATTTACTACATAAATAGTAGCAAAGACAAAGATGATATGATGATCTCAATAGATGTAGAAAAAACATTTGATAAGATCGAGCACCTTTCCATGATAAAAACTTTCAACAAACTAGGCATATAAAGAATATGACTCAAAATTATAAAATCCATATATCACAGGCCCACAGCCAACATTATATTAAATGGGGAAAAGTTGAAATCATTCCCCTTAAGAATTGCAACAAGACAAGGAAGGGTTCCCTCTGTCACCACTTCTATTCAAGATAATACCCTAAGTCCTAGGCAGAGCAATCATCCAGGAGAAAGAAATAAAGGGTATTCAAATTGAGAAAAGGGAGTCAAACTATCCCTGTATGCTGATGATATGATCTTTCCAGTGGAAAACTCTGACGACTTCACCGAAAGACTCATGGAATTGACACGAAGCAGGGGCATTTCTATATACTGATAACAGTCAAGCTGAAGACTAATTAAGGACTCAGTGTAGTCTCAATAGCTATAAGAAAATAAAATACCTAGGAATATACTTCACAAGGCGCTGAAAGATCTCTACAAGGTGAACTACAAAACACTGAATAAAGAAATCATAGATGGCACAAACAAATGGAAAAACATCCCTTGCTCATGGATTGTCAGAATCAAGATTGTTAAAATGTCCATACTGCCCAAAGTTATTTACAAACTCAGTGCAATCCCCATCAAAATACTAATGTCATATTTCACAGACCTATAAAAAATAATCCTAAACTTCATTTAAAACCAAAAATGAAACTGGATAGCCAAAGGAATATTAAGCCAAAAGAATATATCCGGAGGCATCACATTACCTGATTTCAATTATCCTGTAAGGCCCTAGTAACCAAAACAGCATGATACTGATATAAAAGTAGAGACAATGAAGAAGGAAACAGACTAGACAATCCAGAGATAAAACAAACAGCTATGACCAAATGATCATCACAAATTATACAACAGCATACACTGGGGAAAGGATGCCTTATTCAAGAAATGGTTCTGGGAAAATTGCATAGCCACATGCAGAAGAATGATACAGGACCCCTATCCCTTGACATATACAAAAATTAATTCAAAATGGATGAAATACTTAAGTGAAAGACATGAAATCTTAAAACTTACACAACAAAACATAGAAAAACCTCTTGTAGACATTGGCCTAGGCAATGAATTTATGACTAAGACCCTAAATCATGTACAGCAACAATAAAAAAATAAGTGGGAATTAATTAAATTAAAAAGTTTCTGCCTAGAAGAGGTAATAATTAACAGAGTAAATAGACAATCTACAGAATGGGAGAATATATTTACCAACTATACATTTGACAGAGGACTAATATTCAGAATCTACAAAGAATTCAAACAAATCAGCAAGAAAAACCAAATAACCCCATCAAAATGTGGTCAAAAGACATGAACAGAGGTTTCTCAAGAGGAGATAGACAAATGGGCAAGAAACATGAAAAAAATATTCACCTCCACTAATCCTCAGGGAAATGCAAATTAGAACTACATGGAGATACCTTACCCCAGTCTGAATGGCCATTATTAAAAAGTAAAAGTCAAAAAAAAAGAGTCTGGAATACATCCAGAGAGAACAAGATGCTTATAAATAGTTGGTGGGACTACAAATTAGCATAACTTCTATGGAAAACAGTATCGGATTAATTAAGGAAATAAATGTAAAAAAAAGTCCCTTTGTAAAAAGAAAGCAGCACTTGAATGTTTATGGCAGCACAATTCAAAATTGCAAAGATGTGGAATCAATGTAAGTGTCCATAAATTAATTAGTCAATAAAGAAAATATTGTGTGTGTGTGTGTGTGTGTGTATATATATATATATATATATATACATAACATGGAATATTACTCAGTCCTAAAAATAAATGAAATAATGTCTTTTGCACCAACTTAGATGGAACTGGAAATTATTATCCTAAGTGAAATATCTCAGAAACGGAAAAACAAACACCATATATTCTCATTAATAAGTTGAAACTAAATGGTGGGTACAAGCAGGGACAAAGAGGTATGGTTATCAGAAACAAAGATGGAGGAATGGTGAGGGAGTCAAGAATAAAGACATATTTATTGGGTACAATGAACATTGTTCTAGTAATAGACAGAAAAAAAGGCCTGACTTAAGTATGACAGAAAGTATCCATGTAACAAAACTTTTGTGCTCCCTTCATATTTTGAAATTTAAAAAATTTAAACAAAATTAAAAGAAAAAAATAAAAACATATACCATGCAAAACAACCAGGAAGAAAACTGCTATGGTCAATTTAATGTCATTATACAATGCAAGAATAATTATTGGAAATGTAACTTAATAACGATTGACTTATTTTTCAAACCATTATTTATAATCTTTTAGAATATATATGTACTTAATAATCCTATTTCAACATAGAATTCAAAGGAGTGAAGGAATAAACAATCATAAACATGTAATAAACAATTTTGTATCAATGCTTATTATATAGGTACAGTGGTGACCCTATGTAAAGGTTTGTGAGAGATAATTAACCATTACACACATGCACATGTGCATTCACATACATATACACTCTATGCTAATACAAGTACTCATATTTTTAAGTTCTCATGAGAATTTATCAAGATATATTATAATCTGAAGTGTCAGCTTGGCCAGTGACACGTGAAATGTAGCTATTCAGTTCTAATGATAATTAATGAAAATAACACTTAAAATCAATTCCTCCATCACACCAGCCATATTTTAACAGACATGTACAACATTTTCAGCTTCACACAAAATACTGTAACTACAGATATCCTACATAGAAGTTAATAACCAAAAATTTGAAAATTTAAATAATTTTTAATTCTGTCATATTGCTAAAGAAAGAAGCAAAGAAATTATCACAATGGATAGTCACAACTTTTATATGAATTATGACTAAAATAGAGCAGAGGTCTTTCTTGTGAAAAATTGGTTGCCTTAAATTCATATGTTGCAAAAAATGAAATCATAACTGGCATTATCTGAGCATGTATCAAAAGAAAACAAAAGGCCTATACTGCCCAAATCGATCTACACATTCAATGCAATCCCTATTAAATTACCAACATCATTTTTCTAAAATTAGAAAAAACAATTTTATGCTTTGTATGGAACCAGAGAAGACGCTGTTTAGCAAAAGCAATTTTAGGCAATAAGAACAAAATTGGAGGTATTAATTTACCAGACTTCAAACTATACTACAAGGCTGTGGTTATTAAAACAGCTTGGTATTGGCACAAAAACAGGGACACAGATCAGTGGAACAGAATCGAGAATCCAGATATAAAACCATCCTCATACAGCCATCTAATCTTTGACAAAGCAGACAAAAACATACTCTGGGGAAAAGAATCCTTATTCAATACATGGTGCTGGGAAAACTGGATAGCCACATGTAGAAGACTGAAACCTCTCACAAAAACCAAATAACAGTGGATAACAGACTTAAACCTTAGGTGTGAAACTATTAAAATTCTAGAAGCAAATGTGGGAAAGATTCTTATAGACATTGGCCTAGGCAAAGAATTTATGAAGACGACCCCAAAGGCAATCACAGCAACAACAAAAATAAATAAATAATTTGATCAGGTCCCATTTATTTATTTTTGTTGCTGCTGTGATTGCCTTAGGGGTCTTCTTCATAAATTCTTTGCCTAGGCCAATGTCTGTAAGAGTCTTTCCTACGTTTTCTTCTAGAATTCTAATAGTTTCTGACCTAAGGTTTAAGTCTGTTAACCACCGTGATTTGATTTTTGTGAGGGGTGAGAGCTGTGTGTCCTGTTTTAGTCTTCTACATGTGGATATCCAGTTTTCCCAGCACCATTTATTAAATAAGGAATCTTTTCCCCAGAGTATGTTTTTTTCTGCTTTGTCAAAGATTAGATGGCTATATGAGGATGGTTTTATATTTGGATTTTCTGTTCTGTTCCACTGGTCTGTGTCTCGGCACTTGTGCCAGTACCAGGCTGTTTTTAGAACCACAGACTTGTAGTAAAGTTTGAAGTCTGGCAAATTAATACCTCCCATTTTGTTTTTGTTGTTTAATATTGCTTTTGCTAAACGGGGTCTTCTCTGATTCCATACAAAGCGTAAAATTATTTTTTCTATGTCTGTGAAAAAAGATGTTGATAATTTAATAGGGATTGCATTGAATCTGTAGATAACTTTGGGCAGTATAGACATTTTAACAATGTTGATTCTACCGATCCATGAGCATGGTATGGTTTTCCACCTATTTACATGTTCTGCGATTTCCTTCCTCAGAGTTTCATAGTTCTCCCTATAGAGGTCCTTTACTTCCTTAGTTAGATATATTCCTAGACATTTTATTTTCTTTGTTGCTATTTTGAAGGGTATTGAGTCCTTAATTTGGTTCTCCGTTTGACTGTTATTGGCGTATATGAATGCCTCTGATTTGTGTGTATTGATTTTGTATCCTGAGACTTTGCTGAATTCATTAATCAATTCCAGGAGTCTCTTGGTTGAAATCTTGGGGTTTTCTAGATATAACATCATATCATCAGCAAAGAGTGAGAGTTTGATCTCTTCTGTCCCTATTTGGACTCCCTTGATTCTGCTCTCTTGCCTGATAGCTCTTGCAAGGACTTCCAATACTATGTTGAAAAGTAATGGGGACAGTGGGCAGCCTTGTCTGGTTCCAGTTCGAAGTGGGAATGCTTTCAGTTTTTCCCCATTCAGTATGATGTTGGCTGTGGGTTTGTCATATATGGCTTGTATCATTTTTAGATAGGCCCCGTCTATGCCTATTTTTTTGAGTGTTCTTATCATAAAAGGGTGTTGAATTTTGTCGAATGCTTTTTCTGCATCTATTGAGAGTATCATATGATCTTTATTTTTGCTTCTATTTATGTGATGAATTACATTTATAGATTTGCGTATGTTAAACCATCCCTGCATCTCTGGGATGAAGCCCACTTGGTCGTGATGGATTATTTTTTTGATAAGCACTTGGATTCGATTTGCTAGAATTTTATTGAGAATTTTTGCATCTATATTCATAAGAGAAATTGGTCTATAGTTCTCTGTTTTAGTTGCATCCTTTCCTGGTTTTGGTATTAGGGTTATGTTGGCTTGGTAAAAAGTGTTGGCACAGCCAAAGAAACAGTCACAAGAGTAAATAGACAACCTACAGAATGGGAAAAAATTTTCGCATACTACACATCAGATAAAGGACTGATAACAAGAATCTATTTAGAACTCAGGAAAATCAGTAAGAAAAAATCGAACAACCCTATCAAAAAGTGGGCAAAGGACATGAATAGAAATTTTTCAAAAGAAGATATAAAAATGGCTAACAAACATATGAAAAAGTGTTCAACATCTCTAATCATCAGGGAAATGCAAATCAAAACCACAATGAGATATCACTTAACTCCAGTGAGAACGGCCTTTATCAAAAAGTCCCAAAACTATACATGTTGGCGTGGGTGTGGAGAGACAGGTACTCTCATACACTGCTGGTGGGACTGTAAACTAGTGCAGCCCCTGTGGAAAGCAATGTGGAGATACCTTAAACAGATTCAAGTAGACCTACCATTCGATCCAGCAATCCCATTACTGGGCATCTACCCAGAAGAACAAAAGTCATTCTATAAAAAAGACACCTGCACCCGAATGTTTATAGCAGCACAATTCACAATCGCAAAGATATGGAAACAACCCAAATGCCCATCGATTCATGAATGGATTAGCAAAATGTGGTATATGTATACCATGGAATATTACTCAGCTATCAGAAATGATGGCGATATGGCATCTCTTTGGTTCTCCTGGAGTGAGCTGGAACCCATTCTATTAAGTGAAGTATCCCAAGAATGGAAAAACAAGCACCACATGTACTCACCAGCAAACTGGTTTCCCTGAGAGCACATTTGGGATTCACACCAATTGGGTATTGGACAGAGGTCGGGGCTGGGTGGAAGGGATGGGTGTATACCTACTTGATGAGTGCGATGCGCACTGCCTGGGGAATGGACACGTTTGAAGTTCTCTCTGGGGGGGATGGGGTGGGGGGAGGGGAGGAGTGCACACCTACATGATGAGAGTGATGTGCACTGTCTAGGAAATGGACACAACTAAAGCTCAGACTCGGGGGGATGGGGAGGCATGGGCAATGTATATAGCCTGATCTTTTGTACCCCCTTGATGAGCTGAAAAACAAACAAAAAATAAAAAATAAAAATAAATAAATAAATAAATAAATAAATGAAATATAAAAGTAGGAAAAAAAAATAAATAAATAAATAAATAAGACTTGATTAAATTAAAAAGCTCCTGCACAGCCAAAGTAACTGTCATGAGAGTAAATAGACAAACTACAGAATGGGAAAAAATTTTCGCATGCTACACATCTGATAAAGGACTGATAACTAGAATCTATTTAGAACTCAGGAAAATCAGCAAGAAAAAATCAAACAACCCTATCAAAAAGTGGGCAAATGACATGAACAGAAATTTTTCAAAAGAAGGCAGAAGAATGGCTAACAAACATATGAAAAAATCCTCAACATCTCTAATCATCAGGGAAGCACAAATCAAAACCACAATGAGATATCACTTATCTCCAGTGAGAATGGCCTTTATCAAAAAGTCCCATAACAATAAATGTTGGTATGGATGCGGAGAGACAGGAACACTCATACACTGCTGGTGGGACTGCAAACTAGTGCAACCCCTCTGGAAAGCAATATGGAGATACCTTAAACAGATACAA
This sequence comes from Eulemur rufifrons, assembly GCF_041146395.1. Lineage (NCBI taxonomy): Eukaryota > Metazoa > Chordata > Mammalia > Primates > Lemuridae > Eulemur > Eulemur rufifrons. Next base: position 10,073,524 of record NC_090998.1, read on the forward strand.
GTAGACCTACCATTTGATCCAGCAAACCCATTATTGGGCATCTACCCAAAAGAACAAAAGACATTCTATAACAAAGACATCTGCACCCGAATGTGTAGAGCAGCACAATTCACAGTTGCAAAGATGTGGAAACAACCCAATTGCCCATCAATACATGAGTGGATAAAAAAAAAAAAAAAATACATGAGTGGATTAATAAAATGTGGTATATGGATACCATGGAGTATTACTCAGCTATAAGAAATAATGGGGATATAGCATCTCTTATGTTCTCCTGGATAGAGTTGGACCCCATTCTACTAAGTGAATATCCCAAGAATGGAAAAATAAGCACCACATGTACTCACCATCAAATTGGTTTCACTGATCATCACCTAGAGCATATTCAGGAATAACATTAATCGAGTGTTGGGCAGATGTGTGGGGGGGGAGGGGATGGGTGTATACATACATAATGAGTGCGATGCACACTGTCTAGGGGATGGACACGTTTGAAGCTCTGACTCGGGGGAGGGGGTGAGAGAGCAAGGGCAATATAGGTAACCTAAACTTTTGTACCCCCACAATATGCTGAAATAATAATTAAAAAAAAAAGAGACAAAACTGAAAAAAAAAGAAAACAAAAGGAAAAAAGCTGAAATTAAATTAAATTAAATACATGTGAAGTAGAACAAAGTAAAAAAAAATAATATAAAATCATGACACAGAGGAAGTATATAGGATAGACAAACCCAAAGATATTTTTATTGAAGACAATTAATAAAATTGATAAAAGACTATTTAAGAAAGAACCAGGGAAGGCACATTTTTTTTTTCTGGATTAAATGTAGGAATATCTTATGGTTTTAACTGATATAAAAAAGTATGAAACCTTTTTATGAATACAATTTAATATCCATGTGAAATAAAAAATTCCTAAAATGTGCATATTCCAAAATGTAATAAAACAACAGACACCTGAGTAAACCCTACATGTATTAAACAAATTGAGGTTGTTATATAAACACTCCTATCAATATATTCTACAAACTCAGATGACATCACTTATGAATAACAAATAGTACTCTTACACAAAGGCTTCCAGGTTATCAAAAAGAAATGCTTCCCAGGGTAGCCTTGATAGCAAGAACTTTCAAGTATGTAGCAATCAGTAAAAACATCATAGAATCTCCTCATGAACAGGGATCATGAAAGAAATGTTACTCTAATGTAATATATGCACTGATTTACATTAAAGGGATAATAAGGAATGACCAGTATGATTTTATCTCAGAAATCTAAAACTTGTTTCACATTTAAAAGAAATAAAAGTGGTTTAGATTATAAATATTCCATGGAGAAAGTATATATCATTTCAATTGATACAAAAATATTAAAATATAACTAGAGTTTGAAGCAAAATCTGTTAGAAAAATGAGAATATTATAAAACTTCTTGAATATGCAAACGTTATAAGAAAATTCAAAAATATGAAATGTTGAAATATTCTCATCAAAAACAGGAAATAATACATATGATATACATAGAACTATTATTGTACCTTCTCATCATAATTAAAAATAAAATTCTAGACAGTGAAAATAAAGAAAAAATTCATAGCACCTGGGAAAAAAATGTGATCGTTATAGGAAAAATAGTAGTTTATGTAGAAAATCCATAAAATCCTATACCTGAAGTGGTAGAATTAATACATAAAATCAATGAAGTAACTGGATATGGGATCAACATACAAACCTCAATTGTATTTCTATTTACAGCAACAAAATAACTAAAGGAAATTTTAAAATGAGGATGCTACTTATTAAAGGCATAAATGTGAAATATCTGTATTTCTTTATGACTTCAAAACCAAACAATACAAAATATGATAGAAAGAAATTAAAGAAAATCTAATACATTGTTGGATATAGCATGATATCGATTGGAAAAGTTAACTTTATATAGAATCTTTGAATATGACTTTAAAGAATAATGTAGTCCCAAACATAATTGCAGGAGAGATATTTCCAATAGCTGCTATTGAGATGTCATGTAGATAGCATAAATTTCATCTATTTAAAGTGTATAAATCAGTTAATTTTAGTATATTTACAGTTACAACCAAATTACTTCCAAAATTTGGAAAATTTTCATCACCCAAAAAATATAACAATTAGTGGTCACATTCTAGTCCAACCTTCCCTTTGCCTTTGACAATGACTATTCCCTTTTTAATCTCTAAGAGTTCACCCATTCTTGATATTCATATAGACAGATTCGCATAACATGCAATTTTTAGAACACATGAATGCCACAAGTAGAATGTTGAACAAAAAAAAAAAAAAAACAAAAAGACAGACACAAAAGCAATGATATTCTGTTCTTTCTGGTATGTGTATTATACTACAAATATTATTTTTGAATATATCTTCAATATTAAACAAATTAAAATTCATTGACTTATGCAATCATAATGTTATTTCCATTTCAGAAAATATAATATTACCTGGCTGATGCCAAACTCAAGTGCTTTACTTCTAAAGCTCATGCTTACAAATATATGTTTTATTAGATCCACATCCACTTGATTGAAGGCTGAGTGAGTCTAGCGCAGCACAGTGATGTTTACCATGTATTGTTTCCTCTATTCTGTAATGAAGAAAAATTCATACATCTTTTATATTTTATGGGGACAATTCATGAAACAACAGGATTTTTCACATTCTTTAAGGAAAGGATTTTATCATTTAATCACATTTTAATGTAATGTTATTAAGAGTTGGTTATTATGAAAACTAAACACAGTTGAATACTGTACCTCAAACTACAGAAAATAAAACCACCAATAAACGGAAACAAGTGTTGTTCATTCTTTAATATTTATATCAGTATGTCACTAACTTTCTACATCTTTATCATGTCTTTAATTCAACTTAAACATCCTCATATCATTCTCCTGAATTTTTCCATTTATAGTTTTTTCTACTATATCCCACCATTCAAAAAAACTTACTTAGGTTTGAAAGTTGAGCCATTTATTGACACCCATGGGTGATGGCTGCTGTTACGAAGGACTCCAATCCATGCTTGCTTTGAAAGGGAGCCCAGAAATTTCTACAGAAATATAAATATTGTATATTTTAATAATTATTGAATATTTAACAATTTTTAACGTGCCAGTAGTGTGTTCTTTCATTGGATCTATGACTGTCAAAATAAAATTACTCTTTTAAGTAATATTAAAGTTGAAAACCCCTTTATATAATGCTAAGAAGTTTCACAAACATGCTAATTTTCATTTAAAATGAACTCTTAAATATTTATACTTAGTAGTATCATCCTTTTTCTTATGTTAATGAAGAAAATTATGACCCATGTAATTTAATAGTAACCAATATTGACAAAACTAATATAAATGAATTTAAATAACTTTCAAGATGCTGTACATCCATTTCTCCTGCTGATAATATTAAATCAATGTAATATTAAATAAATGTATATTTCTACATTTCTGAGATTTGGGGGTTTAGTAGGGAATTAAAAGAGCTGCCATTCAGGAAATAAATGATATATAAGCCAAAATATGCTTTTCTGGGCACCACACCATTCTTTAGCTAAGCCCCCAGTTTTGTCTGTTGGTACTGGTTGAACACCAGTTGTCCAAATCCGGTGCTTCCCCTTATTATATACAATCATAAATTCTGGAACTTATGAAAAGTACAAGCAAGTAGACTCTGAAAGTTGGAAAGAGAAAGGTGGAGTGGTTTGGGTCTCTGGGATCAGGGATCAACACACTACCTGGGAATCTTAAGTCTCCACCCAACAGAAGAAAGTGACCTCGGCCTCCTGGTTCCCAGCACCCACCTTGGCAATGAGAGGTGCCTCAGGTAAGCTCATTCCCCCTCTGTACTGAGAGGGAGTCCTGCCAGCAACACCAGCAAGGCTGGCACCACCAGCAAGGGTGATCTATCAGGAGACCTGCTAACAGTAAGTAGCCAGAGGAAGTGCTTCTGTCCCCACCAAGACACACCAGGGTAGATGTGGCTGAGGGGGACCAGCAAAGGAATCCCATGACTACAAGTGCTCCATCCGGGAAGCCTCTGTGTCCCTCAGACATGAGACTCACAGTTCACTGCATTAATACGAATGAACGAAGAGTGACATCAAAGTGCATACTATATGATTCAATTTATAAAAATTGAAAAACACATAAAGTTTATTGTAATATTAACAGTCAGGGCAGTGGTTTGAGGCCGAGGTAGGAGAAGTGTTGAGGGTATGAGCATGGACCGGGCTCCTGGGACTGGAAAGGCCTATTTTGTGATCTGACTTGTATTACAGGAGTCCATTCACTTTGTGACCAATGTGCACAATCATGATGTGATTGTATCTAGTACAATTAAATAGCAAAATTCAATTTAGAATAAAAGCATTTATAGAAGCATGGTTTTCCATAAATAACAAGACTTGGTAATAACTAAATGAGCATTAGCAGTGTATTAATTGAAATAAATTATTGTGAATTGAAACAACAAAATATTATATAGACCTGAAGATAAGGAAACTAAAATTGTACAATATGATGAATTCCACAAAATCATATTGAATGCAATAAGCTTCTTATAAAGTACTTAAAACATTTAACGCCTTACCATTTCTTCTTCATTATCTATGTAAAGCAGGTTAGAGTTGTTAGAAGCACAGGCCGTCACACTCTCATCCCAAGTTTTCCATTCCTTACTAATGTAATAACAATTGGCGGAATATGTGAACCACTCCTCTGGACAATGACTGCAATTACATGCTGAGGAAAAATTATGAATTACTATTTGGACAAAACATGAATTTTTAAAACCAAAATTAATGTATTTTCAAAGGTATAGAAATACATGTGCATATCTTTGCATCCTCAAAAGCTGGTAAATATAAAAAATCCCACTCATACAACGAAAAGGGTCAGTCTCTCATCCCTTAATTATGTTGTCACATAAAGCAAAATATGAAACATAAATCTACCTAGCCCATGTCTGGAAAGTCACTTAACAAAACCACTTTTTTGGAATAGAAAAATTATTTGACTTTTATTATATGATAACAGTAGTAATTTGAGTCAAATAGCAAAAAGAGGTATAATGATTTCACAAGATTGATTCTTCCTGAAGAAAATGGTATGCCCTCCTTAATCATTATTTATGAGTGTTTATTGCCCAATATCCTAATTTATTTACCCCAAAAATATTGATTTTAATTTTTGCATAGCCAAAGACAGATATAAAATTAAAATGATTAATATCAGTACCTTTCTGAGCTTTTACTGTCTGGGAAGAATCATTGTGTTTCTGAGTGACTGTAGCAAAAAAAATGAAAGAAATCCTTATTAAAAATTAGTATCTAAGTCATAATAATTTTAGTTCTTGTTTTAAAATTGGTATATCAGTTAGGATTAGAATTATCTTGAGTAAAATTGATTTGATCAAGAAAAACTTAATAAAGTAGTGAAGGTTTTGGGAAAAATAACCTTCCAAAGCCTGCAAAACTGACCATCACCACTTCTGTCTACTTTGTATGTTACAATACAGTAAGTATATGATTTTTCCACTTTCAAACACTAATTTCTATTTCTAGGTAAGCTTTTGAAGTCTCCTAAAATGTGTCTTTGAGTTATGAAATTTGCATATCCATATAATTAAAAGCAAAGACGTCTGCAATTATTGTTTATACCTTAAAAAAATCAGAATAACTATTCCTCATTTAGTTCAAAACATACTCATACTGTTAAAATCAGAATACTATTCTCCGTTATTATGAAATGTTTAGAGGCACTTCCAATCATTAAGAGGAAAAGTTCCCTTTTATTCTCGGAAACATACTTACAGGGAATGACAGGTTTTATTACCACCGACATTAAGACAAGACAGATGATTCCCAGGATCCCAGCAATGAGCTTCTCTGGAGGTAATAGTAAATCTGCAGGGAGAGAAACAGAAACACTGAGAAAGGAGAGACAGAGATGGTTGGTTAGAATATTTTGATACACGAGACCCCACATCCACAGGGAATCAAAGATAAACTTGGACCCCAAACCCACATCTACCATAGCAATCTTTCTCTCAGAATATACCATTGCATTTTTCAGTAAATTTAGTGCTCTCTGAGTTGTGGGACTAAGACTGCAAATTTCAACAATGTGGGAGTAACATTTGTCCACATATTTCATATTAAAATACCGTATCTCAACTTAGAGCTCTGGTCTGCATGAATTAAAATATGTGGACATATCATGCTCTTTCTCCACACCCCTGAACCCCAACTACACATCCTAAAACAATTGAAATGAGGAGCTATTAAGTGTTTTACCTTTGCAGCGGTAAGATTTGTCATCCCCTCGAAGATCCTTAGCAGCATTTTGAAGGTTTAATTCAGCATAGGTTATTTCCTGTTCGGTTTCTAAAATGGAGCTTTTAGTGTCCTTAGATTTCATTTGCTGCCTCTTTGGGTTTTTGGGCAGATTCATTTCAGAGTAGATTACTCTTTGGTTATCCATCTCTGCTGCTATGTGATCTCCGACTGTGCTCTGTGATACCTGGACTTCAGAAGTGAAATGGTTTATATAATGGCAAGATCCCGAGTACAGTCAAAATGGATGAGGTAGAGAGTAGGTATTTGTTCTCATTTTGCATTGAAGAATCTAAAGTTCTCTCTCTAAGTTCCTTAGAGCTTAAACAAGTGTCTTAGGGTAAAATATTTGTAAAAGATTTTCTATATTTGTCTAAATATAATTGCTGGAATAATGAAAATCAATAAATTAGCAAGGAATAAAGAAATCCATGAACAAAAATATATTTATTAAAGTCTGATTGCAAAGATATATTTTTACATCAATATAATGCCTGTATTGAAAATTAAAATGTTGTATTAGAAAAATGTATGCACTGATTTATGATAATTTCCAAAGCCAATAATGGCAAAGAGTGAATGATCTTAAAATGGAGAACAGGAAAATTGACATTTATTATTCTTTTATACTAAATTGCTTTTATTTTGTAGTTTACACTTATTTATTAAAATGAATTCAGGGTTATCAAGTGGTCTTCTGCTTGAATGGATGAAGGCTTCTGGAAATCATTAAAATATTTAGAATATTTTATATATTGGAAAATGTACATGACACAATAAGCTTATGCATAACCTAAACAGTATTAGAAACACTACAAAAAATTTGTATTGGCAATTGATTCTATTGCTAAAATATAAAACCATAGACATAAATAAAAATGGAAACTATCTATGGAAGAACATTTTTGTTTCAAACTTTCAGAAAGATATTATGTTTGTCAAGATCAATAAAGGTCACTTTGAGTGGGTATTTGTAATAATTCATATAACGTAATGTAATACTTTAGTCAGTGGGCTCTGGAGTCAGTGAGATCTGGAATTAATTTTGGCTTTGCAATTCATAATATGTGACCTTTCGAAAGTTACTATCTATAACCTAGTCTGTTAGTCTAAAGTGGGAAAAAGACCATGCAAAATATAAGAAATGTCAAATGTCTACTGCTCAAACTGGCACATAAAATTCTCTGTCAATATTAGCTATTATTCACAACTGATGTTATTGTTTCTCATTTATGTCATTTAAACCATGGAAAATAGATCATTAGAAAAGTCTCTTATATTGATATGGTACATCTTTTTTGCATTATTTGATAAATTTGTAAAAAGTCTTTTGATTGTTTATAACTAAGTTCAGCAGTTATATTATTTTCCTTGTCCTGATTTTAATAAAAAATTTTTAAAAATGATTTATTTTACTATAAATGTATGAAGAATTATGGTTGGCTTTCATCATTAAAGAAATTTCTTTAATTTTTCATAATGCCTGAGCTAAATATAAATTATTATGTTATTATACAATGATATGCAATGTAATGATTACAAATCCAAATTTAATTGTTCACTGTCATGATGTCTAGGGGTTTCACTTAAATTATGTTTGCTAACTCACCCAGATATATCAATATGTTTATGTGTTCTTGAGTAGGTCTCCTGAGGCTGTTGCAAATTTAGGAATTTTCTAACGTATTTCATATTTTAGGTTATTACCCTGAATCTTCATATAAAGAAATCAATTTCCACTTTAATTTTATTATAGATTAATTGTATCTCAGTTGCATCACATATAGTACTTGGAACCTTCCACTGAAAGAGATAGACTAATTGAGAGACAGACAGTAGCAACACATACCTTTTGTCCCCAGAAAGTTGTCCATCCTTTAGTGCAGAGGCCAAGTTACTCTCATAAAAATCCCTGTGGTAGCTGGGAAACAAAACGTAAAATTTCAAGGCATAAATCCAGGATAAGAACAAACAATGTCTGTGACCTTCACAGAGTGCCCTGTGAAGGCTCAGAGTGAGTTAAGAGTGGAAAAAGCAGATTTCTCATCACTGTGTCACTGAAGGTCTGAACAGGAAATTGTCACACATGGGCTACTTTGAAATCAGTTTATCTCGTCACACACCTCCAAAATATAGGAGACTTTGGGCTCCTATTGCAAGGACAAAGTAGAATTCTAAAATGTGTCATTTAGTTTGTCCATTTTAACAGCCAATGAGAAGCTACTTTCGTATTTTACGAGATATGGAGGGGGGAAGACTTGACTACACATGCAGTTAACCTTTTCTCATCTCAATCACAAATTTGCCAACTTAACTTTTAAGAAGTGTCTTAGATGTTTAAGCCCCACTTTTACATAGGTTGCTAAATCTTAACATTCCATACATTTTATTAGTATCATTATCATTATCTATTATGATGGAAAAGAATTCTAAAACTCATAATAACATTATCAAGAGATACTTACTAACATTTGTCATTAATTATTCTGAGAAATTACTACAGTTTCACCTTATTGTAGCTGGCACAAAATCAGTCATGCCAGACTTATCTTCTCGATTTCTCTTCTTCAGGGCTTAAATTCTTGCATTTAATTTTATTTTTTAAACATATTTAATTTTCCAATTTCCATTAATGAAAATAAATGTCTCTGAGAAGGATAAAACATTAATCGATTTTTAAATAGATCAGCATGCCATAGATTAAAATATTAAATAACTATTTATTATAGTGTTCATTGATTCATTCTCCATCATGACTAATTATCTATATTTTAATGAAAATATTTGTTTTACATGATTAAGAGCTGAGTCTTAGTAAGAAGAGGGACAAAAGAAATTTCAAAAATATTTCCCCTAAGTAGAAAATAGTGAGAACAAAAACAAAGATAGACTTTTAATCCAAAAGTTAAAGGACACACGAACATCAAGACAAAAACTTTAGGGGGGAGTGGGGCAAGATGGAGAACTAGAAACAGCCCATGCACGCTGCCTTCAAAAAACAGGATGGAAAGTTACAGGCAGATGCCTACATACAGGGGGCTTTTCTTGGAAAGGACACTGTAAAACTTGCAAGAAGTAATGCGAGATAGTCAGATTGAAGGAGAAGGTGACAGACCAATTCATTCTGCAAGATCAAAGAGAACTTTGGAGTAGCATCTAAACCTGGAGAAGAACAGGAGGAGAGAACCCTGGGGCTCCATACTCATGCAACAGGCATCACAGCTGGAGCTGTGAGGCAGATTCTTCCATCACTGCAGACCTCTGGACTGATCAGGGAGCTTCTCAGAGTCTGCACAGAGACATTGCACTGAAGAATGAGCTCAGATGGCATCTCATAGCTGCTGAATCAGAGTTTCTGCAGCTGATGTCACTCTAAACTTTCAGGTGTAGGCACCAAATCTACACGGGGCTTGGCTTTCGGGTAGTAACCTTCACTGCACACTTGCTGGGATGGGGAATGAGTGGGCAGAGAGTACAGTGCCCCATGCTATGCCTTGTGACTGAGAGTCAAGCACCCCACCCTGCCAGTGCAAAAATATGAGCAGATATGGTTCCTCAGGCACCACAGACACCACCTGGGAAGCCTCAGGCTACTGGGACTGGGGTGGGGTTATAACCCAGGCCTCCCAGTGTCCCCAGTCCACAGTTCCATCTCACCCTCCACAACCAAGATGTTGATGCCCACCATAGATAGCTCATGTTCCACTGTTCTCATGTCTCTGGTATTGCTCCCCACCCTCATAGCTCAACATGCACAGTCCCTGTGCCACTGAACATCACTATGCCAGTGCCAGAGTGCCCTCACAACTGTGTTTCTCAGCTGCTGGAACTGCAACTGACCATATGGCTATGCATACTCAGTCCCCATGCCCAGGAACCATTCTGTGCCTGCAAGGCCCCACCCCTGTGGTTCCCACTCTATGGACTGATGCTAAGGTCCCACCCACACAGTTCCTGCCCTGCCACAGGAACACAGTTATGCCCCCCTCAGGTTCCAGCATTGACCCCAGAATAAGGCTCTGCCCTAGTGACTCCAGAACTCCTACTGGGCATGTAATAACACCCCTTGAGATTCTAGCATTGTACCTGAACCCCAAGACCCCACCCCTGATTCTCCACCACTGCTGCTGGTCCCACATAAATGCTCCATTGTCCAGTGATTTACCAGAGACCCACTGCCTTGATCCATCAATAGACATGGACCTGATTTGAGCAAATGCCCACAATCCAGATACCAACAATCACTGCCTAGATAGCCTTATTCAGTTGCCACTGTCCCCTCCCTGGGGAGATTCCAGGAAGAGCAATCCCCCAGAACACCAGCCTCTGTGGGAAAGGTTCCAACCAGCCCCCAACTCAGGCTTCAGACAACACTGGGGAACAACCCACCACTTTACACAATAATCATCAAACACCGGTTTGAACTATGACTATCACAGGGGAACATAACAAAAAAGAAAGGATACACTATGGGCTCTGAGTGTGCCTACCTCTCCCTTCCTGGGCCAACATTACAGATTAGGTTGGAAAAGTGCCATCTAGGGACCTCAACTTAGTCTCACTATATAGGAGGATTAGTGAAACAAAGGAAATACACACTATCAAAATCTATATGATTAAGCAAAAGCATTCCTAAGGGGAAAATCCATAGCCTTAAAGGCCTACATCAAAAAGACAGAAAGATCATAAAATAACAACCTAATGCCACATATCAAGGACCTAGGAAAGGAAAAACAGACCAAACTGAAAGCCAGTAGAGGAAAAGAAATAATAACAAATCCCACAGCAGAACCAAATGAAATGGAAAACAAACAAACAAAAATACAAAAGATCTATGAAACAGAAACTTGGCTCTTTGAAAAGAAATAGTCAATGGAACTCTTGCTAGATTAACCAGGAATAGAAGAGAAAGGACCGAAGTAAGCTCAATCATAAATCAGAAAGAAGATATAACAACTGATACCACAGATACAAAACATCATCTGTGAATATGAAAATCTCTACTCACGTAAACTAGAAAATGTAGAGAAAATGAACAAATTCCTGGTAAGACACAACTTCCCAAAACTCAATTAGAAAGAAATAGAAATCCTGAACAGACCAATCTAAGCAACGAGATTGAAGGAGTAATACAAAATATCCCAACAAAAATAAAAGGCTTATACCAAATGGATACACAACAAAATTCCACCAGACCTACAAGGAAGAACCACTGCCTATCCTACAGAAATTATTCCATAACATGGAGAAGGAGGGACTCCCCCTTAACTCATCTATGAAGCCAGTATCACCTTGACACCAAAACCAGGAAAGGACATAACAAAAAGAGAAAACAACAGACCAATATCCCTTAAGAACATACATGCAAAAATCCTCAACAAAATACTAGCAAACCAAATTCAATAGCACAGCAAAAGATAATTTACCATGACCAAGTAGGCTTCATCCCCAGGATACAAGGATGGTTCAACATATGTAAATCAATAAATGTGATTCACCACATAAACACAAGCAAAAACAAAGATCATGTGACCATCTCCATAGATGCAGAAAGACAATTTGACATATCCAGGACCCTTTCATGATAAAAAGACTAAGCAACCTAGGCATAGAAGGAACATGTCTCTAAATTATAAAAGCCATACATAAGAAACCCACAGCCAACATGACACTGAGTGGGGAAAAGTTGAAAGCATTTACCCTAAGAACTGGAACAAGAATAGTGTGTCAACTGCCACCATTTCATTCAACAGAGCACTGGAAGTCAGATTCTAGCCAGAACAGTTCTAGCCAGAACAATCAGGCAAAAGAGAGAAATAAAGAATATCCAAAACAGGAAATGGGAAGTCAAAATATTGCTTTTTGCTGATGCTATAATCTTGTATCTAGAAAACCCCAAGTACCCAAAAATATCTCCTATAACTGATAAATAAATTCAGCAAAATCTCAGGTTAAAAATCAATGTATACATATCAGTAGCATTTCTATATAACAATCAAGCTGAGAGACAAATCAGGAACTCATTACCATTCCCAATAGCTACAATTAAAATGAAATTCTTAGAAATATACTTAACAAAGGAGGTGAAGGATCTCTACAAAGAGAACGCTGAAACACTGAGGAAAGAAATTGCAGATGATTCAAAGAAATTAAAAACATCATGCTCATGGATTGGTAGAATCAACAGTGTTAAAATATCCCTACTGCTCAAAGTTATTTACAAATTCAATGCAATCTCCATCAAATTACCTACATCATGTATCACAGATCTAGTAAAAATATTTTTATGCTTCATTTAGAACCAAAAAAAAAAAAAGAGCCATAACAGCCAAAACAATCTTAAGCAAGAACAAATGTGGAGATATCACATTACCAGACTTCAAATTATACTATGAGGCTATAGTAACCAAAACATCATGGTATTGGTACAAAAATCTAGACATAGAGATACGGAACAGAAAAGAGAACCCAGATATAAAGTCATCTACCTATAAGCAACTGATCTATGACAAAGGAGCCAAGAAGATACACTGGGGAAAGGAAGCACTATTCAATAAATGGTTTTGGGAAAACTGGGTAGACACATGCAGAAGAAGGAAACAGGACACCTATCTCTCATCATATACAAAAATTAACCCAAGGTGGATAAAAGATTTAAATGTAAGGCATGAAACCATAAAATTTCTAGAAGAAATTGTTGGAAAAACTCTTCCCGACATTAGTCTAGGCAAAGAATTTATGATTAAGATCACACAGGCAATTAAAGCAACAAAATAAATCAATAAATGTGACTTGATCAAATTAAAATGCTTCTGTATAGCCAAGGAAATAATCAACAGAGTAAAGAGAAAACCAACAGAGTGGGAGAAAATATTCACAAACTATACATCTGATAAAGGGTTAATATGTGGAATCTACAAAGATCAAGCAAATCAGCAAGAAAAAAGCAAACAACCCCATTAAATAGAGGGCTAAATATATGAACTCAAGTTTTGTAGAATAAGATATACAAATGGCCATCATACATGTGAAGAAATGCTCAACATCACTAATCATCAGGGTAATGCAAATTAAAACCACAATGACATGTCACCCTTTTCAGAATGACTATTACTAAAAAATCAAAAGACAATGGATGCTGGCATGGATGCAGATAGAAGAGAACTTTTATACACTGTGTGGGACTGCAAACGGGTAAAACCTTGATGGAAAACAGTATGGAGATCCCTCAAAGAAACAAATATATCCCTACCATTCAACCCAGCCACCCAACAGTGAGTATCTACCCAAAGAAAAGGAAGTCATTTTATAACAAAGACACCTGTACTTGAATGTTTAAACACAATTCACAATCACAAATATGTGCAATCAACCTAGGTGCCCACCAATTCATGAATGGATTAACAAAATGTGATGTATATACAGGGTGTTCCAAAAGTCCCAGAAGGTAAAATTGTACCTTTATTTATAAAATATTCATTACAAAATTTTACAAAATTTTCCCTTTGTATGGAGACTTTTGGGACACCCTGTATATAAATATACACACCATGGAGTAGTACTAAGCCATAAAAAGGAATGAATTAATGTCTTCTGCAGCAATTTGGATGGAATGGAGACCATTATCCTAAGTGAAGTTTCTCAAGATAGATAAACCACCACCAAATGTACTCTCCAAACTTTTGAAACTAACTAATTGATGGGCACACATGAACACAGAGAAAAGTAAAAGACATTGGAAATGAAGGGGGGCAGGGACTGAGAGAAGGTATAAAAGCCTACCTAACAGGTACAATGAATACTATTCATGTGATGGATACACTAATAGCCATGACTTAAGCATTATAAAGCTATCCAAGTAACAAAACCATTTGTACCCCTTAATATTTTGAAATTTAAAATAAGAAATAAAGTTTAGATTACCTACTTTGTATTGAAGGAAAATCTTTTCATCATTTCTCATCTTTTATCAAAAAAGAGGGAATATTTTTTTATCTGTAACTCCAAAGGATATTTGCTTTCATGCAACCCCTTAAAGATTGAGTTCAGGAAAACCTAAATCTATACCTTTTTAAAAATCTAAACAAATGGACTTTACATATATATTTATATTTGTGAAATCTGAACTAGTATTTGAGCCTTCCAAGAACAGCTTATCCAAGAACAATTATCATACACTAAATTACTAATCTCATATGGATATATGCTTGTGTGCATGCTGTATGTATTTCTAGCTTAAGAAATATCTTGTTTGCATATTTATTATATGTAAATTGAATTATCATTTCTATTAGTCACATTATAAAATTAAAACAACAAAATTATTCATTAAATATGCCAAATAATATAACATTCAGCAATGTTCTTTTGTTAAATTTGTGCTGATGTCTAGGTTTTATACAAACAGCCACTTGGTGTTTTCAAATAAATAATGTTATACAATCATGCCTCAATTAATGACAGGGATATGCTCTGAGAAATGCATCATTAGAGTATTTCATAATTGTGTTAACATCATAGGGTGTATTTATATGAACTAACTATACCACCCACTTAGAAAACTATGAACATGCACAGCTTGTTAACACTGTACTGAATATTATAGGAAATTGTAAACCCATATTATATATTTGTTTATCTAAGCACATATAAGCATCAAAAAGTCCAGTAAAAATATAGTATAAAAGATGAAAAATGATATACCTATATAGAGAAATTACCATGAATAAAGTTTACAGGACTGGAAGTTTCCCTGCATGAGTCAGCAAAAATGTTTGTGAATGTGAAGGCGAAGAATATTACAGTATACGACTGTCGCCTTTTTAACCATTGTACAGTTAGGCAACACTAAATTTATTAAAATTTTTTTCCTTCAATAAAAAATTGACCTTAGCTTACTGTAATTTTGTACTTTAAAAACTTGTTAATTTTTTTTAACTTTTTGATGCTTCTGTTATAAACCTTAGCTTAAAACACAAACATATTGTACAGCTGTATAAATATATTATCTATGTATCCTAATTTTTTAAGTCTTTTCAATCATAAAAATTTTACTTATTTTTTTACCTTTAAACTTTTTTGATAAAAACTAAGACATAGAACATACATTACCCTAATCTACACAGTGTCAGGATCATCAATATCACTGTCTTCCACCTCGACATCTTGTTCTACAGGCAGGTCTTTAGGGGCAGTAACAAGTTTGCAACTTTCATCTCCCATGATAATAATGTCTTGATTTGAAATACCTCCTGAAGGACCTGCCTGAGGTTGTTTTACAGTTAACTTTTTCTTTTACATAAGTCGAAGGAGTATACTCTCAAATGATAGTAAAATGTATAATACTATAAATACATACACCAGTCACCAATAGCATAGGTGTTGATCATTATGAAGTATTATGTGCTGCATAGTTTTATATAGGTAGCAGCATAGTCGGTTTGATTATACCAGCATCACCACAGACATGTAAGTAATGCATTTCACTATGATGTTATGAGGAATTTTTCAATTCTACTGTAATTTTTGTATGGTTTTAAAATATTTACTTTTGAATAGGTAATATATACACCAGCTAAAAATTAAAAGAATATAAAAAATACACACTGAAATGTTAGTCTCCCTCCAACCCTACTCCCCGGCTTAGTTCCTCCCAGGGGGCCTTCCTCCCTCTGAGTTTTTGGTTTTTTAATTTTTAATTTTTAGTTGTTATGGATGCATAGTAGTCATACATATTGATGGGGTACATATGATGTTTTGAAACAGGCATACAATGTGTAACAATCAAAACAGGGTGATTGGGGTATCCATCACCTTAAGCATTTTTCATTTCTTTGTGTTGAGAACCTTCCAATCCCACTCTTTTAGCTATTTAAAAGTACACAGTAACTCACTGTTGACTATAGTTACACTATCTTTTTCATATGCTATAGCAAGCAACAACAACATATTTATTGGTTCTCAGGGGCTGTGAACAATTTAAAAAGGAGGTGTTGTAACTCCTACACTCAGGAAGCACTACAAGTGAAATATGATGAACAAAGTTCAATGTATACAAAAATATAATGTGACAGAAGAGTAAATAGAAATAACAGTGTGTGTGAGTGCTTGGATGTGAGCAGTAGGTGTTTCTGCTCACCCTTGTAGATTTAGAGCAAACCTCAGTGCTGCCAAAGTTGTGGTGGAACTTCTGTGGCTTCTAGGGGATGTGCAGTTCACCCTATGACATCAGTATGGTCCCAGGTGCTGTTTACTGACTACTTGGGTCAAAGAATGGCCTGATTTATGTGCGAACTGCTTACCAAAAAGTTTTAAAATCAAACAATTTCTGTAAATATATTTCTTGACAACAGAAATACGACAAAGAGGATAAAATGTGGAAGTTTTCTAGGCAATGAGGTGAATAAGACACTGCTAGAGAAAATAAGATTGATCTCAAGATATTCATAAATATATTTAAAAAGAGGAAAAGAGAAGACTAAGCTCTCATATTCATCAGCTTACAAGTTTCACCATGCATATATTGTGTGCAGGAGAATCTGAAAGCTTAGGAATTATGTTGCTAGGGCTTGCATTAAAATTCAATCAGCTTTCTGTTACCAATGATATTAACATATATGAATTCATGGATTACCACTAACTACATTTAAACATGACAGTACTAATGTAAAATTTGTTGTTATAAAATAGATTTGCTAGAAAGAAATTTAAATCTATGATTACAAGTAAATGACTCAAAGTGACTTTATGAATCCATTACAAATATTAAATATTTCACTAAAAAATGATATTTTCTTAAAAATGATTTCTTTAATTAAACATGTGGTCTAATTCTACACACAATGTGGCTGTTCACGTATGTGTGAAAAATTTGTATGTTTTCACACCAATTTTGGAAATAATATTAAAATATAAAAAATAACATTGAAAAGACTAATTTGCTTTTCCTCTTTGTTTTCTCACTGCAAGTGATTTATTGCAAAAGCATACTTTGTTGTTAATTGACATTTCAGTAATAGAACCAAAAGTTATGCTTTACAAACTTGAAATTTCCTATTACAGTGGTAAGATTTATAGGGGATAAATATATAAAATATTACTTACTAAAGATTTGTATTAAATGCCTTGTTTAGTGTTTAGTTGTGTGATTTTGCTTTCCATTTCTGATAAATGGATTTGTGAACTTCTTTAGCCTATCAGAAGTGAGGGTGTTTTGTATGTCAAACACAAAATCTAGTTAGATTCTAGAAAATTTTCTGACCCATAGAAATTGGCATTTCAATTCTGAGGTCTGTAAAAAGCTTAGAGGTGTGGAGACAGTCTTTAGAGTTTTAAAGGAATAATATTAACAATAAATTTAAGACTTTGTGAGTGAATGATGCAATTTTGCAAGAATACAAAGATATTATTAAAAAGTGGCTATGCCATTAGAAATTCAGAATAAAATTGCAAAGTGTTTTTTAATAAATGAAGGGTGAATTTTTGCATATCTTTGAATTATTTTCATAGAACATAGTAAAGTGGAAAATTTTAGTTCATGAAATACAGAGCAATTTGAGCTCTTTCTATTGTTATTTCAACCGGATTTAGTCTTATTGGATTTTCTTTTACTTCATGCTTACTTGATAGGAGAAAATCTTATATATGGAAATATATTTTACTATAGGGCATAGAATGTACAGAGCTAACTACATATTACATTAATCTCTGTGCTAGATTTCAAAGAGATTTGTGAAATGTTCTGTTTGTATTTTCCTTGATGATATTTAGGATTTTAGCAAGGTTTAAAATGGGGTATATAGGAAAATAATGGAAACACTAATATACGCACACACACACATATAAAATTTAATTGGTACTGGTGTGTTTAGTAAAGATTCTGACAAAGAAGGTTTATATCTGTTCTCAGGCGGACTTAGGAAACAAGCCCGTCTTCTGTATTTAAAAGCAGACCTTCTGAACAGAATAGATCCCAAACTAGAGTAAAGAAGATTTTCAAATGTTTATCTGGAAACTACAAGAATTAAATCAGAGATTTTGTCAGCCCACTCTTATGTATGGCAGAGTGGGCCCACTCTTGTCATTTGAAGCCTGTCTTTTACTGTTTGGAAACTCCAGGTTGGTGTAGGATAAATTCCTCAACTCTGACAATAGGTTTGTCACGTTCAACATGTCCATATGTTAAGTAATCTCTTCTTCCAATATCAGCTCACCTCCCAATATAATGTCAATACTGTCCCAGATTTTCCCTCTTTCCATTGACTTTTAGCCTCTTAAAAGTCAGTCATTCATCAAGCCCTGGTAGCACCACTCCTAAATTGATTATTAATAATAATCATGATACTTATTGTTATGCTATGTTTTACATTCCTATCATGACCTCCCTCAATAAAACCCTTCTTATGTTTCTCCTGAACTGCTGCTGGTGCCTATAACTGCCTTTATGATCTTCCTTGTTCTTCTTGAATGTCAATTCCATTTGTCCACAGCAGCCAGTTATATATGCAAAATTCAAATCAACCACTGTCAGATTCTATGGAATAATAATAGAGCTGCTTAAAGAGATGCAAGATTGTTCTTTACTTCTGCATTCTTTCCCAATTTATTTTCTCTCACTGCCCTAATGTTTCATGTTTCCATAAACACCACTTGTTTTTTCCATGATTTGCTTATGTTGTTTTCTTTGTTTAGTCTGTTTTTCCCCTAATTAACATCCGTAATTCATTATAATTCTTTAGGAATCAAATCTAATGTTATCTCTTAAAATAAAACTATTTTTAACCTCTACTTAAATAAATAAAACCCAACTCTCCATGCCTCATTCATATGCTAATTAATGTGTTAATCATTTATTTAGTTTCACTAGGTTCCACTATTCTATAAGATAGAGACACAGAGCTGAGCAAGGCCCAAAGCTCCTGTCTTTATATGGTGTATGATTTACTCATTTTAGAGGAAATATGTTACACTTATTTACATTTTCCTAAGTTAAGTAGATGGATAGTTATGTGAATAAGTAGAAAGATACAAGGATTGAATAACAAATAAATTAAAACATGTGTTTTTTAAAATTCTTTTTTTTTTCTTTTTTGTGGAGATGAGGTCATGCTATGTCACCGAGGCTAGTCTTGAACTCCTGGTCTCAGGCAATACTCCTGCTTTGGCCAACTAGATTACTGGGAATATAGGTGTAAGCCACCATGCCTGGCCAAAATACCCTTTTTTAAAAAATAAAAGTTTATCTCTTGTGAGCAGAGTGATAAGATTTCTTATGGTTTTTGTATAGTATGACTGAAGACATCTGGACCAATTTGACAAATAACACAGGAGGGAATATTGTGGCTCTGAGGTCCATATAGAGGAGAAAAAGGCAAAAATTAGCTAAGAAATTTTTATATAATACAATGATGATATTAGCATGAATAAATGCTAAACATATTAGAAAACCAAATAAAGTAGATTTTTTATTAATGTAAGGAGAGTTATCAACAATAAATTAGTAACCATTATTTATTATGAGCTTGTTCTTTGCAAGCAAAGAATAGATACAGCAAAAATAGACTGTACTGTAAGTAGAAATAATCAAAATATCCATCTCTCTACCCGTCAATGGATGCATCTTAAATTGTAAAATATACTCAAAAATGAATTATAGATGAGATTTGTGAAAACCCAGAAGTAAATATTTTTCTTCTCTATTTGCTGTCGAATTTTTCTTTATATAAAAGAAAAATTTAATATATTAAAAGGCACCAATGAAAAGTAAATATTCTTACCATATTAAAGGCATTAAAATAATAACAATGTGATTTGATACTTCTTAAAAAGCCAACATTTTTTAGAGGCTTTCTTAAACAATTATCACAGAGAGTAAGTTGATGTAAAATGCTTGGAAAATAATTTGGCAAAGTGTACCAACAGCCTTAAAATCTACAAACTTGTAAGTAGATAATTGTACTATTAGGAATTTATAGTGAACATGCAACATAATCATGGAAAAGGAAGTGGGGCTGAGGACGAGAGGAAAGCCATTATATAAATCCACATGATGAAATGATATTTTTCCTTAATTAGACAGGAATCTGTCCTCCTTCAGCATCAATAAGTCCCATTATTTTTTTAAGGTAGTTAAATTAGGTTTTATGAATACAAGTAGTAAAAACTGATTTATCAAGCTTCATGTAGAACTATAGGTGAAACTAAAAGTAAGGCCTATTTTTAAAAGAAAGAATACCAAATGCAAAAGCTTTGCACCTATCATCAAATTGAATAGAACTGTAATATTTCTTCCCACAAACAAAATATATTTCTGGAAAGTGAAGTTTTGAAATTTATGTAGAAAGCATCCACCAAAAAGGGGCATTAAACAATATGTTTATTTATTTATGTTTTCTTTCAGAATATTATGGGAGTACAAACGTTTTGGCTACATAAATTGCTTTTGTACCATTTGAGTCGAAGTTATAAGTGTGCCCATTCCCCAGATAGTGTGCATTATACCCATTAGGTGTGAATTCACCCATCTCTTCTTCCCCCTCCCACCTGCTTTATTTCTGATGAATGATATTTCCGTATATGAAAGAAAGTGTGGAACGATTAGTTCCAATTTAATGGTGAGTATATGTGGTGTTTGGCTTTCCATTCTTGTGACACTTCATTTAGAAGAATGGGCTCCAGTTCCATGCAGGTTAATAGAAGAGGTATTAGTTCACCATTGTTTTATGGCTGAGTAGTACTCCATGGTATACATATACCACATTTTATTAATCCACTCATGTATTGATGGGCACTTGGGTTGTTTCCACATCTGTGCAATTGTGACTTGTGCTGCTATACACATCTAGTGCAGATGTCTTTTTTATAGACTGTCTTTTGTTCTTTTTGGTAGATGCCCAGTAATGGGATTGCTGGATCAAATGGTAGTTCTACTTTTAGTTCTTTGAGGTATCTCCATATTGTTTTCCACAGAGGTTGTGTTAGTTTGCAGTCCCACCAGCAGTGTATGAGTGTTCCTATCTCTCTGTATCCACACCAACATTTATTGTTTTGGGAATTTTTGATAAAGGCCATTCTCACTGGAGATAAGTGATATCTCATTGTGGTTTTGGTTTGTGGTTTCCTGATGATTATAGATGTTGAACATTTTTCCAAGTGTTTGTTAGACATTAGTCTATCTTCTTTTGAAACGTTTCTGTTCATGTCCTTTGCCCACTTTTTGATAGGGTTGTTTGATTTTTTTCTTGCTGATTTTCCCAAGTTCTATATAGATTCTAGTTGCTACCCCTTAATCACATGTGTAACATGCGAATATTTACTCCCATTCTGTAGGTTGTTTGTTTGTGCTTGTGGTAGTTTCCTTGGCTGTGCAGAATCTTTTTAATTTGAACAAGTCCCATTTATTTATTTTTGTTGTTGCTGTAATTGCCTTTGAGTTCTTCTTCAAAGGTCTTTGCCTAGGCCAATGACTATAAGAGTTTTTCCAACATTTTCTTCTAGACTTCTTATAGTTTCACACCTTAGGTTTAAGTCTGTTATCCACTAAGAGTTGATTTTTGTGAAAGGAGAAAGGTGTGGATCCTGTTTATGAGTCAATTCATTAGATTGTTGATTTGTGATCTTTCTGTGTTATGAATGTAGGCTTTTATCCTATGAATTTTCCTCTCAGAACTATTTTAGCTGTGTCCCATAGATATTGATAATGTGGGTCCACTTTATCTTTACGTTCCAAGGATCTTTTGATTTCCATCTTAATTTTCTCCTTGACCCGTGTAACATTCAGCAGTAGGTTGTTTAGTCTCCATAACTTTGTGTGTGGATGAGTGTTTCTATTGGAGTGGATTTTTAGTTTTATTCTACTGTGGTCTTAGAAGATACATGGAATAATTTCCTACTTTTTTAACCTTGTTGACATATGTTCTGTGGTCGAGGATGTGGTCATTCTTAGAGAATGCCCCATGAGCTGATGAGAAGAATGTAGGCCGGGTGTGGTGGCTCACGCCTGTAATCCTAGCACTCTGGGAGGCCGAGGCGGGTGGATCGCTCAAGGTCAGGAGTTCGAGACCAGCCTGAGCAAGAGCGAGACCCCGTCTCTACTAAAAATAGAAACAAATTATATGGACAACTAAAATATAAATATACAAAAAATTAGCCGGGCATGGTGGCGCATGCCTGTAGTCCCAGCTACTCGGGAGGCTGAGGCAGTAGGATCGCTTAAGTCCAGGAGTTTGAGGTTGCTGTGAGCTAGACTGACGCCACGGCACTCACTCTAGCCCGGGCAACAAAGCAAGACTCTGTCTCAAAAAAAAAAAAAAAAAAAAAAAGAATGTATATTCAGTGGCTTTTGAGTATAATGTTCTATAAATGTCTATTAGGCCCATTTTTTCTAGAGTTCTGTTTAAATCTATTGATTCTTTATTTATTTTCTGTTTGTAGGATCTGTCCTGTTCTGTCAAATGGGTGTTGACATCCTTGGCTATTGTGGTATTAGTATTTATCATTTTCTTTAGATCAAGTAGGATTTGCTTTATGAATGTGGGCATACCTGCTTTGGGTGGATAAATATTTGGAATTGTTATATCTTCTTGTTGAATTGTTCCTTTTACCATTGTATGCTGACCATCTTTGTCTCTGATTACTTTTATTGAATTGAAAACTAAGTTTTCTTATATGAGAACTTCTAATACTCCAGCACTCTTTCGCTTTACATTAGCATGGAATATTGTTTTCCATCCTTTGACCTTCAGTCTGAATGAATCCTTGTGGGCTAGATGTGCTTCCTGAAGACATCAGATTCTTGACTTGTATATATTTATCCAATCAGCCACCTTATGTCTTCAAGCCATTTATATTTATTTTAAGAAGTGATACATTGGGTGTATTTCTGTTCATCCTGTTGGGTAGACCATTAATGCTTTGTTTTACCTCTTGAGCCATTGTGGTATCTAGGCTCTGAATTTTAGGTTTGGATGATTTTATACTAGTGAGTGTCTATTGTGCTTATCAGTGTATAATTTTGGTCAGAGTATGTCCTGCAGAGCTGGTATGGTCTCTGCAAATTCCCTCAATGATTGCTTGTCTGGGAAAGTCTTTAATTTTCCCTCTTCTAAGAAACTTAGTTTTCTGGACACAAAATTCTTGACTTGCCATTGTCTTTTAGAGGACTGTGGATGGGTCCCCAGGCCCTTCTGACTTTAAAGGTTTCAGATGAGAAGTCTACAATTAGTCTGATAGGTTTTTCTTTGTAAGTTGCCTGCTACTTTTGCCTTACTACTCATATGAGTGCCTCTTTCATGTTTACTTTGGCCAGCCTAATCCCTATGCGTTGTGGCAATTGCCTCTTTATGATGAATCTCCCATGGGTCCCCTGTGCTGCTTGTACTTGGATACCCAGATTTCTAGCAAGGCCAGGGAAATTTTCCTTAATTATACTCTCAAATAAATTATCCAACCCTTTTGTATTTTCCTCTTTGCCACCAGAGATGCCTAGAATTCTTATGTTTGGCCTGTTTATATAATCCCTCATTGCTTGTGGGCTTTGTTCATTCCCATTATTTCTCCGTTCATCTCTTTGACAGATTTGTTTAGCTCGTAGGTGTTATGGTCAAGCTTCGAGATTCTTTCTTCTGCCTGATGTAGCCTATTCTTAAGATTTTCCATGTGTTTTGTAATTCTTTGAATGAATTTTTCATTTCCAGAATTTCTGTTTGGATTTTCTTTAATACTTTGATTTCTTTACAAAATTTTTCATTCATTTCCTCCACTTTTTTTTGTAGCTTTTTTGTGTTGCGTTTCAATTTTTTCTCTTGCATTTCACTGAGCTTTCTTACAATCCATATTTGAAATTCTTCATCTGTCACTGTAACCATTTCATTTAGGTTGGTATCCATTGCTGAAGAGCTACAGATTTCTTTGGAGGCATCTTTTTGCTCTTTTTTTCATGTTTCCAGAGTTCTTTCACTGAATTCTTCTCATCTGGTCTCTTGGTTGACAGCTGGGTGTGCTAGGATTAGTTTATGTCCCTGTCTCCAGCTTCAGAAAGATTGTGCCCTGACCATGCAAGAGAGAAGTGCTGGTCCTGAATTGTCTTTGGGGTGTTTAGGAGGATTGATGAACCTCTTGTGTTACATCTTCTCTGCTGTCATCTTCTCTGCTCAGTGGAGTGGAGTGAATTTGGTCTCCTGCTTAATCTCCAAGCTGTTGGATTGTACTTGTGGGTATGAATCTGCTGCTCCTTAATTTTTTTAATTTAAAGGCTCTATGTTTAGCTGTAGGGTTGTTGCCTCTGTCATTGATTGTAGTTTGAGTGGAGGAGCCAGCTGCCAAGATAATCTTTTTGGCCATGGTAGGCTCTAGTCCCCCATGTGGGGAACCCAAATATCCAGGCTTTAAGAGGGACCCTGTATCTCCCAGGGGGCTGCTTGGTATCTACTCCCTCTGTGATGTGGGCAGGAGCAAGACAGATGATGGCTGGAGTGTGAGAGCTTGACAGACTTTGATAAACCTCAACAGGGCTCAGAGCTTGCTTATCCAGTGGCCTAGGGGAACTGCTGATATGAAGTTCAGGGGAATCTCCCCAAGCCTAGAGATCTGCTCCCAAAGGGAGGGGCCTAATTGTGTGATTGCTAAGGCCCCTGAGCCATTCATTGTCTGTCCCTGTCAATAGCCCTATTTCTTTGTGGGATAGGATATGCACCATTCCTGTTTTCTCCCTGGTACTCCACACCACTCTCCCTTCTGGTTAGTCCCCATGCATTCCGTCTCTGCTAAAGACTGGCTCTTGAGCTACCCCGTGGTTTTTGTGTCGGACCCGCTGGCATGCATCTGAACCTGTTGCTGGTGGATAGGGGGGTCCTCAATTGTGCACCCCTATCCACCACTAGATCCTAAGATGAGGGAGGTAGGCCTCTATCTGCAGAGTTCTCTACAAGGGACATACTCCTGCTGGAGCAGAAGCCATGACTCACAGGTCTCTCGGATCAAGCTCACTCCCTATTGTAATGAGTGGTAGGAGAGGCCACTGCTATGGTTCAGGCCATGCTTCCAAGGCACTCCACTGCCATAGGAACCAGAGGCAAAGATAAATCAGTTTGAGTGCTTCAGCTTTCTCTAACATGGACGTTCTTTAGTTGGGGGTGAGGATGGGGTACACTCACAGACTTCCACTCTTCTGTGCCCCTTCACACTGCCCTACTGGATATAGCCACAAGGGCTCTCTCACGACACCACCTAAGCCTGGAACCCTGACTTATCCCCTACATATTCCCAACATCTCCCATCACCACTCTTAGATGAGGAGGTATAGGGGGAACCAAGTTCCACCTGTCTGTCTGAGCTGCCAGCGGGTGATCCTGCCTAATGACTGTGGGCAGGAAAATCACAGACTACACCTGTCCCACAGGCTCAGCTGTGAATGTGCCCCAGTCCCTCAGAAGCAAGCTTCTCAGCACATAGCACTCTAGCGGCCCCTACAGTGTGGACAGGACCTGTGGTCTCTCTGCACCGCTCCCCTGTCTGGGGGGCACCGGGTCCTGCCTATCTGAGTCACCAATGGGCAATCCTGCCCAGTGCAGACACACCAGCTCTGTGTTCCACGTCGGGTTCAGCCGGGAATGCTTCCCCTTTGCTAATAAAGAGGCCTGTCAGTGCAAAGTACTTTCACAGTTGCTATGGGGAGAGGGCATGGCTAAAAGCCGGCTAGAGCCAAAATTACTTTCTGAAATGCCAGGAATGGAGGAGGTGCAGAATGGATGCGTCCATATGGAGGAAGGCCGTCTATTCGGTCCCTCCTGGCACTCCCGCTGTGGGATGAGAGTCCTGTGTCCCGCTGCTGGCCGGGGGTACCCAGATGCGGTAAGGGAGCCCCCATTACCCTTTGCAAGGCTCCAGGCCTTCCTGGATTTGTTCCACAGAGCTGATCTCTCTTCTCTATCCTCCTCTACCTCTGCTTTGCAGCTCCTCTTTGTGGGGTCCCTGGACTCCTCTTTTGTCTCTCCATGTGGACCACATATGAACAGTATTTGTTTTCCGCTCTCCTCAGTCCAACCCTCTACTCTTCTGCCAGGAGGGTCCCAAAAACTGTATCTAGTCGGCCATCTTGGGGGTCTCCACTGCTCTGCATTTTGCAGTTTACGTTATTCACTCATTAACACATCAGTACTTTTAACCCTTGCTAACAGAAAAATGATCTAACTGTCCTTGCTAGAGTTTGAATGTTTGTGTGTACACCAAAGTTCATATTGAAACTTAATCCCTATTATGGTGGTAATAAGAGGTGGGGACTTATAAGCAGTGATCAAGTTATGATTGGATTAGTGCCTTAGAAAAGGACTTCTGCCTTCCACCAGTGAGGATGCATCCAAAAGGCACTTTCTTGGATCAGAGGATCAGCCCACACCATGCACCGAATTTCCACAAGCTTGTCCTGAACTTTTGTGCCTCCAGAGCTGAGAGCAGTAATTTCTATTGTTTATATTCATAAATTGCCCAGGATGTGGTATTTTGTTATAGCAGCAGAAAGTGACTGAGACTACCCTGTACTTTTACTACTGATTATGCTGTATTTACTTTCTGAACTCTAATACAAACATACACTTTAAAGTTTCAAACTTTGTGATTAATATTTTATCCATTCAATATACATTTACATATAGCTACATAGTTCATTTTCTTCAACTCGCCTTTCCACATATGCAAATTTTGATGGAAAAGAAGTGCATTATCTTTAAAAGATATTTAAATTTTATTTTCTGTAGTTAGAGTGAGTAGTAACTCATTCTCTCCATTTAAAAAAAAATTCTTGAAAGTCAATTTTTGTCATCATATTAAAAAAATTCACTTATTATTGGCTTCCAATGTACCATAACTCCTAATATACTAGTTGTTGTAATTATTAGAAATAGTCACAGGATTATATATATTTAGTATATATTTGGATTATATATATATGAGTGTGCATATATATTTATATCATATGGAGTAAATTCTAACTGCTCTTAATATTTTGAATAATTTTGGGGATGTCTTTATATTTTTATTATGCCTTTGTATGAGCCTAGACTCTCTGGTAAAGTTAATGCTACAATAGTAAAAACATTATATCATTCTACATAAGAAGGACATGACATATATCATTCACTGCATGACATTTTTGTAAATGATGAACTGCATTTACAACAGTGGTCCTATAAGATTAAAAAGGAGCTGAAAAATTCCTATCTCCTCGTTATATCATAGGCATTGCTTTAGCACAATGCATCATTCATGTGTGTTGGTAATGCTGTTATAAACACACTTACTCTGGTGATAGTCATATAAAAGTGTACATATATTTATGTACAGTACATAATACTTGATAATAGACAACAATGTTACTTTTTACTGGTTTATATGGTTATGATTTTATATACTTGGAGTAGATACTAAGTGATCTAATATCATCCACAAGAGTGTGAACTAATATCTTTTGCATAAGAAATAACCTGGATGGACTGGAAACCATTCTTCTAGAGAAACATCACAAGACAGTACTATCACAAGAATAGAAAAACCATTAATAACCGTAATACTAATAGCAAGTACTCAAATTTTAATTGGCTTATTTCTCCTTCCTTTATCCTCAGTAGATTCATTTGTGTACAGAGGAACAAAAAAATGCATGTAGTTTAATCCCTAACACTTACATTATCCTTTTGAAGAATGTGAGAATCACTATTAATATCTTACAATGTTCATTTTCTAGTTTTACCCAAGAGGCCGTGGAGTCTTTCTATGATGCATTAATTCCTTTCTCCATTATTTGGCATAGAAGTAACAGCTCCAATGCTCAAAAAAAATGCATAAGTAAATAAATAGGAAATTGCTGATTTTTTCATGAAAACCAATCTCTATTTGTTTATTGAGCTTGTATCTAGTAATAATCTCTATGTGGCAAACATATTGTTTAGCCATGGATATACAAAGTTAAAGTATAAAGCACAAGTCATTTCCCAACTTTTTAATGGGGTTGATTTTTTTTCTTGCTGCCTTTCCTGAGTTCTGTATAGATTCTAGTTATCAGCCCTTTATCAGATGTGCAGCATGCAAGTATTTTTTCCCATTCTGTAGGCTGTCTGTTTCCTCTGATGATAGTTTTCTTGGCTGTGCAGAAGGTTTTCAATTTGATCAAGTGCCACTTATTTATTTTTGTTGTTGCTGTGATTGCTTTTGGGGTCTTCCTCATAAATTGTTTGTTTAGGCCGATGTCTATAAGAGTTTTTCCAACATTTTCTTCTAGAAATTTTATGGTTTTATGCCTTACATTTAAGTGCTTTATCCATCTTTAATTAATTATTGTGAGTGGTGAGAGATAGGGGCTCTGTTTCATTTTTCTGCATGTGGCCATCCAATAAAGATGTATAACTTTATTTCTGAGTTCTCTATTCTGTTCCATTGGTCTACATGCCAGTTTTTATAACAATACCATGCTGTTTTGGATATTACAGGCCTATGATATAATTTGAAGTCAGGTAATGTGATTTTTTCCAGTTCTATTCTTTTCTCTCAGGGTGTCTTTGGCTATTTTGGCTGTTGTGGTTGCATATAAATTTTAGGATTTTTTTTTTTATTTCTCTGAAGAATGTCATCAGTATTTTGATGTAGATTGCATTTAATCTACAGACTGTTTAGGTAGTATGGACATTTGAAAAATATTAATTCTTCCAATCCATGAGCATGGAATATCTTTCCATTTTTTTATGTCCTCTGCAATTTCTTTCATCAATTTTCTCTAGTTTTCATTGTAGAGATATCTCCCTTCTTTGGTTAAGTTTATTCCTAGGAATTTTATTTTATTTGTAGCTATTGTAAAGGGAATTACTACTGTCTTGGTTTCTTTTTCAGATTGTTTGCTGTTGGCTTATGGAAATGGTACTGATTTTTGTATGTTAATTTTGTATCTTGCAACCTTATGAATTTGTTTATTCTAATAGTGTTTTCTTGTGAAGCCTTTAGGATTCTCTAGATATAAGATCATATCATCTGTAAACAGAGATAATTTGACTTCTTCCTTTTGAATTTAGATGTTCTTTCTTTCTTTCTCATGTCTGATTACTCTAGCTAGAACTTCCAACACTATGTTGAGTAACAGTGGTGAAAGTAGACATCCTTGTTATGCTCCACACCTTAGAGGAAAGGCTTTCAATTTTTCCCCATTAAGTATGATACTTAGCTGTGAGTCTGTCATATATGGATTTCATTTTGTTGAAGTAAGTTCTTTCTATACTCAGTTTTTTGAGGTTTTATCATGAAGGTATGTTGAATTTTATAAAATGTGTTCTTAGCATCAATTGAAATGATCATATGGGCTTTGTCCTTTATTCGGTTGATATGATGTATGACATTCATCTACATATGTTGAACCATCCTTGCATCCCTAGAATGAATCCCATTTGATCATAATGAACTATCTATTTAATGTGTTGTTGAATTCAGTATGCTAGTATTTTTTGAGCATATTTGCATCTGTGTTCAGCAAAGATAATAGCTGATAGTTTTCTGTCTCTCTCTTTTCTTTTTTTTGGGGGGGGTATGTCTTTGTCTGGTTTTCGTATCAATGCGATACAGCCCTTATATAAGTTTGGGAGGATTCCCCCCTCTTTGACTTTGGGAATAGTTTAAGTAGCATTGATATTAATTTTTTGAATACATGGTAGAATTCAGCAGTGAAGCCACTGGGTCCTGGGCTTTTTTTTTTTTTTTTATTACTGCTTTTCAATCATTACTTGTTATTGGTTTATTCAGATTTTGAATTTCTTCCTGGTTCAATTGTGGCAGGCTGTATGTGTCTAGGAATTTATCCATTTCTTCTAGGTTTTCCAATTTCTTGGCTTATAGTTGTTCATAGTAGTGTCTAAAGATCTTTTGGATTTCTGCAGTATCCATTGTCATGTATCCTTTTTTTATCTCTGATTTTATTTATTTGGGTCTTCTCTCTTTTTTCTTTGTCTGACTAGGTATGTCTATTTTGCTTTTCCTTTTAAAAAATCA
The DNA here is from genome assembly GCF_041146395.1 of Eulemur rufifrons. NCBI lineage: Eukaryota > Metazoa > Chordata > Mammalia > Primates > Lemuridae > Eulemur > Eulemur rufifrons. Next base: position 10,103,920 of record NC_090998.1, read on the forward strand.
ACTTTTTTTTCAATGGTCTTTTGTATATTTTTTGGTTTCAATTTTATTTATTTATGCTCTGATTTTTATTATTTCTTTTTTATTATTGCTCGTGTTTTTCTAGTTCTTTGAGACACATAGTTAGGTTGTTTGTTTGAAGTTTTTCTGCTTTGTTGATGTAGGCATTTATTGCTATAAATTTCCCTCTTACAATTGCTTCTACTATATCCCATAGGTTTTTATATGTTTTGTTTTCATTTTCATTGGTTTGAGAAAATTTTTACTTTGTTTCTTAATCTTTTCATGGAACCACTGGTCATTCAGGAGCATATTGTTTAATTTCCACATGTTTGTACATTTTCCAATGTTCCTCTTGTTATTGACTGCTAGTTTTATTCCATTATGATAAGAGAAAATACTTCATATGATTTCAATTTTTTGAATTTTTTGAGACTAGTTTTGTGGCCTAAATATGGTCTACCTTTAAGAATGATTCAAGACAAGAATGTGAATTCTGCAGCTGTTGGATGAAACATTCTGTAAATATCTATTAGATCCATTTGGTTAAGTCCAATATTTCATTGTTTTTCTGTCTGGTTGATCTGTCCAATGGGGAAAGTGGAGTGTTGAGGTCTCCAACAATTTTTGTTTTGGGCTCTATCTCTCTTTAGCTCTGAAAATATTTGCTTTATATATGTGGCTTCTCTGGTATTGGGTGCATATATATTTAGAATTGTTATTACCTCTTGTTCAATTGACACTTTATCATTATATAATGACCTTCTTTGTCTGTTTTTACAGTTTTTATCTTGAAATCTATTTTACCTAGTAGAAGTATGGGTACTTCTGGTCCTTTCTGGTTTCTGTTTGCATGGAATGTCTTTTTCCATCCCTTTATTTTGTACGTGTATCTTTATGGGTGAAGTGTGGTTCTTTCAGACAACACATGGTTGGTTCTTGTTTTTTTTTTAATCCATTCAGCCACTCTAGGTCTTTTGACTGGGAAGTTTAGTCCATTTACATTCACTGTTTTTATTGAGGTAAGTACTGAAATGTTGTTACTTGATTTTTGGTTGTTTTGTGGTTGTTTATTTCTTCCATCCATCCTTCCTTCCATCGTTCCTTCCTTCCTTCTATCCTTCCTTCCTTCCTTCCTTCTATCCTTCCTTCCTTCCTTCCTTCCTTCCTTCCTTCCTTCCTTCCTTCCTCTCTGCCTTTGTTAACAGGTACAGTGAACACTATGTGGGTGATAGGCACACGTATAACCTGTCAAGGATAAATAAATTGATATATGTAACCTAAAATATTTTCCCCCATAAAATTTTGAAATAATAAAAAAGTGATTTTCTCTCGTAGTATGTTTTAATTTCTTGCTTTTTATTTTGTGTGTATCTTTTTTTTATTTAAGGTTAGCATGTTGTTTACAAAAACCACTTTATGGCCAATTATATTAAACATATTACAACTATGCTTACAAAGAAACAAACAAGCAAAAAAAATTATAACAGAAATTCTAGACTTTATCCACTATACTTTTTAACTTTTTGTTGTTTCCATCTATATCTTTTTATACTATCTATCTCTCAAAAAGTTGTTGTAGTTATTTTTGATAGGTTTGTCTTTTAGTCTTCCTATTCAAGATAGAAGTGGTTTACACACCACAATTACAGCAATAAAGCAAGTGTATTTGCTGGACATTTCTATGCAGCCATCTTTCTCTGTCTTTCTCTCCAAATACTCAATATCTTGTGATTAACTATGGTCACCATGTTGTACCATAGATTTCTTAAATTTATTCCTCCTGTCTAACTGAAATTTTGTGTCCTTTGACCAACATCTCTCTAACTCCCCCACTCCCAGCCTCTGGTGATCACCATTTTACTCTCTACTCCCATAAGTTCAACATTTGACACTCAATATGTCAAGGAGATCATGCAGTATTTGTCTTTCTGTTACTGGCTTATTTCACTTAACATGATGTCTTCTAGATATATTCATGTTGTTGAAAACAATAGGACTTCCTTCTGTTTTAAGGCTGAATAGTATTTCATTCTGTATACATATAGTATTTTCTTCATCCACCCATACAGAGATGAACATTTAAGTTCATCCCATATGTTGGCTATTGTGAATAATGCTGCAGTGGACAAGAGAGTGCAGTTGTATCTGCAACGCATTGATTTCATTTCCTTTGGACATATACACCATAATAGGATTGCTGAATTATGTGGGCTGCAATGTCCATTATGCTACTCTATATGACCATGTATACCCACTGCTTAACTCCCATCATTAATACAGTGAGAATATGTGGTATTTTTTTTCCATTCCTGAGACACTTCCCTTAGGACAATGGTCTCTAGTTCCATCCAAGTTGCTGCAAAAGGCATCATTTCATTCCTTGCTGTGGCTGAGTGGTATTCCATGGTATATATTCATGTGTGTGTGTGTGTGTGTGTGTGTATAAATACATTTTTTTATCCACTCATCAGTTGATGGCCACTTATGTTGATTTAAATCTTTGCAATTGTGTATTGTGCTGCAAAAAACATATAAATGCATTTTTAAAATTATGACTTCTTTTCTTTTGGGTAGATATTTAGTAGTGGTATTGCTAGATCAAATGGTAGAGATACTTTCAGTTCTTTGAGAAATCTGCATACAGTTTTCCATAGAGGTTGTCCTAACTTGCATTCCCACCAACAGTGTATAAGTATTCTCCTTTTACTGCATCACAGCCAACATCTATTGTTCAAGTGTTCAATAATGGCCATTCTAGGAGGGGTGCTGTCGTAGTTCATTGTGATTTTCATTTTCATTTTTCTGATGCTTGGTGATGTTGAGCATATTTTTCATATACTTATTGGCCATTTTTTATCTTCTTTTGGAAAAAACTCTGTTCACGTCTTTGGCCCACTTTTTAATCGGTTGTTTGTTTTTTTGCTTACTGATTTCTTTGAATTCCTTGTAGATTCTGGATATTAGTCCTTTGTCAGATGTGTAGTTTGCAAGTATTTTCTCTAGTTCTGTAGGTTTTCTGTTAAATATTTACTCTGTTGATTATCTCTTTTGTTGTGCAGAAGTTTTTTGTTTGATTTAGTCCCATTTATTTATTTTTGTTTTTGTTGTATTTGCTTTTGGGGGTCTTAGTCATAAATTTTTTGCCCTAGGCCAATGTCCAGGAGAGTTTTTCTAGGTTTTCTTCTAGAATTTTTATTGTTTCAGGCCTTACATTTAAATTCCTAATAAATCTTAGGTTAATTTTTATATATGGTCAGAGATAGGAATTCAGTTTCATTCTTCTGTATGTGGCTAACCAATTTGAATGCTTGTTTCTTTCTTTTACTTAATTGCTCTGGCTAGGTAACATACAGTTAATTATGTCACCATTTTCCTCTGAAATTAGTATTTAAATGAACTCTGAGTACTAGTATAAGAAGCCCACTATTTTCCACACCTAATTGGCACTCTCCAAAAGTTTGACAAATCTACCATCTCGGTCTTTAAATCCTTGACTCCTTTTTGACTTTTCAATTCTAAATTCAACCATCGGTTAGCATCTTCCTATATTGTTCCCTATATACATAGGCGAATTTGGAGGACATGAGCTAAGCTTACTTTGTCAAGTAATTCACATGTTTTATTGTAGATATATATATATGTGTATATATATATATATATATGTGTATATATATATGTGTGTATATATATATATTAGGCACCTTTTTAATGTACTTCTTTAGATATTTAAAAATTGTTTGGGAGAAAAATCATAAGGTTTTTCTCAATGAAATGTATTATAAAACACTTCTATTATATTTTCCCATTCCCAAGGTACGAGGTGCATATGTGTGCATGGGACACTCCAACATTGGCAGAGAAAAGACATTTCAGTCTCTCCTTCCCCTAGGACACTATAAAACTTTCATCTGGTTGGAAGTGTAGGTATATTTAAAGACCATCTTGACAAAACTTGATAGTTTTGTTCCTAAAATTTCTTCAAAATAACATTGGGGGATGAGACTGGGGTTCTTGACCCCTGAATATGAATAGAATAGTAGTTGCAACTTGATTTCACTAATGGAAATGCATAATCTGTAAAAAAAAAAAAAAATGCTCTTATTTTTTTTTTATATGTGACATGGATTAAACTTGTCAAAACCTTCTTTAAAATACAGATAGATGTCTTTAATATATATTATTGAATTAGTTAAATCAGATTATATTTTTATGTCTCTCTAAAACTAGTTTATTGAAGCAATGGAGTTTTGATGAATGCAAGGAGAAAGACAATGTTTTAAAGTTTGAGTACTCTTGGAAGTCAGATTTTGTTTAATATTTGCGAAGAAAGATATCAAAAAATTCATATAGCAATAATTTAATATGATTAGACTTTAAGGATCGTTTGGCATTATATCACTTATTCCTCAGAGCATCCTACTACATAGTCACAATTATAGTCATCATGACACAGGTGATTGAACTAAGGTATAATGTTTTTATAAAAATAGCTAAGATTCAGTGAGTGATTATGTGTGAGAATGTGCTATCCAAATGCTTTTGCAAGTGCTATTCAAGTAATCCTCAAGTCACCTTATATATGAGATATTCTTTCTTTGTCTTTTACCAGGGAAGAAACTGAGCCAGAAATGTTTGTTAATAAGTTACATAGCTAATAGAGTGCAGCTTGAATTCACACCCAAAGTAACCTGGTTCTATTGCCTATGAACTTAAACTTTACTCTGCACTGTGTACTTCCCATTTGTACACTGATCAAAGACTCCTGGGAAAGCATCCTATGAAATACTCTTGAGCACTATACAAGACGGCTCCACAAGATTTTTTGAAATGAAAAATAAAAACCTAGAATAGAAAATAAAGAAATTACTAAAGTTATTTTTTCTATTTCCAATATTTTTCTTTTATAAACAAATACCTATCTCATGAAACACGAAAAAAATTCCTATGGCTAATATTGTAGATCAGATTATTTTTTAGTAAATCTATATTGCCTCCCTCTAGCCACCATGGGAAGAGTATACTTTGCAGCCAACTGATGATGGCTTTGACCATGTGACTTATTTTGACAGTATAATGTAATTGGGAAAGTTATAGCATATTAGTTATGAGCATATAAAGAAGCACATTTCAGGCCGGGCGCGGTGGCTCACGCCTGTAATCCTAGCACTCTGGGAGGCCGAGGCGGGTGGATCACTCGAGGTCGGGAGTTCGAGACCAGCCTGAGCAAGAGCAAGACCCCGTCTCTACTAAAAATAGAAAGACATTATATGGACAACTAAAAATCTATATAGAAAAAATTAGCTGGGCATAGTGGCGCATGCCTGTAGTCCCAGCTACTCGGGAGGCTGAGGCAGTAGGATCGCTTAAGCCGAGGAGTCTGAGGTTGCTGTAAGCTAAGCTGACGCCACGGCACTCACTCTAGCCTGGACAACAAAGTGAGACTCTGTCTCAACAAAAAAAAAAAAAAGGAAGCACATTTCTGTTGTCCCTCTGAGAGCTGCTATAAGAAGGTCATGCACAGGTAGCCCACTATTCCAATAAAAAGAAACTTCAAAAATATCTGAGCCAATGGAACGTGGTTGATCATGCCTATAATCCTAGCATTTTGGGAGGCCAAGTTAGGAGGATCGATTGAGGCCAGGAGTTCGAGACCAGCCTGGGCAACATAGTGATACCCTGTCTCTACAAAAAATAGAAAAATTATGTGGGCATAGTGGCCCACGCCTATAGTCCCAGCTGCTTGGGAGGCTTGAGGCGGGGGGTCTCTTGAGGCCAGGAGTTCAAGACCAGCCTAGGCAAGAGTGAGATCCTGTCTCTACTAAAAATAGAAAAATTTGTTGGGTGTGGTGGTGTGCACCTGTAGTCCCAGATACTCAGGAGGCTGAGGCAGGAGGATTGCTTTAGACAAAGGAGTTGGAGGTTGCAGTGAGCTATGATGATGCCACTGTGCTCTAGCCCAGGAGACAGAGCAAGACCCTGTTTAAAAAAAAAAAAAAAACCTACTCAAAACAAACCTGTAGAAAACTGCTATAGTTAATGTACTATCATAAAACAAGCACCATTATTCAACATGAAGCATGTTTCATAGTCATAGATTTATTATCCATACCATTACTAAATTTTTAGATAATTAATAAATTCCTAATAATACAAGTTCAACCTAGAACTGAAAGAAGTGGGCAAGTAAATGATCATAAATGGTCAAACACTTTTCTCTCACAGCTTATCACACAAGCAGACACATCAGTGACCCTAAGGAAAGATTTAAACTACACAATAAACCAACACAAGTGTACACCACACACACACACACACACACATATATGCTCTATACTAATACAGAATATTCATATTTTTAAATAGGGACATTTCCCAAAAATACACTATATTCTCATACCCAAGAATATGAATATAAAATGTAGAAATGTGCTGTGAATACAGTACCACTAGCTAAACTTGGCCAATTGATACTTGAAAGGCAGGTATTCAAATTTAGTCTTAATTAAAAATCAATAACATTTAAAATCAGTTTCTCAGTCACACTAGCCACATTTAAACAGAGATGTAGAACACATCCAGCTTCACGAAAATGCTCTGACTACAGTTTACTAAAATGGAATATAAATGACCAAAGTTTTGAGAACTTTATATGGTTTTTATTCAGTAATACATTTCTAAACAATTTAGAGGCCAAAGGAATTATCAGAAAAACATTCTCAATTTTTATACGAATTATAAAAAATAGAGCAAAAGTCTTTCTTGCAAAAATTGATTACCTTAAATGCATATATTACCAAAAAAGCAGAAAATGAATTATCTCCGCATGCATCAAATGAAATTAAAAACAGCAGATCCCGCTGCGCCACTGACAAAGTCCCCGGGCTGGGGGAGGGGTGCTGCCCAAAACCGAAATGGCAGCGTGCCACAGCGTCTCCGGGTTGTGGACCCCCAAAATGGTGGCAGCCCACCCGCGGAGAGCTAGCACTGGGGGCGACGTCTCAGGAGTTGGCAGATGCCGGTTGGGAGGGTGGAACCAACAGGATGCCCGCTGTTCCTTGTGCATCACAGTCCCACAATCTCAAAAATATTTGCTTTCTACACATCTGATAAAGGGCTGATAACAAGAATCTATATAGAACTTAAGAAAATCAACAAGAAAAAATACAACATCCCCATTACTAAATGGGCAATGGACATGAACAGAAACTTTTCAAAAGAAGAGAGAACAATGGCCAGCAAAAATAAAAAAGTGCTCAACATCTCTAATCATCAGGGAAATGCAAATCAAAACCATAATGAGATATCACCTAACTCCAGTGAGAATGGCCTTTATCAAAAGTCCCAAAACAACAAAAGCTGACATGGATGTGATGGATGTGGAGAGTCTGGAACACTCTTACATTGCTGGTGGGACTGCAAATTAGTACAACCCTTGTGGAAAGTAATTTGGAAATACCTCAAAGAGCTAAAACTAGCAATAGTATTTGGTCCAGAAATTCCACTACTAGGCATCTATGCAAACGAAAAAAAGACGTTCTATAATAAAGACATCTGCACTTGAATTTTTATGGCAGCACAATTCACAATTGTGAAGATGTGGAAACAACCCAGGTGTCCATCAATATATGAGTGGATTAATAAAATGTGGTGTACATATACCATGGAATACTAGTCAGCTACAAAAAACAATGGTGATCTAGCACCTCCTATATTACTCTGGATAGACCTTGAGCCCATCCTTCAAAGTGAGGTATCACAGGGCTGGAAAAACATGCACCACATGTACTCACCATGAAATTGGTACTAACTGACCAACACTAAGATGTTCACATGGCAGTAATACTCACTGGGTTCCATTGGAGGGGTGGGGGTTGGCTTCCATTAGTTGGCACAACTAATGGAAGCCAAACACACTGTGTGGGGGAGAGACAGGCTTGTAGCCCTGGCTTGGGTGGGGCAAAAACGTTATATGTAACCAAAATGTTTGTACCCCCATAATATCCTGAATAAATTTTTTAAAAAAATTTTAAAGTTATAGCAAATTAAGGAGTTATGGTTAATTTATTATTGAACAAATAAAAAATTTTTATGAATTTAGTCTAGACTAAATGTACAGTGTTTACAATGTCTGCAATAGTATGCAGTAATGTCCTAGGCCTCCCACTCACTCACTACTGTCTCCCTGACTCACCTGGAGAGACTTCTATTCGCGCGGGCTTCATTTATGGTAAGTGAACTGTACAGGTATACCATTTTTTGTCTTTTACACCATATTTTTTACTGGATTTTTTCTATGTTTAACACACAAATATTAACCTTGTGTTACAATTGCATATATTATTCAGAATAATAGCACGCTACACAGGCTCGTAGCCTAGGAGCAAGTGGTTATAAAATATAGGCTAAGGATGTAGTAGGTTATACCATCTAGTTCATAAAAATATACTGTATGAGTTTCACACAATGATGAAATAACCTAACAATGCATTTCCCAGAATGTATCCCTGTCACTAAGTGACACATGATTGTATAACCTTGTTTAATTGAAAGTAGCAAGTGGATGTTTATAGACATAGTAGATATCAGTACCACAAATTTAAAAAGAAGACATCAGTGAATATTATATTATTTGACATTTTTAGTGATGGCTTTGTTGTTTTAATTCTATAATGTGTCCAATAGAAAGGATTATTAATTTAGTTTATGAAAATGTAATATGTAAATATAAATAAATTTATTTCTAATAGAAATACAGAAAACATGACCACAAGTGTAATATTAGATTAATTTAGTTTATGAAAATTTATTAAAATATAAGTAACATAAATACATATATACATAGCCAACATTAGCCATTCTCCTGGAAGGCTCAGAAAGTTGTTCTGATTCCAGACACACAAATATGGATTTAAATTCCATTTTGGTAGATTTAGAAAGCTGAAGATTGAGTTTTTCTGAAATCAATCTTTAAGAGGTTTCATGGAATAACCTTTGGAATTATAAACAACAATTCTTCTCCCTTTTCTTGATGTGAGATTAGGAATTATGAAAAGATTTCCATTTGATACAAACTAAAGTTTTTCCCTTCACGTTTGTGTGTCATTTAACCTGTATTTTAAAAGTCTACTTTTTTGCCCTACCCCCATTTTTAGTTAGGTGGCATTTTTTAAAATTTGTGGTTCCTCCTACATAGTTTAACTCAGGCTTTAGTCATTTACAACAAACATTCCTATTAAAATACAGACAATTAATTATGATTTGAGAATGAATCAGTGAACAATACTGAGTAGCTACTTAATATTTCAATTTCTGGCATGGCAATATAGTTCAATATTGTTTGATATATTATTCTTCCCAGAAACATTTAGTTTTTTGAATAAATCTGATTAACTTATTTATAAAGTATAAAACTGAATGTGAGAATTTTAGGTACTAAATAAGAGAAATCAAGATTAACTTTGGGAATTTAAATTTGGGAATCTACGTTATATTGATTACAATAATGTTGAAAATGTAGTAATTCCTTAGAATAATTAGTGAGAAATACATTAAATTTCTAGTATAATGTGATTTTGATTTAAAGTTATTTTTCATTATAATAGCAATTATGTTTATACGAGTATAAAGAAAAGTATGCAATGCCAAGTTTTAGCGACCTTGTCTAAATGTAGAACATAGACACTTAAGATACTGTTAACAAAGCCTAGGATTTTAGTGTTTGTGATTGAGATGGAGAAACTTAACTGCATGGCTAGTCAAGCCTCTGTTCTCCTTCATATTGTCCAATATGAAAATAATTTCTAGAGGCACTTGAAAATGGACAAACTAAACAACACTAGGAGCCCAAAGTCTCCTATATTCTGGAGGTGTGTGATGAGATCAACTGACTTCAAAATAGCCCAAGTGTGAGAATTTCCTGTTCAGACCCTGAAGTGACACATTGATGAGAAATCTACCTTCTCCACTCTTGCCTCACTCTGAGCCTTCACAGGGCACCCTGCGGAGATAACAGACATTTCTTCTTTCTTATCAGGAGTGGCCTGGACTCTACACTAAAGGCTGCAGGACGTTCTGGGGACAGAAGGTATGTGCTGATATTCTCCTCTATGTCTACCAGCTCATCTCACTTAGTGGGAAATTATAAATACTGGGATAATGTCAGAGTACAACATTGGTGCTTTTACTTGAATAATTGAGGTTGAAAAGAAGCATAAAGTATAAAATATGTTGAAGGATTTTCTCAAGTACTCAAATTATTGCCAGTGGAGAATTAACCAAGAACTTACACTTATGAGATTAGGTTTGCTAATCAGTATTATTTAAAGTGAAATCCTTAATCATGATAATAAATTAATCATGATAATTAATTTTATAATCAGTACAGATCCAATTATATTTTCTATTTAGCCAAGCCTTTAGAAATAGATACTTAAAATAAATACTTCAAATTATGTATGTCAAATGTAATTTCCCATTCATGTTTTTAAACTTAATGCAAGCAGTTTTACTTTGGGTAAAATACGAATGAGATAACTAATAAAATGTGAATCTAAACTTAATTATACACAATTGAAAGACTTAAAAAATATTTGAGCAAAACATTGCAACAAAAAGATTATATAAGAGACTCCTATCTGATGAATTATTTTACATGTTCTAACTAATGTGAACCAGATATAATAAGGGAGTAATTGTAATAAAAATAATTAAAATACTAATATATTGAAAGATGTAATTGCTATGTATGTGTTAAGTGTTTTACATATATTATACTTTATAAATTATTTTTTTCCATTCTAGATTAGTAAACTATGTTACTAGACACTGGATAACTTTCGAGGGTTGCACATTATAAATTTCAATGCCAGATGTAATTCTAGATCTCAGTGATTGTGGAGCTGATTGACTATGTTATCCGATTACATTATCTAAATTATCATGCTTATTTACACAGCGAAAGTGTCTTACGATTTTGACACTATGGGGTCTTTTTTAAAGTTTAAATATAAGTGTAAATCACTAACTAAAAGTATTTTAGTGTAAGAAATTACTATCTGTGCTAATATTACTACTTCTCCATCTCATAGCACTCAATTATTCATGATTAATGAATTGTAAAAGTGTCTTAGAATTAGTGCATTATTTCCAATATAGAATTCTAATAATTTAACATACATATTCTAAATGGTGTTGAAATGTTTCTGCAGGATCTGACCTTAATAAAAATATTCGTATTTATGAGCTTCTATTACTAACTAGCTTATTTTTTTTATTGCTCCAACTAATAATATTATGTCAAAAATAGACTATGTGTTTTGAAAATTACCTGTTCAATTATAAAACTTTCTATGAAGCTTTAAGGAAATTAATATCAGACTTTTACATTGTTCACCCACAAAATGAATGTTATTTTTCAGTCCCCGATACACTCTAGTCTGACTACACCAGGGATCTTATCATTAAATAAATTATTTATTAACTTCTTAAGTACAGTTATCATAGAGCACAGTCTATAAATCACACAGCTGCAGAGATGAAGAACCAAAGAGTAACCTACTCAGGACTGAATCTGGCCAAGAACCCAAAGAGGCAGCAAAGAAAATCTAAGGGCAGGAAAAGCTCCATTTCAGTAACTGAACAGGAAATAACCCAAGTGGAATTAAACTTTCAAAATGCTACTCAGGATCTTCAGGGGAAGGAGACCTGCTACTAAAAATGTAAGCATTTACTAGATCCTCAGTATGACTGTTCTGGGATATACCGTTTTGGTGAAGAGTTGTGGGAAAGATGAGGGAATATTTTCCATTTGTGAGGATGAGAGCTCAAAGTTTGGATATGGTACTCTAATATGAATCTGAAGGCTAATTTTATTTAGGCATTGTTAAACGTGTAGGCCTTCATCAACAAATCATGGGGCATTATATTTACTGAATACGCAACAGTGTATTTTGAGAGAAAGATGACCACGGTAGATGTGGGTTTAGAGACAAGAATTTGTCCCTTTTATTCCCTGTACGTGTGGGTTTTCTTGTATGTAAACCTTCTAATCAACTGTCTCCATCTCTCATTCCTCAGTGTTTCTGTTTCTCTCCCCGCAGTTTCACTGTTGCCTCCAGAGAAGCTCACTGCTGAGATCCTGGCCGTCATTTGCACTGTCCTCGTGGGCTCTGTGTTAAAAATGGTATTAATAGCTCGCATTCCCTGTAAGTATATTTTTTATGGTTATAATAGAACTTTTCACCTTAATGATTGAAAGTGCCTCTAAGCATTTCATAAGAATAGGAAATAGGATATTTAGATATTAATTATTTAATAATGAATATTTCCATTTTTTCTTGTTACAGTAACACAGAACATTTCTTTCCAGACTGTAGGAACTCAGAAAGGTACATTTTATATTTTATCTCTATCTTAACCTGTGTAAAAATAAAATAGATTTTTTTGGGGAAAATAAATTAGAGTATTGGACAATAAATGTTCATAAATAAAGACTGTAGGAGGATATTCCCTTTTCTTCAACAATAAGTAGAAATACTCTTTAAAATTACTATACTATATTTTTGCCATTTTGCTCAAATTACTACTGCTGTCATATGATAGGAATTAAATTAAAAAAGTGTTCAGTGATTTCTCAGACATGTGTAGGGTGGATTTTGTTTGATGTTTATCTTTATGTGGGAACATAATTAGGAGAGGAGAGACTTACCATTTTCAGTGTGTGCGTGTATGAGCAAGAGTGTGTTTTTTACATGTAGCAGCTGTCTGGATGCACAGATATGTTGTGTGCATATAAATTCATACCTTTACTAATACATAGATTTATTTATATTTTTAAAAAATTCATATTCTTTCTGGATAATAATTCAGAGTCTTTCTTCAGCATATGATTGTGGCCGTTGTGCAGAGGAGTGGCTCACATATTCCACCAACTGTTATTACATTAGTAAGGAATGGAAAACTTGGGATGAGAGTGTGACGGCCTGTGCTTCTAACAACTCCAATCTGCTTTACATAGATAATGAAGAAGAAATGGTAAGATGTTAAATGTTAAAAACATTTTATTAAAAGCTTCTATCAGCCAATATTATATTTATAGAATTCATCAATATTTATGTATATATAATTAGCTTATTTATTTTCAAAACTGTAAATAATCCATTCATTGACTTGACAATAGGTTATTTATATTCATATGTTGATAATACATATTAAATTATTTTCACTTCTTGCTTCTCACAAAAAATCATGCTTGTATCCATGCTTTTATTTTAAAATAAATATTACTACTAGTTTTACTATATATAAAGAACTAAATACATCATGATTGTGCAGATTGATCATGCAGTGAATGGACTCGTGTAATACAAGACAAATCATGAATTAGAGATTTCCAGCCCAACAGCCTCACCCCTGTGTATGCCCCATCACTTCTCCTTCCCCTTCCCCAAATACTGTCCTGACATCTAATACGTGAAAAAGCTTTGCCTGTTTTAGAATTTACATAAATGGTATCATACATTATGCATTGTCATGTCTGTGTCTTTTCATTCTCGTGATATTTTTGCAATTTATTTATACTAATGAATTAGCTATAGTTTAATGATTTTCACTGCAGTATTATGTAAATATAACATTTTAAAATCCATTCTATCTGGTGTCTCTGGATGGGGGACGTGAGTCTCATGCCCTCAGGGACATAGAGCCTTACTGGATGGAGCACTGTAGCCAAAGGATTCCTTTGCTGGTCCCGCTCAGTGACACCTACTCTGGTGTGTCTTGGTGGGGGACAGAAGCACTTCCTTTGGCTACTTACTGTTAGCAGGTCTCCTGATAGATCCCCCTTGGCGGTGGTGCCCACCTTGCCTGGTGTTGCTGGCAGGACTCCCTCTCAATACAGAGGGGGAATGAGCTTATCTGAGGCACCTCTTATTGCATATTGGGTATTGGTGTACAGCAGGCCTAGGTCACTTTCTTCTGTACTATGGGTGACTTTAGATGCCCAGCTGGTGTGTTGATCCCTGATCCTGGAGTCCCAAACCACTCCACCTTTCTCTTTCCACCTTGCAGCGTCTACTTGCTTATGTCTTTCATAAGTTCCAGAATTTATGGTTGTATTAAGTAAGGGAAGGCACCTGTTTTGAACCATGGGTGTTCAACCAGTACCAAAACACACAAAACTGGGGAGGGGCTTAGCTAGTTAAAGAATGATGTGGTACCCAGAAAACCATATTTTGGCTTATATATCATTTATTCCCTGAGTGGTGGCCCTTTTAATTCCCTTCTAAACCCCAAAAATCTCAGAAATGTAGTAGAAATATACATTGATTTAATATTAACAGCAGGAGAAATGTATGTAAAGTGTCTTGAAAGTTATTTAAATTCATTTATATTAGTTTTGCCAATCCTGGTTATTAAATTACATGGATAATAATTTTCTTCATAATTACTGTAAGAAGAAGAATGACACTACTAAGTATAAATGTTTAAGAGTTCATTTCAAGTGAAAATTACAAACATTTCTGAAAGTTCTTAGCACTATATAAAGGAGTTTTCAACTTTAATATTACTTAAAACAGTAATTTTATTTTGACAGTTATAGATCCAATGAAAGAACACACTACTGGCATTTCAAAAAATTGTTAAATATTTCATAATTATTTAACTATACAATATTTATATTTCTGTAGAGATTTCTGGGATCCCTTTCAAAGCAAGCATGGATTGGAGTCTTTCGTAACAGCAGCCATCATCCATGGGTGTCAATAAATGGCTCAACTTTCAAATTTAAGTAAGTATTTTGAGCAGTGGGATATAGTAGGAAAAAATATAAAAAGGAGAAATTCAGGAGAATACTATGAGGAAGCTTAAGTTGAATTAAAGACATGACAAAGATGTTGAAAGTTACTGAAATGCTGATATAAAAATTAAAGAATGAACATTTGTCCCCCTTCATTGGTGTTTTTATTTTTTGTAGTTTCAGGGTATGGCACTCAACCATGTTCAGAAAATTTTGAATTAAATATCCAGAAAACAACACTTTATGAGCTTTCAATTTTTCAGTGTTCTGGGTAGTGTAATGAGATTTCACACTGTCCCACTCTGTCTTGCCTGGGATGTGATTCATCTCTTTGACCAGCAGGTCCACACTGCACAGGCGACCCACACTTTAGTCACTTAGGAGCCCTCTGGTGATCAGATCAATTGTCACAGCATCGCAGTGCTTGTGTTCAAGTACCTCTTATGTTACTTAATAAGGACTCAGACGCTCAAGAGTAGTGATGCCGGCATATTGTTATACTTCCTTCTTTGTATTACTGGGTATTGATGTTAATCCCTTCTTGTGCCTAACTTATAAATTGAACTTTATCGAAGGTGTGTGTATAGAGAATAAACATAATATATAATAAGGTTCAGTAAAATAGGTGGTTTCAGACATCCATTGGTGGTCCTGAAACATATCCCCTATAGATATCGGGGACCACTATGTTCATTTTTCAGAATAAGCAACTCTTACTAATATTACATGGAAATGTGATTAAATGATAAAATCCTTTCCTTAAAGAACATGAAAAATCCTGTTGTTTCATGAATTGGCCCCATAAAATATAAAGGAAGTATGAATTTTTCCCATTACAGAATAAAGGAAACAATATATGGTAAACATCACTGTGCTGTACTAGACTCACTCAATCTTCGAGCAAGTGGATGTGGATCTAATCAAACATATATTTGTAAGCACGAGTTTTAGAAGTAAAGCACCTGAGTTTGGAGTCTGCCAGGTAATATTATATTTTGTGAAATGAAAATAATATTATGATTGCATAAGTCAAAATTAATTGCAATTTGTTCTAATAATGAAAAAGATATTAAAAAATAGTATTTGTAGAATAATACACACACTCAAAAGAACAGGATATCGTTGCTTTTGTGTCTGGTTTTTTTTTCCCTCAACATTCTACTTGTGGCATTCATGTGTTCTAAAAATTGCATGTTATGCGAATCTGTCTATATGAATATCAAGAATGGGCAAACCCTTAGAGACTGAAAGGGGAATAGTCATTGTCAAAGGCTAAGGAGAGGTTGGAATAGGAAGTGACCACTAATTGCTACATTTTTTATTTTTCAGGTGATGAAAATTTTCCAAATTGTGGAAGTACTTTGGTTGTAACTCTGTAAATATACTAAAATTTACTGATTTATACGCTTTAAATAAGTGAATTTATTCTATCCACATCACACCTCAATAGCAGTTATTTATAAATATCTCTCCCGCAATTATGTTTGGGACTGCATTATTCTCCAAAATCATATTCAAAGATTAGGCCTCTATGTAAAGTTAGCTTTTCCAATCGATATCATGCTGTGTTCAGCAAGGTATTAGGTTTTCTTTAATTTCTTTCTATCATATTTTGTATTGTTTGGCATTGAAGTCATACAGAAATACAGATATTTCACATTTATGCCTTTATAAATAGCATCCTCATTTAAAAATTTCCCTTAGTTATTTTGTTGCTATAAATAGAAATACAGTTGAGGTTTGTATGTTGATTCCATATCCAGTT
This sequence comes from Eulemur rufifrons, assembly GCF_041146395.1. Lineage (NCBI taxonomy): Eukaryota > Metazoa > Chordata > Mammalia > Primates > Lemuridae > Eulemur > Eulemur rufifrons. Next base: position 10,120,482 of record NC_090998.1, read on the forward strand.
GCTTCATTGATTTTATGTATTAATTCTACCACTTCTGGTAGAGGATTTTATGGATTTTCAACATAAACTATTATTTTTCTTGTAATAATCACACTTTTTTTTTCCAGGTGCCATAAATTTTTTCTTTATTTATTTTCACTCTCTAGAATTTTATGTTCAATGATGAAGAGAAGGCACAATAATGGTTCTATGGATATCATACGTATTATTTCCTGTTTTTGATGAGAAGATTTCAACATTTCATATATTTGAATTTTCTTACCACTTTTGCATATTTAAGCAATTTTATAACATTCCCATTTTTCTAATAGATTTTACTTTGAATACTTGTTATATTTTCATATTTTTGTATCAATTGAAATGATATATATTTTCTCCGTGTAATGTTTACAATCTAAACTACTTTTATTTCTTCTAAATATTAAACAAATCTTGCATTTCTGAGATAAAATCATACTGGTCATTCCATATTATCCCTTTAATGTAAATCAGTGCATATATTACATTAGAGTAACATTTCTTTCATGATCCTTGTTCACAAGGAGATTCTATTATGTTTTTACTGATTGCTACATACTTGAAAGTTCTTGCTATCAAGGCTACACTGGGAAGCATTTCTTTTTTGATAACCTGGAAGCCTTTGTGTAAGAGTACTATTTGTTATTCATTAGTGATGTCATCTGAGTTTGTACAATATATTGATAAGGATGTTTATATAACAACCTCAATCTGTTTAGTACATGTATGGTTTTCTTAGGCGACTGTTCTTTTACTATACTTTGGTAATATGCACATTTTAGGAATTTTTTATTTCACATGGATATTAAATTTTATTTATGAAATGGTTTCATACTTTTTGATATCTGTTAAAACCATAAGATATTCCTACATTTAACCTAGAAAAAAAATGTGTGCCTTCCCTGGTTCTTTCTTAGTCTTTTATCAGTTTTATAAATTGTTTTCAATAGAAATATCTTTGGCTTTGTCGATCCTCTCTGCTTACTGTGTCTCATGATTTTATATTGTTTGTTGTTTTCTTTCTTCTACTTCACTTGTATTTAATTTAATTTAATTTCAGCTTTTTTCCTTTTGTTTTCTTTTGATCCATGCTCAGATTATTCCAGTTCTGATTTCATTTTTTGCAACATATGTGTTCAAGGCAACCAATTTTTCACAAGAAAGACGTCTACTCTATTTTAGTCATAATTCATATAAAAATTGTGACTACCCATTGTGTTAATTTCTTTGGCTCTTATTTTCTTTAGCAATATATCACAGAATTAAAAATTATGTAGATTTTCCAATTTTTGGTTACTGACTTCTAAATAGGATAACTGTGGTTACAGTATTTTGTGTAAAGCTGAAAATGTTCTATATATATGTCTGTTAAAATGTCGCTGGTGTGACGGAGGAACTGATTTTAAGTGTTCTTTATTTTTCATTAATTATTATTAGAACTGAATAGCTACATTTCAAGTGTCACTGGCCAAGCGGATACTTGAGATTATAGTGTATCTTGGAATATTCCCATGAAAACTTAAAAATATGAGTACTCTGTATTATTGTAGAGTGTATATGTGGGTGTACACATGTACATGTTTGTAATGGTTAATTGTCTAGTTTCAATCTTTGCATAGGCTCACTAATATATCTATGTAATAAACATTGAGACAAACTTGTTTATTACATGTTTATGATTGTTTATTCATTCATTCCTTTCAATTCTATGTTGATATGGGATTATTAGGTACATATATATTCTAAAAGTTTAAAACTAATGGTTTGAAAAATAAGTCAATCATTATTAAATAACATTTCAAAAAATGATTATTGCATCATATAATTACATTGAATCAAGCTTAGCAGTTTTCTTCCTGGTTGTTTTGCATGGTATATGTTTATATTTTTTTCTTTTAATTTTGTTTAGATTTTTAAATTTGAAAATATTAAAAGGGTACAAAAGTTTTGTTACATGGATACTTCTGTTATGCTTAAGTCAGCCTATTGTTGTGCTGATAACTAGAATAATGTTCATTGTACCCGATAGATATGTATTTATTCCTCACTCCCTTACCATTCCCCCTTCTTCATTCCCGATGACCTTCATATCTCTTTGTGCCTGTGTGTACCAATCATTTAGCTTTAACTTATTAATGAGACCATATGGTGTTTGGTTTTCCATTTCTGAGCTACTTCACTTAGAATAATAGTTTACAGGTCCATCTAAGTTGTTGCAAAAGACATTACATTTTTTAATTTATTTTAGGGCTGTAGGCGGGGCGCAGTGGCTCAGGCCTGTAATCCTATCACTCTGGGAGGCCAAGGCGGGAGGATCGTTTGAGCTCAGGAGTTCGAGACCAGCCTGAGCAAGAGCGAGACCTCGTCTCTCCTAAAAAAAAATACAAAGAAATTAGTTGGACAACTAAAAATATATATATAAAAAATTAGCTGGGCATGGTAGCACATGTCTGTAGTCCCAGCTACTCGCGAGGCTGAAGCAGGAGGATTGCGTGAGCTCCGGAGTTTGAGGTTGCTGTGAGCTAAGCTGATGCCGTGGCACTCTAGCCCGGGCAACAGAGTGAGACTCTGTCTCAACTAAATAAATAAATAAATAAATAAAAATTATATTTTAGGGCTGTATAATACTCTGTGGTGTATGTGTGTATATATACACATATACATATGTGTATATATATACACTTATATACACATATATATATACGTATATATACATATATATACACCATGTTTTCTTTATCCAGTAATGAATTCATGGGCACTGAGGTTGATTCCACTTCTTAGCAATTTTAAATTGTGCTGCAATAAACATTCTAGTGCTGCTGTCGTTTTATAAAGTGACTATTTTACATTTATTTCTTTGATTAATCTCCATACTTTTTCCCATAGAAGTTATGCTAATTTGCAGTCCCACCAACTATTTATAAGCATCCTGTTCTCTCTGGACACATGCCAGAAATTTTTTTTTTCTTTTTGCTTTCTAATAATGGCCATTCTGACTGGGGTAAGGTGGTATCTCCATGTAGTTCTAATTTGCATTTTCCTGAGGATTAGTGGTGGTAAACATTTTTTCATATGTTTCTTGGTCATTTGTCTATCTTCTCTTGAGAAACCTCTGTTCATGTCTTTTGCCCACATTTTGATGGGGTTGTTTGCTTATTTTTTTCTTGCTGTTTTGTTTGAATTCTTTTTAGATTCTGGACATTAGTCCTCTGTCAGATGTATAGTTGGTAAATATTTTTTCCCATTCTGTAGGTTGTCTATTTACTCTGTTGATTATTACCTTTTCTAGGCAGAAACTTCTTAATTTAATTAATTCCCATTTATTTATTTTTGTTGTTGCTGTACATGATTTGGGGTCTTAGTCATAAATTCATTGCCTAGGCCAATGTCTGTAGGAGGTTTTCCTATGTTTGTATAAGTTTTAAGATTTCATGTCTTTCATTTAAGTGTTTTATCCATCTTGAATTAATTTTTTTATATGGGAAGTGGTAGGGGTCCTGTTTCAGTCTTCTGCATGTGGCTATCCAGTTTTCTGAGAACCATTTCTTGAATAAGGCATCCTTTCCCCAGTGTATGTTGTATACTTTGTGATGATCAGTTGGACATAGCTGTATGTTTTATTTCTGGGTTGTCTAGTGTATTTCCTTCTTCACTGTCTCTACTTTTTTACCAGTACCATGCTGTTTTGGTTACTAGGCCCTTGCAGTATAATTTGAAATCAGGTAATGTAATGTCTCCAGATCTATTCTTTTTACTTAAGATTCCTTTGGCTATCAAGGCTCTTTTTTGGTTCTAAATGAAGCTTAGGATTATTTTTTATAGGTCTGTGAAATATGACATTGGTATTTTAATGGGGATTGCCCTGAGTCTATAAATCACTTTGGACAGTATGGACATTTTAACAATCTTGATTCTGACAATCCATGAGCAAGGGATATTTTTCCATTTGTTTGTGTCATCTACGATTTTTTTATTCAGTGTTTTGTAGTTCACTTTATAGAGATCTTTCAGCCACTTGGTGAAGTATATTCCTAGGTATTTTATTTTCTTTATAGCTATTGAGAATATACTGAGTCCTTAATTAGCCTTTAGCTTGACTGTTATCAGTATATAGAAATATTCCTTATTTGTGTCAATTCCATGACTCATTCAGTGAAGTCTTTAGAGTTTTCTACTTGAAATATCATATCATCAGCATGCAGGGATAGTTTGACTCCTTTTTCTCAATTTGAGTACCCTTTATGTCTTTCTCTTGGCTGATTGCTCTGGCTAGGACTTAGGGTATTATCTTGAATAGAAGTGGTGACAGAGGGAACCCTTGTCTTGTTCTAGTTCTTATGGGAAATCTTTTCAACTTTTCCCCATTTAATATGATGTTGGCTGTGGCTCTATCATATATGGTTTTTATAATTTTGAGTTATATTCTTTATATGCCTAGTTTGTTGAGAGTTTTTACTGTGGAATGGTGCTGGATTATACCAAATGTTTTTTCTACATCCATTGAAATTATCATATGGTCTTTGCCTTTGCTTCTCTTTATGTGGTGAATGTTATTGATTTAAATATGTTGAACTATCTTTGCATCGCAGCAAACTTGATCATGGTGGATTGTCTTTTTGATATGTTGTTAATTTTGCTTTGCTAGAATTTTGTTGAGAATTTTTGCATCTATATTTATACGAGATATTGGTCTATAATTTTCTTTTTGTGTGTGTGTCTTTTCTTGGCTTTGGTACTATGGTGGTACTGGCTTTGGAGAATGGGTTAGGGAGGATTCCCTCCTTCTCGATGTTGTGAGATCATTTTATAGGATAGGAAACAGTTCTTTCTAGGCCTTATAACATTCAAATTTGAATCCATCTGGTCTTGGGCTTTCAGTTTTTTGTTGGGAGATTTTATTACTGCTTCAATCTTGCTCCTTGTTTTGGTCTGTTCAGGATTTCTATTCTAACTGATTCAGGTTTGGGAGATTGTGTGTTTCCAGAAATTTATCCATTTTCTCCACATTTTCTAGTTTGTGTGCATAGAGTTTTTCATAGTATCACGAATGATATTTTGTATTTTGTGATATCACCTGTAGGGTGTCCTTTTCTATTTCTCATTGAGTGTATTTGAGTCCTTTCTCTTCTGCTTCTCATTAATCTGACAAGTGGTCTATCAATTTTGTTGATCCTCAAAGAATGAACTTTGGTTTATTTGATTCTTTGTATTTTTGTTGTTGTTGTTTCCATTTCATTTAGTTGTACTCTGAGCTTGGTGATATCTTTTTTCCTGCTAGCTTTGGGTTTGGTTTATTCTTCTTTTTCTAATTCCTAGAGATTTGACATTAAGTTGTTAATGTGTGATCTTTCTATCTTTTTGGTGTAAGCATTTAAATGTGTACACTTTCCCCTTACTATCGCTTTTCATGTGTCCCCTTTGTAATTCAGTTTGAATAATATTTTGATTTCCATTTTAATTTCATTATTGACCCAAGGATCATTTAGCAGCAGGTTGTTTAATTTCCATAACTTTTGTAGATTTCAATGTTTCTCTTGGACTTGAAAGCTGGGTTTATTACACTGTGGTCTAAGAAATACATGGTGTGGTTTTGATTTTTTTTTTTTTTTATTTGCTGAGAGACTTGTTTGTGGCCTAAGGTATGATTAGTCTTGGATTATGTCCCATGTGCTGATGAAAAGAATGTATATTCAGTGGTTTGGGAGTAGAATATTCTGTAAATGTCTCTCATGTCCATTTGCTGTAGAGTCCTTTTTAAGTACAGTGTTTCCTTATTTGTTTTCTGTTTCAAATATCTTTCCAGTTCTGTCGGTGGATTATTGAAGTCTCTGGCAATTAAAATGTTACTTGGTTGTTTCTTTGCTAGGAACTAGAAGAATTTGCTTTATCATACTGGGAGTTCCTGTGTTAAGTGTATGTATATTTTGGATTGCTATGTATTTTTGTTGAATTCCTCTCTTTACGATTACATAGGGACTATATCTGTCTTTTTTTTTTTTTTTTTTTTTTTTACCATTGTGGATTTAAAGTCTATTCAATCTGATGTGAGAATGGCTATACTTGCTTGCTTTTGGTTTCCATTTACTTGTAGTATTTTTTTCATTCCCCTTTCCCTCAGTCTGTGAGACTCCTTGTGGTTTACATGCATTTCTTGGGGACAGCAAATATATGAGGTGTTTTATCATCCATTCAGTCAGTGTATGTCTTTTAAGTGGGTCACTCAGACAGTTGACATTGAGTATTACTATTGATATGTGGATGCTGTTGTATTCGTCATGTTGCATCATACCTTATTGTTTTGGTTTCCCTCTTGCGCTATTGTTTATATGAACTGTGAGCTTTACCTTTCGGTGTTTTTACAGTGATGGGTATCTATTGTGCTGTTTCATGTATAATGCACATTTGAGCAGCTTTGTAGGGCAGGTTTAGTAGTGACAAATTTCCTTAGTTTTGCTTGTCTGGGAAAGTCTTTATTTTTCCATCAATTATGAAACTTAATTTTTCAGAATAAAAAATTCTTGGCTGTCATTTGTTCTCTTTAAGAACATTAGAAATAGGGCTCCAGTGCCTTCTGGCTTGTAAGGTCTCTGCTCAGAGGTCAGCTGTTAGCCTAATGGGTTTTCCTTTTAGGTTAGTTGTAGCTTTCATCGTGAAGGTTGTAGAAATTTCTCCCTCATTTTTCACTTTGGCCAGGTTGATGTCTATGTGTCTTGGAGATATTCTGTATGTTATGAATCTTCCTGATTCTTGATGACTATTTTCTATCTGCATACTTTAATCTCTGGCAACACTGGGTGCCAGGAGTTAGCTACTCTCCCAGCAAAATTGGGCCCAGGCAAGATCATCGCCAGAGATTTAGAAATAATAGAGACAGAGACAAAGTGTAGTTTAAAGAAATAGGGTAATGAGGGGTCCTCCAGCATTCCCATGAGCCAGGAGGCACTGAGTGAAGTCCCACATTAATATTTATTGTTACAGCAGGCAGTTGTCCTTGGTCATAGAATTATGTGCACATATCATTTGTTAAGGTTTCAAGGCTCCCCAAACATTTCAAGGGACCCTTACCTAATTCTGTCTACACGGATAACAGTTACAAAATTTTTCTAAGACAAACATTTTAAGCCCTAAGTTAAGAATAGTCCTAGCTGAGCATATAAGTTAAAGAGAAAATTGCATAAAGCAGGAACACTGAGTTTGTATACTAATCTAATCTATTTCTCTATATACAGAGATATGTGGTCAGAAGTGAAGCAGGAATAGCCTTGAAGTTTAAGATAGTTCCAGCTGCAAGTTGTGTGCTGGGCTGCCATTTTTCATCAGTTTCTTAGCCTTGAGCCCTATGCAGAGCTCTGCCTTGCACAAGTTCCACGAGATGGCTTGCAGGCCTTGAGACAGCACTGTGTTGCAGACACCTCTGATCAGTGGAATGCCTCCCTTATTGCTAAGCAGCTTCTGATCTGTGAACTAACACATCCACAGGTTCCTTCAAGGCAAAGCTGTTGAAAACTCCTAAAACTTTCCATGTCTCTTAATTCTATATCCCAACAATTACCCGGTTTCTGACTGAGATTCCTCAGTCTTCATTATTTTTAGAAAGTGACAGAGAAGATCCCTGAAGCTTTCTCCCTTGTTGAGTCATAAGCAGCTTGCACAGACCTCTGTTCCCTGTCACCATCCTCCACATGTCTGTGTGAAACAAAGTTAAATAGCACAGGAAATGAGAGAATGAACTCACTGACTTGGACTCTCTTTTTGAAATTAGATTTTTTTTTTTTTTTTGGTTTTAATGAGTTCACCTTACACTAACGCACAATATATAGAAAGAAGACCATATTATTCATGTAGATATACTCAAAGATACTTAAAGGCAGAGGCTAACTATATAACATTAGGTCATCAAATTCTTGCTTTGTTTATCTGCAAATAAATTGGCCCAACATGAAATTTGCTTCAATAGTTTGATCGTGTAATGATTTCTTGACATTTATGCATTAAATATTTTTAATTGCTTTCCTTACTCCATATACAAGTCAAGAAATAACTTTACTTTGTGAATAGCAACTTTTGTCCTTTTTCTAAGAGAAAAATGAGAAGTAGAAATGGGGGATGCATATATGGGTTAAAGAAACAGGAAGAAATAAGACATTTTGACTCATCTACAGGATGCCATTAAAGCTATAAAGTTACACCTAGGTCTCCAAAAATATTCATTAAATATTATTTTAATACAAGCAAAAGTCCAATGTCCTTGTCTAATATAATGATTTTGTTATAGCTATTTCTTTCTTTAAAAGCTAAGGGGAAATAAACATTTTATAGTTTTTACAAGTGTTTTTCAGATGAAAGATTTAGTCACCTGCATTAGCCTGCAAATTACTATATCCACTTACAAAAGCCTTTTTTCTTCACATACTTTATAACCTTAATGATATCGTCTCCTTACCAACGAATTAAAATAATTTTATGTCTCGAAATACAATACTTACACTATAGAAAGCTAAATCAAAGACATCACTATGACTAATATGTGACCAATATGGTTGAGACTCACTAGATGGAATGTTAAGTGACCAAAAGATCAACCCATGTTCAACCCTGTCTCTTTTTCAAGTTGTTTCCCCAATCTCTGCTAACAGATAAACATCTTGGGGAAAAAAGGAGTAATCTAAACTTCGTTTCTCCATTTCCTGACTGCCTACTTACTAAATAAGCCATTGCAATCTAAATTTTGTTCTTCTACCAACCCATTACAACTGTTAAAATCAAAGTCACTAATCACGTCTTTGCAGCTAAATCTGACTAACATTCTTTAGCATTAGACATTGACATAGTATTATGTATTATATTTGTAATAAAATTAAATGAGAAGAATCTCTACAAGTAGGTATTGTCCATGTTTCTTATTATAGGAAGAAATCAATCTTTACAAAACCATATAATAAAATCAATACTGAAAGAGAGAAGCAAGAAAAGAAATAGAAAATGCTGGCAGGGTTCAACTTTTTTTAGGTCCAGATTTTTCTGTGGCTAAGGTGTATCATACCTTTGTGGTGTGTTCATTTAAATTTTCCTTCAATTCCATCTAATAATCAAGTACATTTTCAAAGGGTTCCAATTTTGCCCAATCTAGATTAAACCCTGTTTCTGTCACTTATAATCAGTAAAGCTTACCTTACTTGTAAAACAGGTGAAAGGAAAGGAAGACAATAAAGAAAGAAAAAAGTATATATGTTAATAATAGAATGAAAAAATAAGGAACCAGAGAGGAGCGAACGACATAGAAAGGGAGGTAGATTAAAGTGGTAAAAGAGGTTAATGTGATCATACATTTAAGTCACAAAAATTTCTATATTTTGTCATCATCAATTATAGTAAGCATATTTAAAAATGATATAGAGCTTTACAGTTTATAAGGACATTACATTTTCCCTGCTCATCTAAAACAACAGTGAATAGCTGCCAAGAACTTGCACCTACTGTGGAATTTGGATCATTCTTCTGAATGCTTGAAACAAGTGGTCTTATTTATTCCTGAAACACCTGTGTGTTATAGCTATTGTACTCTATGAATTAGGAAATGGACTGATAGATGTAGAACAACTTGCAGAATATCAAATGTATAAAAAATGTAATAGAAGATATTCTAGTGCAGGCCTGGTGTATTATCTATTGCACCCCAATTATCACTCCTGCATCATTGTCAATAAATCAAGTGTTATCCTAAATGAGATGAATGCTCCCTAATGAAATCTTTGAACTGAGAAACATTAGGGTGAAATTAGAGAAAAATCCATAAAGGAAGCTAAGAGTACAGGACCAGACTGGTAGGAAAAAAACAAGAAAGAACAAAACTGGTGAATGCAAAATAATATAAATGTCAATAATACTAATGATAATAATTGTCAAGAAGAAAGGAAGAATAATCTAGTAAAATGCTGTTGATAGATAAAATAACAGAAGGCTTGCAATAGACTGAATTTAAACTTAAACTTATTGCTAAAAGAGAGAGGCAAATAAAAAGCACTCAAAGTGAATGAATGAATGAAAGAATGAATAACAAATAAAACATTAGTGTTAAACAAAAGCAGTCTCAATAAAGAAGAGAAAAGGGAGGCCAAATAGCAATGTTCTAAATAATGATTTGAAAGTGAGAAAGTACAAAATCACTATATAGATTCTTTGCCCAAGTACAATCTCATTGAACAGAAAACACTTATAGAAGGGGGGCAATTAGAAGATGACATAAGAAAAGAAAAACTGGCCTTTGGGACCATAATGGCCAAGTAGAGGCAGCCTGCACATGCCACTCTCTAAGAGAGGATGAAAAACTACAAGTAGGTGCATAAGTATGCATGGATCTGCTTGGACAGAGCGTTGTATCATAAATCATCAGACAAGAGACACTCAGTGAAGGAGATGGGGACCAGGAGTTCCTCTTGACAAGATCAGAAGGTCCCTGGGAGAGACCTCTGCATGTGGGGAGGGGATAAAGGAGAGAACCCCAAGGGCCTGCACTCACAAAGACCCAGGTACCAAGCACAGGCAAATGCTCCTGTGGACCCATATCCCAGATGGAGGACCATGCCCCTTGATTTTGAGCACCAGTTGGCAGGCCACTGCCCCCAACTTGTGTGCCAAACAGAGGAACAAGACGCCCGGCCCCACATGCCACAAGGAGGCCCATGCCCCTACAGACCTGCACACTGTGTGACTGACTACAATCCCCCTAAGTGCTGATCAGCAAAACAAGGACTGGGCCATACCCAACAGGAAGTGGGCCATTCTTTGCAGGCAGCACCTCCTGACATGCCTGCGGTAGAGTTCTCCACAGTGGACCTGCAAGCCACAATCTGCCCCCCTACACATACCCATCTGCTGCCCACCATGTACTGCCATTATACCTAGACCTGAGTGGAGCAAACATCTGTAGCCCTGATACTTGTCTCCACCACCTAGATAGCCTCGCCAAACACCCACTGTCACCACCTGGGAGACCTGGACAGAGGAATCTCCCGCAACACCCACCTGAGGGGAGAGGGACTCACTGAGTCCATGTTCGAGCTTTCAACAGCAGCCTTGGGACAAACCCAGTCCTCCACATGAAGATCCAACAGCACTGGTCCAGGTCTCACGACTTTCCCAGGCACTGGTGAAGGTCTGACAACACACCCAGGTACCCGTCAAGGTCCCACAACCCACCCCACTGTAGACTACAATCCTGTGATATGCCCATGTCCCTGAAAAGATTTTGTGACCTACCAAGGTGTCAGCCAAGATCATACCACTCACCTCCATGTAGAGATACTTGCACACTCCGTTTCCAAAGCTTCCAACAGCAGCCTTGAGACCAACCCACCAGTACAAATGAAGAAACCCCAGCACCACGTTAAAGTGTGACAACCACAGGGGATCAACATGATGCAGGAAAAAAGCTCTCAATGCATCCTCCTGTCTACTCCTGGGTCAGTCCTCCAAAGCAGGACACAAAAGCATTATCGAGGGAATTCTCCGCCTTGTCACTAAGTAGGAGAGTTCCTAGCCAGGGAGAACAGGGTATTGCAAACCTATCAGCTCTAAGCTGAGATAAGAGGTTTCAGATGAGAAGAAACCAGAAAAAGAATTCTGGCAATATGAAAAACCAAGCTAACTCAATACCACCAAAGGATCAAAGTAGATCCACAGCAATGGACCAAAACCAAAAGGAAATTGTCAAAATGTCAAAATGGAATTCAGAATATAGATGGCATAAGGTGAGTGGAATTGAATAGACAGTTGAAAACCAACACAAAGAAACCAAGAAAATATTTCAGAACAAGAATAACAATTATGGAAAAATTGCTAAAGGGAAAGACAACATATAAAAAATACAACAGAATTTAAAAAAAATGTAAGAGTCATGTAGGGAATTACAAAATACAGCAGAGAGCTTCAACAGGCTAGATCAAACAGATGAAAGAATCTCAGAGCTTGAAGGCAAGGCTCTTGAACTAACATGGTCAGTGAAAGAGGCAGAAAAATGAAATAAGAGGAATGAACAATCACTCAGAGAAACATGGGACTATGAAAAGCAGGTCAGTATAGGAATTATAGGTATCACAGAGACAGAAGAAGAAAACGCAAAAAGCATAGAAAACCCATTGGAGGGAAATATTGAGGAGAACTTCCCCAGTATTGACAGAAATTAATGTTTCCAGATACAAGAGGGTTATCAAGCATCAAGAAGATTCATAGCATATAGAACATCTCCAAGACACATAGGCATCACCTGGGCAAAGTGAAAATGAGGGAGAGATTTCTACAAGCTGCAAGATGAAAGCTACAACTAACCTAAAAGGAAAACTAATCAGGCTAATAGCTGACCTCTGAGCAGAGACCTTACAAGCCAGAAGGCATTGGGGCCGTATTTTTAATGTTCTTAAAGAGAACAAATGACAGCCAAGAATTTTGTATCCTGAAAAATTAAGTTTCATAACTGATGGAGAAATAAGGATTTTCCCAGACAAGAAAACACTAAGGGAATTCGTCACTACTAAACCTGCCCTACAAAACTGCTCAAATGTGCATTATACATGCAACAGCTCAATAGATACCCACCATTGTAAAAACACCCAAAGGTAAAGCTCACAGTTCATATAAACAATAACACAAGAGGGAAACCAAAACAATAAGGTATCATGCAACATGATGAATACAACAGCATCCATGTATCAATAGTAATACTCAACATGAACTGTCTGAATGCCCCACTTAAAAAATTTACACTGGCTGAATGGATGAAGAAACACCTCATATATTTGCTGTCTAGAAGAAATAGCTCTAAGCCATAAAGAGTCGCACAGACTAAGGGAAAGGGGAAGGAAAAACATAGTCCAAGTAAATGGAAACCAAAAGCAAGCAAGTATAGCCATTCTCACATCAGGTAAAATAGACCTTAAAAGACAAATATGGTCACCATGTAATGGTAAAGGGAGCAAGTCAACAAGAAGACCTAGTAATCCTAAATATGTATGTACTTAACACAGGAACTTCTGGTATCATAAAGCAAATTTTTCTAGTTCCTAGCAAAGATATAACCAGGAGCATGTTAATTCCCAGGGACTTCAACACTCCACTGACGGAACTTGACAGATCACTGAAGCAGAACATAAATAAGGAAACACTAGATTTAACCAGGACTCTATAACAAATGGACCTAAGAGACATTTACAGAACATTCTACCCCAAAACCACTGAATATACATTCTTCTCATCAGCTCATGGAACATAATCCAAGACTGATCATACTTTAGGACACAAAACAAGTGTCTCAGTAAATACAAAAATAAAAACAAAAATCAATATCATACTATCTGTCTTCTTAGACCACAGTGGAAAAAACCCAGCTTTCAAGTCCAAGAGAAACATTCACATTTACACAAATTATAGAAATTAAACAACCTGGTGTTGAATGAGCCATTGGTCAATAATGAAATTAAAATGGAAATCAAAAGATTACTCAAACTCAATTACAAAAGGGATACATAAAGAGCAGTACTAAGGGGAAAGTGTATACGTTTAAATGCCTATACCAAAAAAACAGAAATATCACAAATTAACAACCTAATGTCAAATCTCCGGAAATAGAAAAATAAAAACAAACCAAACCCAGTAGGAAAAAAGATATAACAAAGTTCAGAGTACAACTAAATGAAATGGAAACAACAGAAAGAACAACAAAAATACAAAGAATCAGTGAAACAAAAGTTGATTCTTTGAAAACATAAACAAAATCCATAGGCCACTAGCCAGATTAATGAGAAACAGGAAAGAAAAGACTCAAATAAGTTCAATGAGAAACAAAAAAGGACATAATACAACTGATGCCACAAAATACAAAATATCATTTGTGATACCACCAAAACCTCTATGCACACAAACTAGAAAAATGTGGAGGAAATCAATAAATTCCTGGAAACACACAATCTCCAAAACCTGAATCAGAAATAAAAGAAATCCTGAACAGACCAATAACAAGAAGTGAGATTGAAGCAGTAATAAAAAAAATCTCCCAGCAAAAAGCTAAAAGCCCCAGACGCGATGCATTCAAATTTGAATGTTAACAGACCTAGAATGAACGGGTTCCTATTTTATAAAAATGATTTCACAGCATCGAGAAGGAGGGAATTCTCCCTAACTCATTTTCCAAAGCCAGTATCAACATAATACCAAAGCCAAGAAAAGACACAACAAAAAAAGAAAATTACAGACCAATATCTCTTATGAACATTGATGTAAAAATTCTCAAAAAAATACTAGCAAAGCAAAATCAATAAACAGCACATCAAAAAGATAATCCACCATGATCAAGTTCACTGGGATGCAAAGATGGTTCAGCCTATTTAAATCAATAACATTTACTATATAAACAGAAGCAAAACCAAAGACCATATGATGATCTCAATAGATGTAGAAAAAACATTTGATAAAATCCAGCACATTTCCATGATAAAAATTTTCAACAAACTAGGCATATAAAGAATATGACTCAAAATTATAAAATCCATATATCACAGGCCCACAGCCAACATCATATAAATGGCAAAAGTTGAAATCATTCCCCCTAAGAATTGCTACAAGACAAGGAAGGGTTCCTTCTGTCACCACTTCTATTCAAGATAATACCCTAAGTCCTAGCCAGAGCAAGCAACCAAGAGAAAGAAATAAAGGGTACTCAAATTGAGAAAAGGGAGTCAAACTATCCCTGTATGCTGATGATATGATCTTTGAAATAGAAAACTCTAACGACTTCACCAAAAGACTCATGGAATTCACACAAATCAGGAGCATTTCTATATACTGATAACAGTCAAGCTAATGGCTAATTAAGGACTCAGTGTATTCTCAATAGCTATAAAGAAAACAAAATACCTTAGAATATACTTCACCAAGGAGCTGAAAGATCTCTACAAGGTGAACTACAAAACACTGAGTAAAGAAATTGTAGATGACACAAACAAATGGAAAAATATCCCTTGCTCATGGATGGTCAGAATCAAGATTGTTAAAATGCCCATACTGTCCAAAGTGATTTACAGACTCAGTGCAATCCCCATCAAAATACCAATGCGATATTTCAAAGACCTATAAAAAATAATCCTAAATGTCATTTAAAATCAAAAAAGAGCCTGGCTAGCAAAAGCAATCTTAAAAAAAAGGTCAGATCTGGAGGCATCACGTTACCTAATTTCAAATTACACTGCAAGGCCCTAGTAACCAAAACAGCATGGTACTGGTATAAAAGTAGAGACAATGAAGAAGGAAACAGACTAGACAACCCAGAGATAAAATATACAGCTATGACCAACTGATTATCACAAAGTATCCAACAACATACACTGAGGAAAGGATGCCTTATTCAAGAAATGGCTCTGGGAAACTGGAGAGCCACATGCAGAAGACTGAAACAGGACCCTTACCTCTTGCCATACACAAAAATTGATTCAAGATGGATAAAACACTTAAGTGAAAGATAAGAAATCTTAAAACTTATACAACAAAACATAGGAAAACCTAGGTGGCCTAGGTAATGAAAACCTAGGACATTGGCCTAGGTAATGAATTTATGACTAAGACCCAAAATCATGTACAGCAACAACAAAAATAAATAAATGGGAATTAATTAAATTAAAAAGTTTCTGCCTAAAAAAGGTAATAATCAACAGAGTGAATAGACAACCTACAGAATGGGAAAAAATATTTACCAACTATACATTTGACAGAGGACTAATGTCCAGAATCTAAAAAGAATTCAAACAAAACAGCAAGAAAAAAATAAACAAACAACCCCATCAAAATGTGGGCAAAAGACATGAACAGAGATTTCTCAAGAGAAGATAGACAAATGACCAAAAAACATATGAAAAAATGTTCACCACCACTAATCCTCAGGAAAATGCAAATTAGAACTACATGGAGATACCACCTTACCCCAGTCAGAATGGCCATTATTAGAAAGAAAAAAGAAAAAAAAATTTCTGGCATGTATCCAGAGAGAACAGGATGCTTATAAATAGTTCATGGGACTGCAAATTAGCATAACTTCTGTGGAAAAAAATATGGGGATTAATCAAAGAAATAAATGTAAAACAGTCACTTTATAAAACGACAGCAGCACTAGAATGTTTATTGCAGCACGATTTAAAATTGCAAAGATGTGGAATCAACCTCAGTGCCCATCAATTCATTGGTGGATAAAGAAAATATGGGGTGTGTATATACCATGGAGTATTACTCAGCCCTAAAATAAATGAAATAATGTCTTTTGCACCAACTTAGATGGAACTGGAAACTATTATCCAAAGTGAAGTAGTTCAGAAATGGAAAACCAAACACCATATGTTCTCAGTAATAAGTTGAAGCTAAATGATTGATACTGTCCACAAAGAGATATGAAGGTCATCAGAAACAAAGAAGGGGGAATGGTGAGGGAGTGAGGAACAAATACATACCTATTGGGTACAGTGAACATTATTCAGGTTATAGGCACAACAAAATGCCTGACTTAAGCATGACAGAAGGTATCCATGTAGCAAAACTTTTGTACCCTTTAATATTTTGAAATTTAAAAAGGTAAACAAAATTAAAATAAATAAATAAAAACATATACCATGCAAAACAACCAGGAATAAAACTGCTATGGTTAATTTAATGTCATTATATAATGCAATAATCATTATTGGAAATGTAATTTAATAATAATTGACTTATTTTTCAAATTATTAGTTTTAAACTTTTAGAATATATATGTACCTAGTAATCCTATTTCAACATGGAATTTAAAGGAGTGAATGAATAAACAATCATAAACATGTAATAAACAATTTTGTCTCAGTGCTTATTAGATAGGTACATCAGTGAGCCTGTAGAAAGATTTAAACTAGACAATTAACCATTACAAACATGCACATGCACACACACACATATGCATTCTGCACTAATACAGAGTACTCATATTTTTAAGTTCTCGTGGACATTGTCGAAGATATACTATAATCTCAAGTATCAGCTTGGACAGTGACACTTGAAATGTAGCTATTAGCATTCTAATAATAATTAATTAAAAATAAATAACATTTAAAATCAACTCCTCCATCACACCAGCCACAATTGAACAGACATGTAGAACATTTTCAGCTTCACACAAAATACTGTAACTACTGTTATCCTATACAGAAGTCAATAACCCCAAATTTGAAAATCTACATATTTTTTAATTCTGTCATATATTGCTAAAGAAAGTATGAGCCAAAGAAATTACCACAATGGATAGTCACAATTTTTATATGAATTATGACTAAAATAGAGTAGACGTCTTTCTTGTGAAAAATTGATTGCCTTAAATTCGTATGTTGCAAAAAATGAAATCAGAACTGCCATTATCTGAGCATGCATCAAAAGAAAACAAAAGGAAAAAAGCTGAAATGAAATTAAATTAAATATAAGTGAAGTAGAAGAAAGTAAAAAACAAATAATATAAAATCATGACACAAAGGAAGTATAGAGGATCGACAAAGCCAAAGATATTTTTATTGAAGACAATTAATAAAATTGATAAAAGACATTTAAGAAAGAACCGGGGAAAGGACAAATATTTTTTTCTAGATTAAATGTAGGAATATCTTATGGTTTTAACAGACATCAAAAAGTATGAAACCATTTTATGAATACAATTTAATATCTATGTGAAATAAAAAATTCTTAAAATGTGCATATGTACAAAATGTAGTAAAACAGCAGACACCTGAGTAAACCCTACATGTATTAAACAAATTGAGGTTGTTATATAAACATCCATATCAATATATTGTACAAACTCAGATGACATCACTAATGAATAACAAATAGTACTCTCACACAAAGGCTTCCAGGTTATCAAAAAGAAATGCTTCCCAGTGTAGCCTTGATAGTAAGAACTTTCAACTATGTAGCAATCAGTAAAAACATAATAGAATCCCCTTGTGAACATGGATCATGAAAGCAATGTTACTCTAATGTAATATTTCCACTGATTTACATTAAAGGGATAATATGGAATGACCAGTATGATTTTATCTCAGAAATCCAAAACTTGTTTAACATTTAAAAGAAATAAAAGTGGTTGAGATTATAAACATTACACGGAGAAAGTATATATTATTTCAATTGATGCAAAAACATTAAAATCTAACCAGAGTTCAAAGCAAAATATGTTAGAAAAATGGGAATATTATAAAACTGTTTTAATATGTAAAAGTTAAAAGAAAATTCAAAAATAAGAAATGTTGAAATCTTCTTATCAAAAACAGGAAATAATACATATCATAGAACCATCATTGTACCTTCTCTTCATCATTGAAAGTAAATATCTAGACAGCAAAATAAATAAAGAAAAAAATTATAGCACCTGAAAAAAAATAAAAGTGTGATTATTACAGGAAAAATAGTCTTTGTAGAAAATCCATAAAATCCTATACCTGAAGTGGTAGAGTTAATACATAAAATCAATGAAATAACTTGATATGGGATCAGCATACAAACCTCAATTGTATTTCTATTTACAACAACAAAATAACTAAAGGAAATTTTAAAATGAGATTGCTATATATAAAGGTATAAATGTGAAATATCTGTATTTCTGTATGACTTCAATACCAAACAATACAAAATGTGGTGGAAAGAAATTAAGGAAAACCTAATACATTGCTGCACATAGCATGATATCGATTGGAAAAGTTAACTTTATATAGAGGCCTAATCTTTGACTCTTACTTAAGAGAATAATGCAGTCCCAAACATAATTGCAGGAGAGATATTTCCAAATAACTGCTATTGAGATGTCAGGTAGATAGCATAAATTTCATGTGTTTAAAGTGTATAAATCAGTTAATTTTAGTATATTTACAGAGTTACAAACAAAGTTCTTCTAAAATTTGGAAAATTTTTATCACCCGAAAAAGAAAAACTATAGCAATTAGTGGTCACTTCCTAGTCCAACGTCCCCTTAGCCTTTGACAACAACTATGCCCCCTTCAGTCTCTAAGAGTTCACCCATTCTTGATATTCACATAGACAGATTCACATAACATGCAATTTTTAGAACACATGAATGCCACAAATAGAATGTAGAGCCAAAAAAAAAAAGACACAAAAGCAAAGATATTCTGTTCTCTCTGATGTGTGTACTATACTACAAATAATATTTTTTAATATCTTTTCATTTTTAAACAAATTACAATTCATTGACTTGTTCAATCATAATATTATTTCCATTTGCCAATATATAATATTACCTGGCCGACTCCATACTCAGGTGCTTTACTTCTAAAGCTTGTGCTTACAAATATATGTTTTATTAGATCCACATCCACTTGATTGAACTTTGAATGAGTCCAGCACAGCACAGTGATATTTACCATATATTGTTTCATTTATTCTGTAATGGGGAAAAATTCATCCTTCCTTTATATTTTATGGGGACAATTCATGAAACAACAGGATTTTTCATGTTCTTTAAGAAAAGGATTTTATCATTTAATCACATTTTTATGTAATATTAGTAGAAATTGGTTACTATGAAAACTGAACACAGTAGTCCCCCGGATCTATAGGGGATGTGTTTCAAGATCACCAGTGGATGCCTGAAATCACCTATTTGACTGAACGTTATTATATATTATGTTTATTCTATATATACACACCTGTGGTAACGTTTAATTTATAAATTAGGCACAAGAAGGGATTAACAACAATAACTCATAATACAAAGGAGTAAGTATAACAATATGCCAGCATCACTACTCTTGAGCTTTTGGGTCATTATTAAGTAATATAAGAGGTACTTGAACACAAACACTGCGATGCTATGAAACTTATCTGATCACCAAACGGCTCCTAAGTGACCAAAGGCTGGGTCACCTCTACAGTGTGGACCTGCTGGTCAAAAGATGATTCACATCTCAGGCAAGACAGAGTCGGACAGTGTGAAATCTCATTATGCTACTCAGAACACTGAACAATTTAAAGCTCATGAAGTGTTGTTTTCTGGATATTTAATTCAAACTTTTCCGAACATGGTTGAGTGCCGTATCCTGAAACTACAGAAAGTAAAACCACCAATAAGGGGGGACCACTGTGGTCCATTCTTTAACATTTATATCAGGATTTCACTAACTTTCAACAAACTTTCCATGTCTTTAATTCAACTTAAACTTCCTCATATTATTCTGAATTTCTCCTTTTCCTATTTTTTTCTACTATATCCCACCACTCAAAAAACTTACTTAAGTTTGAAAGTTGAGCCATTTATAGACACCCATGGATCATTTTTGCCGTTACGAAAGACTCCAATCCATGCTTGCTTTGAAAGGGAGCCCAGAAGTTTCTACAGGAACATAAATATTGTATATTTAAATAATTATGAAATATTTAACAATTTTTTGAAGTGCCAGTGGTGTGTTTTTTCATTGGATCTATAACTGTCAAAATAAAATTACTGTTTTAAGCAATATTAAAGTTGAAAACCCCTTTATATAGTGCTAAGAATTTTCACAAACATTGTAATTTTCAGTTAAAATGAACTCATAAATATCTTTTTTTTTTTTTTTTTTTTGAGACAGAGTCTCACTATGTTACCCAGGCTAGAGTGCCGTGGCATCAGCCTAGCTCACAGCAACCTCAAACTCCTGGGCTCAAGCAATCCTTCTGCCTCAGCCTCCCAAGTAGCTGGGACTACAGACATGTGCCACCATGCCCGGCTAATTTTTTCTATATGTTTTTAGTTGTCCACCTAATTGCTTTCTGTTTTTTTAATAGAGATGGGGTCTCGCTTTTGCTCAGGCTGGTCTCGAACTCCTGAGCTCAAACCATCTGCCCGCCTCGGCCTCCCAGAGTGCTAGGATTACAGCTGTGAGCCACAGCGCCGAGCCTGAACTCTTACATATTTATACTTAGTAATGTCATTCTTCTTACCTTAATGAAGAAAATTATGACCCGTGTAATTTAAGAGTAGCCAATATTGGCAAAACTAATGTCAATGAATTTAAATAAATTTCAAGTCACTATACATACATTTCTCCTGCTGATAATATTAAAGCAATGTAATATTAAATCAATATATATTTCTACATTTCTGAGATTTTGGGGTTTAGAGGGAAATTAGAAGGGCTGCCCTTCAGGAAATAAATGATATATAAGCCAAAATATGGTTTTCTGGGCACCACACCATTCTTTAACTAGCTAAGCCCCCAGTTTTGTCTGTTTTGGTACTAGTTGAAAACCAGTGGTCCAAAACAGGTGCTTCCCCTTACTATATACAACCATAAATACGGGAATTTATGAAAAACAAAAGCAAGTAGACTCTGAATGTCGGAAAGAGAAAGGTGGAGTGGTTTGGGACTCCAGGATCAGGGATCAACGCAGTGGGAATCTTAAGTCCCCACCCAACTGTATTGAGAGGGAGTCCTGCCAGCAACACCAGCAAGGCTGGCACCACCGCCAAGGGGGATCTATCAGGAGACCTGCTAACAGTAAGTAGCCAGAGGAAGTGCTTCTGTCCCCCACCGAGACACACCAGGGTAGGTGCAGCTGAGGGGGACCAGCAAAGGAACCCCGTGACTACAAGTGCTCCAACCAGGAAGCCTCTGTGTCCCTGAGGGCATGAGACTCACAGTTCACTTCATTAATACAAATGAACGAAAAGTGACATCAAAGTGCGTACTATATGATTCAGTTTATAAAAATTGAAAAACACATAAAGTTTTATTTGTAATATTAACTAACAGTCAGGGCAGTGGTTTGAGGATGAGGAGGGGGAAGTGTTGAGGGCATCAGCATGGACTTGGCTGCTGGGACTGGAAAGGCCTATTTTGTGATCTGACTTGTATTACAAAGAGTCCATTCACTTTGTGATCAATGTGAACAGTCATGATGTGATTATATCTAGTACAATTAAATAGTAAGATTCAATTTAGAAAAAAATAGATTTATAGAAGCATGGTTTTCCATAAATAGCAAGAATTGGTAATAATTAAATGATCATTAGCAGTGTATTAATTGAAATAAACTATTGTGAATTCAAACAGCAAAATATATAGTCCTGAAGATAATGAAATTAAAATTGTACAATATGATGAATTCTACAAAGTCATATTGAATGCAATAAGCTTCTAATAAAGTGCTTGAAACATTTAACGCCTTACCATTTCTTTTTCATTATCTATGTAAAGCAGATTGGAGTTGTTAGAAGCACAGGCCTTCACACTCTCATCCCAAGTTTTCAATTCCTTACTAATGTAATAACAATTGGTGAAATATGTGAACCACTCCTCTGGACAATGACTGAAATTACATGCTGAGGAAAAATTATGAATTACTATCTGGACAAAACATGAATTTTTAAAATGAAAATTAACATATTTTCAGAGGTATAGAAATATATGTACATATCTTTGCATCCTCAAAGGCTGGTAAATATAAAAAATCCCACTCACTCACACAAGGAAAAGGGTCAGCCTCTCATCTCCTAATTATATGGCCACATAAAGCAAAACATCAAACATAAATTCACCTTACACATGTCTGAAAAATCACTTAACAAAACCACTTTTGTGGAATAGCAAAATTATTTTACTTTTATTATATGATAGCAGTAGTAATTTGAGTCAAATAGCAAAAAGAGGTATAATGATTTTACAAGATTGATTCTTCCGGAAAAAAATGGAATGCCCTCCTTAATCATTATTTATGAGTGTTTATTGCCCAACATCCTAATTTATTTACCCCAAAAATATTGATTTTAGTTTTTGCGTAGCCAAAGATAGATATAAAATTAAAATGATTAATATCAGTACCTTTCTGAGTTCTTGTAGTCTGGGAAGAATCATTCTGTTTCTGAGGTACTGTAGCAAGAAAAATTAAAGTAATCCTTATTAAAAATTAGTATCCAAATAAGTAACAATTTTAGTTTTTGTTTGAAAATCACTATATCACTTAGGATTAGAATTATCTGGGAAAAAATTTATTTTATCAAGAAAAACTTAATAAAGCAGTGAAGGTTTTGGGAATAATAACCTTCCAAAGCCTACAAAACTGAACATCACTACCTCTGTCTGCTTTGTATGTTACAATACTGTAAGTATTTGATTTTTCCACTTTCAAATATTAATTTTTATTTCTAGGTAAGCTTTTGTAGTCTCCTAAGATATGTCTTTGAGTTATGAAATTTGAATATCCATATAATTAAAAGCAAAGACTGTCTGCAATTATTGTTTCATTTATACTTTAAAAAAATCAGTAGTTATTCTGTTTGCATTTTGCATTTAGTGCAAAACATACTGTTAAAACCAGAATACTATTCTACAATATTAGGAAATGTTTAGAGGTACTTCCAGTCATTAAGCAGAAAAGTTCCCTTTTATTCTTACAAAACATACTTACAGGGAATGACACGTTTTACTACCACGGACATTAAGACAAGCCAGATGATTCCCAGGATCCCAGCAATGAGCTTCTCTGGAGGTAACAGTAAATCTGCAGGGAGAGAAACAGAAACACTGAGAAAGGAGAAATAGAGACGACTGGCTAGAATATTTTCATACGGGAGACCCCACATGCACAGGGAATCAAAGATAAACTTGGACCCCAAACCCACATCTACCATAGCAATCTTTCTCTCAAAATATACCATTGCAGTTTTCAATAAATATAGTTCTCTGTGAGCTGTGGGACTAAGAGTACAAATTTCAACAATGTGTCAGTAAAATTCATCTGCATATTTCATATTAAATACCATATGTCAACTTAGAACTCGGGTCTTCATGAATTAAAATATGTGAGCACACCCTGCTCTTTCCCCCCACCCTTGCACCCCAACTGCACATCCTAGAACAGTTGGATTGAGGAGCTATTAAATGCTTTACCTTTGCAGTGGTAAGATTTGTCATCCCCTTGAAGATCCTGAGCAGCATTTTGAAGGTTTAATTCGGCATAGGTTATTTCCTGTTCGGTTTCTGAAATGGAGCTTTTAGTGCCCTTAGATTTCCTTTGCTGCCTCTTTGGATTTTTGGCCAGATTCATTTCGGAGTATATTACACTTTGCTTATCCATTTCTGAAGCTGTGCTCTATGATACCTGAACTTTAGAAGTTAATAAATGGTTTCTATAATGTGAAGATCCCTAGTACAGTCAAAATGGTTGGGGTGGAGAGTTAGGTATTCGTTCTCATTTTTCATTGAAGAATCTGAAGTTCTCTCTTTAATTTCCTTAGAGCTTCAACAAGTGTCTTAGGGTAAAATATTTTTAAAAATTTTTCTACATTTGTCTAAATGTAATTGCTGGAATAATGAAAAGGAATAAATTAGGAAGGAATAAAGAAATCCATGGACAAAAATATATTTATTCAAGTCTGATTGCAAAGAAATTTTTTACATCAATACCTGTATTGAAAATTAAAATGTTGTATTAGAAAAATGTATGCACTGATTTATGGTAATTTCAAAAGCCAATAATGGTAAAAGACTGAGTGATCTTAAAATGGAGAATAGGAAAGTTGACATATACATTATTCTTTTGTACTAAATTGCTTTTATTTTGTACTTTACACTTATTTATTAAAATGAATTCAGGGTTATCAAGTGGTCTTCTGTTTGAATGGATGAAGGCTTCTGGAAATCATTAAAATATTTAGAATATTTTATATTTTGGAAAATGTAGGTGACACAATAAGCTTATGCATAACCTAAACAGTATTAGAGGCACTACAAAAAATTTAATTCTTATTTACAGACGTATTAGCAATTGATTCTATTGCTAAAATGTAAAACCATAAATTTATAAATAAAAATGTAAACTATCTATGGAAGAACATTTTTGTATCAAACTTTCAGAAAGATACTGTGTTTGTCAACATCAGTAAAGGTCACTTTATTTGTGTGGATATTTGCAATAATTCATATAATGTAATGTGAATCTTTAGTCAATGGACTCAGGAGCCAGAGAGATCTCTAATTAATTTTGGCTTGGCAATTCATAATGTGTGACCTTTGAAAAGTTACTTATTATCTATAACCTAGTCTGTTAGTCTAAAGTGGGAAAAAGAACATGCAAAATATAAGGAATGTAAAATGTCTACTGCTCAAATTGGCCCATAAATTTCTCTGTCAATATTAGCAATTTTAATTGTCATTTTATTCACAATTGATATGTTATTGTTCCTCATTTTTGTCGTTTAAATCGTGGAAAATAGATCATTAGACAAGTTTCTTATACTGGTTTGGTACATCCTTTTTGCATTATTTCATAAATTTGCAAAAAGTCTTTTGATTGTTTATAACTAAGTTCAGCATTTTATATAATTTACCTTGCCCTGATTTTAAGACAAAATTTTAAAAAATGATTTATTTTACTATAAATGTATGAGAAATTATGGTTGGCTTTCATCATTAAAGAAATTTCTTTAATTTTTCATAATGGCTGAGCTAAATATATATTATTATGTTATAATACAATTATATGCAATGTAATGATTACAAATCCAAATTTAATTGTTCACTGTCATGATGCTTAAGTTTCACTTAAATTATGTTTGCTAACTTACCCAGATATATCAATATGTTTATGTGTTCTTGACTAGGTTTCCTGAGGTTGTTGTAAATTTAGGAATTTTCTAACGTATTTTATATTTTAGGTTATTACCCTGAATCTTCATATAAAGAAATCAATTTCCATTTTAATTTTATTGTAGATTAATTATACCTCAGTTGCATCACTCAGAGTACTTGGAAGCTTCCACTGAATGAGGTAGGCTAGTAGAAAGATAAAGAGTAGCAGCACATACCTTCTGTCCCCCGAAAGTCACGTAGTGCAGAGGCCAGGTTACTCTCATAAAAATCCCTGTGGTAGCTGGGAAATAAAACGTAAAATTTCAAGGCATAAATCCAGGATAAGAACAAACAATGTCTGTGATCTTCACAGTAACCTGTGAAGGCTCAGAGTGAGGCAAGAGTGGAAAAAGTAGATTTCTCAGCACTGTGTGTGTCACTGAAGGTCTGAACAGGAAATTGTCACACATGGGCTTCTTTGATATCAGTTTATCTCATCACACACCTCCAAAATATAGGAGACTTTGGGATCCTATTGCAAGGACAAAGTAGAATTCTAAAATGTGTCATTTAGTTTTTCCATTTTAAGTGACTGTGAGAAGCTCCTTTCCTATTTTACGAGATATGGGGAGACAAAGGAGTTGACTGCCCATGCAGTTAACCTTTTCTCATCTCAATCACAAATCTGCCAACTTAATTTTTAAGACTGTCTTAAATGTTTAATGGAACAAAAAAGAGAGCACAGATATAAAGCCATCTACCTATAACCAACTGATCTATGACAAAGGAGCCAGCAAGACATACTGGGGAAAGGAAGCACTATTCAATAAATTGTGCTGTTATGGTAGTAATACTCACTGGGTGCCGGTCAGGTTGGGGGGTGGGGGGTGGGGGCTAGAGGGGATGGGGTGAATAAACCCACAGCTAATGGAGATGGGGCACACTGTGTGGGGGAAGGACATGCTTGTGGCCCTGGCTTGAGTGGGACAAATGCATTTCATGAAACCAAAATGTTTGTACACCCATAATATCCTGAATTATAAATAAATAAATAAATAATAAAAAATAAAGCTAACATGGGAAAAATAAATAAATAGTGCTGGGAAAACTGGATAGTCACATGCAGAAGAAGGAAACAGGACACCTATCTCTCATCAGATACAAAAATTAACCCAAGGTGGATATAAGACTTAAATGTAAGGCATGAAACCATAAAATTTCTATAAGAAATTGTTGGAAAAACTCTTCTGGACATTGGTCCAGGCAAAAAAATTATGATTAAGACCATATAAGCAATTAAAACAACAAAATATATGCATAGAGATTTGATAATATTCAGAGATGATATTTTGTAACCCCGGGTGTCAGTTGTAATTTCTCTTTTTTCATTACTGATTTAGCTTATTAGAGTCCTTTCTTTTCTGCTTCTGGTTAATCTAGCAAGAGGGGTGCATCAATTTTGTTTATCTTTTCAAAGAACAAACTTTTTGTTTCATTAATCTTCCATATAGTTCTTTTGTTATGGATTTCATTTAGTTTTGCTCTAATCTTGGTTATTTGTTTACTTCTGCTTGCATTGGGGTTGGTTTGCTATTTCTTTTTCATTTTTTTTTATTTTTATTTTTTGTTTCAGCATATTATGGGGGTACAAATAATTGGGTTACATATATTGCCCTCGTCCCATCAGAGTCAGAGCTTCAAGCATGTCAAACACCCTCTCCTCCTCCCTCCCATCTGCCCCACACCTCTGAATGTTATTACTATATGTGCACTTAAAGGTTGATCAGTTAATACCAATTTGATGGTGATTACATGTGGTGCGTGTTTTTCCATTCTTGGGGTATTTCACTTGGTAGAATGGTTTCCAACTCTATCCAGCATAATACAAGAGGTGCTATATCACCATTGTTTTTTGTGGTGGAGTAGGACACCATGGTATACATATACCACATTTTATTAATCCACTCATGTATTGATGGGCACTTGGGTTGTTTCCACATCTTTGCAATTGTGAATTGTGCTGCTATAAACATTCGAGTGCAGATGTCTTTTTCATAGAATCTCTTTTGTTCTTTTTGGTAGATGCCCAGTAATGGGATTGCTGGATCAAATGGTAGTTCTACTTGTAGCTCTTTGACATATCTACATATTACTTTCCACAGAGGTTATGTTAGTTTGCAGTCCTACCAGCAGTGTATGAGTGTTCCCATCTCTCCGCATCCATGCCAACATTTAATGTTTTGGAACTTTTTGATAAAGGCCATTCTCACTGGAGATAAGTGATATCTCATTGTGGTTTTGATTTGCATTTTCCCAATGATTAGAGATGTTGAACATTTTTCCATGTGTTTGTTAGCCATTAGTCTATCTTCTTTTGAAACGTTTCTGTTCATGTCCATTGTCCACTTTTTGATAGGGTTATTTGATATTTTCTTGCTGATTTTCCTGAGTTCTATATAGATTCTAGTTATCTGCCCTTTATCGGATGTGTAACATGTGAATATTTTCTCCCATTCTGTAGGTTGTCTGTTTCCTTTGATGATAGTTTCCTTGGCTGTGCAGAAGTTTTTTAATTTGACAGGATCCATTTATTTATTTTTGTTGTTGCTGTAATTGCCTTTGGGGTCTTCTTCAAAGATCTTTGCCTAGGCCAATGTCTATAAGAGTTTTTCCAACATTTTCTTCTAGACTTCTTATGGTTTCACGCCTTAGGTTTACATCTATTATGCACCATGAGTTGATTTTTCTGAGAGGAGAAAGATGTGGATCCTGTTTTTGAGTCCATTCATTAGGTTGTTGATTTGTGATCTTTCTGTGTTATAGAT
Source organism: Eulemur rufifrons (assembly GCF_041146395.1). NCBI lineage: Eukaryota > Metazoa > Chordata > Mammalia > Primates > Lemuridae > Eulemur > Eulemur rufifrons. Next base: position 10,148,941 of record NC_090998.1, read on the forward strand.
GTGGACTTTTATGGCTTGAATTTTCCTCTCAGGACTGTTTTAGCTGTGTCCCACAAATACTGATAACATGTTTCCCCTTTATCATTAGGGTCAAAGGATCTTTTGATTTCCATCTTAATTTCCTCCTTGACCTGTGTATCATTCAGCAATAGGTTATTTAGTCTCCATGGCTTTGTGTATGGATGAGTATTTCTGTTGGAGTGGATTTTTAATTTTATTCTACTGTGGTCTTACAAGATACACGGATTAATTGCTATTTTTTTAAACTTGTTAAGATATGTTCTGGGGTCCTCGATGTGGTCATTCTTAGAGAATGTCTCATAAGCTGATCAGAAGAATGCATATTCAGTGGCTTTTGGGTAGAATGTCTATAAATGTCTGTTAGGCCCATTTGTTCTAGAGTTCTGTTTAAATCCATTGATTCTTTGTTTATTTTCTGTTTGGAGGATCTGTCCTATTCTGTCAAATGAGTCTTGACATCCTTGGCTATTATGGTGCTAGTGTTTATCATTTTGTTTAGATTAATTAGGATTTGCTTTATGAATCTGGGCATACCTGCTTTGGGTGCATAAATATTTAGAATTGTTATATCTTCTTGTTGAATTGTTCCTTTTACCATTATATACTGACCATCTTTCTCCTTCATTACTTTTGTTGATTTGAACACTAAGTTCTCTGATATGAGAACTTCTAATACCCCAGATTTCTTTTGCTTTTCATTACCATGGAATATTGCTTTTCATCCCTTCACCTTGAGTGTGAATGAATCCTTGTGGGTTAGATGTGTTTCCTGAAGACATCAGATATCTTGACTTGTATACATTTATCCGATCAGCTACCTTATGTCTTCAAGTCATTTACATTTATTTCAAGAAGTGATACATGGGATGGATTTCTGTTCATCCTGTTGAGTAGACCATTACTGCTTTGTTTTACCTCTTGAGCCATTGTGGTATCTGGGCTCTGAAGTTTAGGTTTGAATGATTTTATGCTGATGAGTGTCCGTTTTGCTGATCAGTATATAATTTTGGTCTGTGTACCTCCTGCAGAGTCAGTATTGTCTCTGCAAATACCCTCAGTGATTGCTTGTCTGAGAAAGTCTTTTAATTCTTGCTCTTCTAAGAAACCTCAGTTTGCAGCATGCAAAATTCTTGGCTTGCCATTACTGTCTTTTAGAGGACTGCAGATGGGTCCCTAGTCCCTTCTGACTTTTAAGGTTTCAGATGAGAAGTCTGCAGTTAGTCTGATAGGTTTTTCTTTGTAAGTTGCCTGCTACTTTTGCCTTACTGCTCATATGAGTGCCTCTTTTATGTTTACTTTGGCCAACCTAATCCCTATGCATTGTGGCAATTGCCTCTTTATGATGAGTCTCCCATAGGTCCTCTGTGCTGCTGTACCTGGATATCCAGATTTCTAGCAAGGGCAGGGAAATTTTCCTTAATTATATCCTCAAATAAATTATCCAACCTTTATATATTTTCTTCTTTGCCCTCAGAGATGCCTAGAATTCATTTGTTTGGCCGATTTACATAATCCCCCATTTCTTATAGGCTTTTTTCCTTCCCATTTTTCTCTATTCATCTCTTTGACTGATTTGTTTAGCTCACAGGTGTTATGTTCAAGCTCTGAGATTCTTTCTTCTCCTGATGTAGCCTATTCTTAAGATTTTCCATGTGTTTTGCAATTCTTTGAATAAATTGTTTGATTTCCAGAATTTCTGTTTGAATTTTCCTTAATACTTTGATTTCTTTAGAGAATTTTTCATTCATTCTTCCATTTATTTTCTGGAGCTTTTTTGTGTTGGGTTTCAATTTTCTTTTGTATTTCATTGAGCTTTCTTAAAATTCATATTTGAAATTCTTCATCTGACACTTTAACCATTTCATTTAGGTTGGTATCCATTGCTGAAGAGCTACTGAATTCTTGGGAGGCATCTTTCTGCTCTGTTTTTCATGTTTCCAGAGTTCTTTCACTTAATTCCTCTCATCTGGCCTCTTGGTTGACAGCTGGGTTTCCTAGGGCTAGTTTCTGAACCCAAATACCCCAAGCTTTAAGAGGGACCCTTTTGCTCCCAAGGGGTTGCTTTGTACCTACTCCCCCTGAGATGTGGGGAGGAGCAAGACAGATCATGGCTGGAGTGTGAGAGCTTGTCGGGCTTTGCTAAGCTTCTACAGGACTCAGAGCTTGCTTATCGAGTGGCCTGGGGCAGCTGCTGATATGAAGTTCAAGGCAATCTCCCCAATCCTAGAGATCTTCCAAGGCTGGGGGGCCTACTTGTGTGATTGCTAAGGCCCCGAGCCATTCTTTCCTGTCCCTGTCAATAATTCTGTTTCTCTGTGGGGTGGGATATGCACCCTCCTTATTTTCTCCCTGGTACTCCATACCACTCTCCTTTCTGATTAGTCCCCATGCATTTCCTCTCTGCCCAAGACCGCTCTTGACTACCCCACCATTTGTGTGTCTGAACTGCTGGCATGCATCTTCACGTGTTGCTGGTGGATAGGGGGATCCTCAATTGTGCACTCCTGTTCCACCACTAGATCCCAAGGTGAAGGAGGTAGGCCTCTATTTGCAGAGTTCTCTACAAGGGGCACACTCATGCAGAAGCAGAAGCCACAACTCAGAGGTCTGTCGGATCAAGATCATTCCCTGTTGTAGTGAGTGATAGGAGGGGCCACTGCTATGGTTCAGCCCATGTTTCCAAGGCACTCCATTGCCATAGGAATCGGGGGCAAAGCTAAATCAGTCTAACTGCCTCAGCATTCTCCAATAAGGAGGTTTTTTAGCTGGGGGGAGGATGGGGTGCGCTCACAGAATCCCACACCTCTGTGTCCCTTCACACCATCCTGTTGGATATGGTCACAAGGGCTCTCTCACGACACCACCTAAGCCTGAAACCCTGACTTATTCCCTACATCTCCTTGACATCTCCCATCACCTCTCTCCAGATGGGGGGGTTTGGGGTGCAACCAAGTTCCATCTGCCTGTCTGAGCTGCCAGCGGGTGATCCTGACAAATGCCTGTGGGCAGGAAGATCGCAGACTACACCTGTCCTACGGGTTCAGCTGTGAACGTGCCCCAGTCCCTGAGAACCAAGCTTCTCAGCACATAGCACTCTAGCGGACCCTACAGTGGGGACAGGACCTGTGGTCTCTGTGCACCGCTCTCGTGTCTGGCGGGTACCAGGTCCTCCCTGCCTGTCTGCGTCACCAGCAGGCAATCCTGCCCTGTGCAGATGCAGCAGCTCTGTGATTCACGTCGGGTTCAGGTGGGAATGCTTCCCCTTTGCCTATAGACAGGCCCCTCAATACAAAGTTCTTTCACGGTTGCTATGGGGAGGCAGCGTGGCTAAAAGCTACCTTGAGCCAAAATTACTTTCTGGGATGCCAGGAATGGAGGAGGTGCAGAGGGGGACGCGTCCATATGGAAGAATGACGTCTCTTCGGTCCCTCCTGGCACTCCCCCTGTGGGATAAGAGAGCCCTGTGTCCCGCTGCTGGCGGGAGGTACCCAGATAAGGGAAGGGAGCCCCGCTTACCCTTCACTAGGCTCCAGGCCTCCCTGGATTTGTTCCGCAGAGCTGATCTCTTGTCTCTATCCTCCTCTATCTCAGCTTTGCAGCTCCTCTTTGTGGGGTCCCTGGACTCCTCTTTTGTCTCTCCTTCTGGACCACATATGAGCAGTATTTGTTTTCTGCTCTCCTCAGTCCAACCCTCTACTCTTCTGCCAGGAGGGTCTGAAAAGCTGTCTCTAGTCGGCCATCTTGGGGGTCTCCAATGCTCTGCATTTTGTAGCATACATTATTCACTCATTAACGCCTAACACATCAGTACTTTTAACCCTTCCTAACAGTAAAATGATCTAACTATCCTTGCTAGAGTTTGAATGTCTGTGTGTCCACCAAAGTTCATGTTGAAACTTAATCCCTATTATGGTGGTAATAAGAGGTGGGGACTTATAAGTAGTGATTAAGTTATGATTGGATTATTGCCTTAGAAAAGGACTTCTGCTTTCCACCAGTGAGGATGCAGCCAAAAGGCACTTTCTTGGATCAGAGATCAGCCCACACCATGCACTGAATTTCCACAAACTTGATCTTGGACTTTTCTGCCCCCAGACCTGAGAGCAGAAATTTCTATTGTTCATGTTCATAAATTGCCCAGTATGTGGTATTTTGTTATAGCAGCAGAAAGTGACTGAGACTGCCCTGTACTTTTACTACTGATTATGCTGTATTTACTTTCTGAACTCTAATACAAACCTACACTTTAAAGTTTGAAACTTTGTGATTAATATTTTATCCATTCAATATCCATTTAGATATAGCTACACAGTTCATTTTCTTCAACTCGCCTTTCTGCATATCCAAATTTTGATGGAAAAGAAGTGCATCATCTTTAAAAGATATTTAAATTTTATTTTCTGTAGTTAGAATGAGTGGTAACTAATTCTCTCCATTTAAAAAAATTATTTTCCCCAGAGTATGTTTTTGTCTGCTTTGTCAAAGATTAGATGGCTATATGAGGATGGTTTTATATTTGGATTTTCTGTTCTGTTCCACTGGTCTGTGTCCCTGCACTTGTGCCAATACCAAGCAGTTTTAATAATCACAGCCTTGTATTAACTAGTGCAACCCCTGTGGAAAGCAATATGGAGATACCTTAAACAGATTCAAGTAGACCTACCATTCGATCCAACAATCCCATTATTGGGCATCTACCCAGAAGAACAAAAGTCATTCTATAAAAAAGACATCTGCACCCGAATGTTTATAGCAGCACAATTCACAATTGCAAAGATGTGGAAACAACCCAAATGCCCATCAATTCATGAATGGATTAGCAAAATGTGGTATATGTATACCATGGAGTATTACTCAGCTATAAGAAATAATGGTGATATGGCATCTCTTTGGTTCTCCTGGAGAGAGTTGGAACCCATTCTATTAAGTGAAACATCCCAAGAATGGAAAAACAAGCACCACATGTACTCACCAGCAAATTGGTTTCCCTGATCATCACCCAAGTGCACATTTGGGAATAACACCAATTGGGTATCGGACAGAGGTGGGGGGTGGGGGAGGGGATGGGTGTATACCTACATGATGAGTGCGATGTGCACTGTCTGGGAAATGGCACACTTGAAGCTCAGACTCACGGGGATGGGGGGGGCATGGGCAGTATATATAATCTGAACTTTTGTACCACTATAATAAGCTGAAATAAAAAAAAGATGAAAAAAAAATTCTTGAAGGTCAATATTTGTCATAATATTAAAAGAAAAATTTAACTCATTATTCGCTTCTAATGTACTTAGGATACTAGGTATTGTAATTATTAGACATAGTCACAGTATTATATATATTTAGTGTATATTTGGGTTATATATATATATCTGTGTGTGTGCATATATATTTAGATCATATAGAGTAAATTCTAACTGCTCCTAATATTTTGAATAACTTTGGCGGTTGTCTTTATATTTTTATTAAGTCTTTTTCTGAGCCTAGAATCTTTAGTAAAGTTAAATGCCATAATAGTGGAAATATCATACCATTCCATATGAGAAATGACATGACATAGAGTCATTCAGTGCATGACATTTTTGTCAATGATGAATTACATATACAACAGTTGTCCTATAAGATTAAAAGGTAGCTGAAACATTCCTATCTACTTGTTATTTCATAGCTATTGTTTAGCACAATGCATCATTCATGTGTGTTATAAACACACCTACTCTGGTGGCAGTCATATAAAAGTGTACATATGTTTATGTACAGTACATAATACCTGATAATGATAATAAACAACTATGTTACTTTTTACAGTTTTACATGGTTATGATTTTATATACTTGGAGTAGATACTAAGTGATCTAATATCATCCACAAGAGTGTGAACTAATATCTTTTGTATAAGAAACAACCTGGATGGAACTGGAAACCATTCTTCTAAGAGAAATATCGCAAGATAGTACTATCGCAAGAATGGAAAAAGTATTAATAAGTGTAGTATTGATAGCAAGTACTTAAATTTTAATTGGCTCATTTCTCCTACCTTTATCCTCAGTAGATTTATTTGTGTACAGAGTAACAAAAAATGCATGTAGTTTAATCCCTACAACACTTACGTTATCCTTTTGAAGAATATGAGAATCACTGTTAAAATCTTGCAATGTTCCTTCTCTAGTTTTACCCAAGATGCCATGGGAGTCTTTCTATGATGCATTAATTCCTTTCTCCATTATTTGGCATAGAAGTAACAGCTCCAAAGTTCAACAAAAATACATAAGTAAATAAGAAGGAAATTGCTGATATTTTTGTGAAAACCAATCTCTATTTATTTATTGACTTTGTATCTAGTAATAATCTCTATGTGGCAAGAATACTATTTAGCCATGGATATACAAAGTTAAAGTATAAAGCACAAGTCATTCCCCCACTTTTTAATGGGGTGGTTTGATTTTTTTTTTTTTTTTTTTTTTGCTGATTTTCCTGAGTTCTATATAGATTCTAGTTAACAGCCCTTTATCGGATGTGCAGCATACAAATATTTTCTCCCATTCTGTACGTTGTCTGTTTCCTCTGATGATAGTTTCTTTGGCTGCTCAGAAGCTTTTTTTTTTTTTTTCCTTATTTCAGCATATTGTGGGGATACAAAAGTTTAGGTTACGTATACTGCTTTTCCCCCCCACCCCCCCAAGCCGGAGCTTCAAACGTATCCATCCCCTAGACAGTGTGCATTGCACTCACTATGTATATATACACCCATACCCTCCCCTACCTACATTTGCTCGACACCTGATCAATGTTATTTGTAAATGTGCTCTTAGGTGATGATCAGTGAAACCAATTTGATGGTGAGTACATATGGTGCTTATTTTCAATTTGATCAAGTGCCACTTATTTATTTTTGCTGTTGTTATGATTGCTTTTGGGCTCTTCTTCATAAATTCTTTGTTTAGGCCAATGTGTATAAGAGTTTTTCTAACATTTTCTTCTAGAACTTTTATGGTTTCATGCCTTACATTTAAGTGCTTCATCTATTTTTAATTAATTGTTGTGAGTGGTGAGAAATAGGGGTCCTGTTTCATTTTTCTGCATGTGGCCATCCAATGAGATGAATAACTTTATTTCTGAGTGTTCTATTCTGTTTCATTGGTCCACATGTGTGTTTTTATGTCAATACCATGCTGTTTTGGATATTACAGGCCTGTGGTATAATTTGAACTCGGGTAATGTGATTCTTCCAGTTCTGTTCTTTTCTCTCAGTGTATCTGGCTATTTTGGCTTTTGTGGTTCCATATAAATTTCAGGATTTATTTTTTATTTCTGTGAAGAATGTCATAGGTATTGTGATGCAGATTGCATTTAATCTACAGACTGTTTAGTAGTATGGACATTTGAAAAATATTAGTTCTTCCAATCCATAAGCATGGAATATCTTTCCATTTTTTATGTCCTCTGCAATTTCTTTCATCAATTTTCTCTAGTTTTCTTTGTAGAGATATCTCCCTTCTTTGGTTAAGTTTATTTCTAGGAATTTTATTTTATTTATAGCTATTGTAAAGGGAATTACTGTCTTGGTTTCTTTTTCAGATTGTTTACTGTCAGCATATGGAAATGGTACTGATTTTTGTATGTTAATTTTGTATCTTGCAACCTTATGAATTTTTTATCAGTTCTAATAGTGTTTTTTGTGAAGCCTTTAGGATTCTCTAGATATAAGATTATATCATCTACAAACAGAGAAAATTTGACTTCTTCCTTTTGAATTTTGATGCCGTTTCTTTCTTTGTCATGTCTGATTGCTCTAGCTAGAACTTCTAGTACTACATTGAACAACAGTGGTGCAAGTGGACATCCTTGTTATGTTCCACACCTTAGAGGAAAGGATTTCAATTTTTCCCCATTAAGTATGATCCTTAGCTGTGGGTCTGTCATATATGGATTTCATTGCATTGAAGTAAGTTCTTTCTATATTCAGTTTTTTGAGGTTTTATCATGAAGTGATAAATTTTATAAAATGTTTTCTTAGCATCAGTTGAAATGATCATGTGGGCTTGTCCTTTAGTCTGTTGATATGATGTGTAACATTGATTTACAAATGTTGAACCATCCTTACATCCCTGGAGTGAATCCCATTTGATTATAATAAACTATGTTTTAACATGTTGTTGAATTCAGATCATTAGTATTTTTTGAAGATATTTGCATCTATGTCCATCAGACATATTAGCTGATAGTTTCCTGTCTCTCTCTCTTCTTTCTTTCTTTCTTTCTTCCTTTTTTTTTTTTTTTTCGTGGTCTTTCATTTTAGTATCAGGGTGATACAGCACCTGTAGAATAAGTTTGGGAGCATTCCCTCCTCCTTGATTTTGGGAATAGTTTAAGTAGCATTGATATTAATTCTTCTTTGAATACATGGTAGAATTCAGCAGTGAAGCCATTGGGTCCTAGACTTCTTCTTTATTTTTTATTTTTATTACTGTTTTTCCCTCATTACTTATTATTGGTTTACTCAGATTTTGAATTTTTTCCTGGTTCAATCATGGTAGGCTGTATGTGTCTAGGAATTTATCTATTTCTTCTAGGTTTTCCAATTTCTTGGCCTATAGTTGTTCATAGTAGTGTCTAATGATCTTTTGGATTTCTGCAGTACCCATTGTCATGTATCTTTTTTTATCTCTGGTTTTATTTATTTGGATCTTCTCTCTTTTTTCTTTGTCTGACTAGGTATGTCTATTTTGCTTTTCTTTTTAAAAAATCAACTCTTTGTTTCAATCACCTTTTGTACATTTTTTTTATTTTCAACTTTATTTCTGCTCTGATTTTTATTATTTCTTTTTTACTATTGCTCTTGTTTTTCTAGTTCTTTGAGACACATAATTAGGTTTTTTGTTTGAAGTTTTTTTTACTTTGTTGATGTAGGCATTTATTGCTATAAACTTTCCTCTTACAATTGCTTCCACTGTATCTCATAGGTTTTGATATGTTTTGTTTTCATTTTCATTGGTTTGAGAAAATTTTAAATTTTCTTCTTAATCTTTTCAAGGAACCACCAGTCATTCAGGAGCATATTGTTTAATTTCCACATATTTGTATATTTTCCAATGTTCCTCTTGTTATTGACTGCTAATTTTATTTCATTATGATAAGAGAAAATACTTCATATGATTTCAATTTTTTTTAATTTTTTGAGACTAGTTGTGTCACCTAAGTATGATCTACTTTTAAGAATGATCCAAGACAAGAATGTGAATTCTGCAGCTGTTGGATGAAACATTCTGTAAATATCTACTAGATCCATTTGGTTAAGTCCAACGTTTCATTGTTGTTTTTCTGTCTGCTTTCTCTTTCCAGTGATGAAAATGGAGTGTTGAGGTCTCCAACAATTTTTGTTTTGGGCTCTATCTCTCTTTAGCTCTGACAATATTTGCTTCATATATGTGGCTTCTCCAGTATTGGGTGCATATATATTTAAAATTGTTATTACCTCTTGTTCAATTGACACTTTATCATTATATAATGACTTTCTTTGTCTGTTTTTACAGTTTTTATCTTGAAATCTATTTTACCTGGTAGAAGTATGGGTACTCCTGGTCCTTTTTGGTTTCTGTTTGCATGGAATGTCTTTTTACATCCCTTTATTTTGTGTGTGTATCTTTATGGGTGAAGAGTGGTTCTTTCAGACAATATATGGTTGGTTCTTGTTTTTTTTAATCCATTCAGCCACTCTAGGTGTTTTGATTGGGGAGTTTAGTCCATTTGCATTCACAGTTTTTATTGATAGGTAAGGACTGAAATGTTGTTACTTGATTTCTGGTTGTTTTGTGGTTGTTTGTTTCTCCCATCCATCCTTCCTTCCATCGTTCCTTCCTTCCTTCATTCATTCCTGTCTGCTTTTGTTAACAGGTACAGTGAACACTGTGGGTGATAGGCACACGTATAACCTGACAAGCATAAATAAATTGAGATATTTAACCTAAAACATTTTCCCCTATAAAATTTTGAAATAATAAAAAAGTGATTTTCTCTGGTAGTTTCTTGCTTTTATTTTGTGTGTATCTTTGTTTTATTTAATGTTAGCATGATATTTGCAAAAACCACTTTATGACCAATTATATTAAACATATTACAACTATACTTACAAAGAAACAAACAAGCAAAAAAAATTTTAACAGAAATTCTAGACTTTATCCACTACACTTTTTAACTTTTTGTTGTTTCCATCTGTATCTTTTTATATTATCTATCTCTCAAAAAGTTGTTGTAGGTATTTTTGATAGGTTTGTCTTTTAGACACACCACAATTATTACAGCAGTAAAGCAAGTGTATTTGCTGGACTTTTCTATGCAGCCATCTTTCTCTGTATCTCTCTCTACAAATACACAAAATCTTGTGACTAACTGTAGTCACCATGTTGTACCATAGATCTCTTAAATTTATTCTACATGTCTAACTGAAATTTTGTGTCCTTTGACCAACATTTCTCTAATTCCCTCACCTCCAGCCTCTGGTAATCACCATTTTACTCTCTATTCCCGTAAGTTCAACATTTGACACTGCATATGTCAGTGAGATCATGCAGTATTTGTCTTTCTGTGACTGGCTTATTTCACTTAACATAATGTCTTCTAGATATATTCATGTTGTTGAAAATGATAGGACTTCCTTCTTTTTTAAGGCTGAATAGTATTTCATTCTGTATATATATGTATATATTGTATTTTCTTCATCCACCCATACGTAGATGAACACTTAAGTTGATCCCATATGTTGGCTATTGTGAGTAATGCTGCAGTGAACATGAGAGTGCAGATATCTCTGTAATGCATTGATTTCATTTCTTTTGGACATATACACCATAATAGGATTGCTGAATTTTGTGGTCTGCCATGTCCATTATGCCACTCTATATGACCATGTATACCCATTGCTTAGCTCCCATCATTAATACAGCAAGAATATGTGGTATTTTTTTTCCATTCCTGAGACACTTCCCTTAGGACAATGGTCTCTAGTTCTATCCAAGTTGCTGCAAAAGGCATCATTTCATTCCTTGTTGTGGCTGAGTGGTATTCCATGGTATATATTCATGTGTGTGTGTGTGTGTGTGTGTGTGTGTGTTTATAAATACATTTTTTATCCACTCATCAGTTGATGGTCACTTATGTTGATTCTATACCTTTGCAATTGTGAATTGTGCTGCAATAAACACATAAATACATTTTTAAAATTTTAATGACTTCTTTTCTTTTGGGTAGATACCCAGTAGCGGGATTGCTAGATCAAATGGTAGGGATACTTTCAGTTATTCGAGAAATATTCATACGGTTTTCCATAGAGGTTGTTCTAACTTGCATTCCCACCAACAGCGTATAAGTATTCTCTTTTTACTGTGTCACAGACAGCATCTATTGTTCAAGTGCTCAATAATGGCCATTCTGACATGGGTACTGTGTTAGTTCATTGTGTTTTTCATTTTCATTTTTCTCATGATTGCTGATGTTGAGAATATTTTTCATATGCTTATTGGCCATTTTTTGTCTTCTTTTTGGAAAACATTTTTTCATGTCTTTGGCCCACTTTTTAATGGGTCGTTTGGTTTTTTGCTTGCTGATTTCTTTGAGTTCCTTGTAGAATCTGGATATTAGTTCTTTGTCAGATGTGTAGTTTGTAAGAATTTTCTCTCATTCTGTAGGTTTTCTATTAAATATTTACTCCGTTGAATATTTCTTTTGTTGTGTAGAAGCTTTTTGTTTGATTTAGTCCCATTTATTTATTTTTGTTTTTGTTGTATTTGCTTTTGGGGGTCTTAATCATAAATTGTTTGCCCTAGGCCAATGTCCAGGAAAGTTTTTTTCTAGGTTTGCTCCTAGGATTTTTATGGTTTTAGGCCTTACATTTAAATCCCTAATCAAACTTGGGTTAATTTTTATATATGGTCAGAAATAGGAATGCAGTTTCATTCTTCTGTGTGTGCCTATTCAATTTGAAAGCTTGTTATTTCTTTCTTTTACTTAATTGCCCTGGCTAGGCAATATACAGTTAATTATGTCACCATTTTCCTCTGAAATGAGTATTTAAATGAGTTCTGGGTACTAATATAAGTAACCCATTATTTTCCACACCTAATTGGCACTCTCAGAAAGTTTGACAAAACTACAATTTTGATCTTTAAATCCCTGACTGCTTTTTGACTTTTCTACTCCACATTCAACCATTGGTTATCATCTTCCTATATTGTTCCCTATATACAGGTAAATTTGGAGGACATGAGCTAAGCTTACTTTGTCAAATAATTCACATGTTTTAGTGTGTGTGTATGTGTATGTGTGTATATCTATCTCTCTATATATAAAACTTAGGCACCTTTTGAGTGCATTTCCTTAGACATTTAAAAATTGGGAGAAAATCATAAGGTTTTTTCAACAAAATGTATTATAAAACATTTCTATTACACTCTCCCATTCCCACAGTACTAGGTGCATCTGTGTGCATGGGACACTCCAACATTGGCAGAGAAAAGACATTTCAGTCTCTTCTTCCCCTAGGACACTATAAACTTTCATCTGGTTGGAAATGTAGGTAGAGTTAAAGACCGTCTGGACAAAACTTGGTAGTTTTTTTTTTCCCAAAATTTCTTCAAAATAACATCAGGGGATGACACTTGGGTTCTGGAACAATATGAATCAGAATAATAGATGCAACTTGTTTTCACTAGTGGAAATGCATAATCAATAAAAAATTGCCCCTGTTTATTTTTTATATATGAGATGAATTAACTTGTCAAAATCTTCTTTAAAATGCAGATAGATGTCTTTAATATATGATTGAATTAGTTAAATCAGATTACATATTTATTTTTTTCTGTCACTTTTTTTTTTTTTTTTTTTGAATTTCAGGATATTACAAGAGTACAGAGATTTTGGTTACATTTTATGTCTTTGCCTCACCCAAGCGAGGATTAGAGGCATGCCCTTCCCCTCTACAATGCTCACCGTGTCCATTAGTTGTGAGTTTATCCCCCCCCCCAATCCCTGGAGAATATTACTACTGTGTGAGCACCATAGTGTTGATCAGTCAGTGCTAGTTTGATGGCGAGTACATGTGGAGCCTATTCTTTTGATCTTGTGATACCTCACTTCGGATAATGGTCTCAAGCTCTATGCAGGAAAATATAAGAGTTGCTAGAGCACTGTTGTTTCTTATAATTGAGTAATATTCCATTGTATAAATACATCAAATTTTAACAATCCACTCATGAATTGATGGGCATTTGGGTTGTTTCCACATCTTTGCAATAGTGAATTATGCTGCCATAAACATTTGGGTGCAGATGTCTTTATTATAGAATGTCTTGCTCTTTGGGGCAGATGCCTAATAGTGCTATTGCTGGGTGGAATGGTATTTCTATTTTTAGCTCCTTGAGATATCTCCAAATTCTTTTCCACAAAAGTTGCACTAATTTGCAGTCCCACCAGTAGTGGGAACAAGAAAAAAATCAAGCAACCCAATAAATAATGGGCAAAGGACATGAACAGAAACTTTTCAAAAGAAGACAGAATAATGGCCAGCAAACATATAAAAAAGTGCTCAATAACTCTAATCATCAGAGAAATGCAAATCAAAACCACAATGAGATATTACCTAACTCCAGTGAGAATGGCCTTTATCAAAAGTCCCAAAACAACAAATCTTGATGGCGATGTGGAGAGACAGGAACACTCTTACACTTCTGGTGGGACTGCAAACTAGTACAACCCCTGTGGAAAGTAATTTAGAGATATCTTAAAGGGCTAAAAATAGAAATACCATTAGATCCAGCAATTCCACTACTAGGCATCTATGCAAAGGAAAAAAAGACATTCTATAATAAAGACATCTACACTTGAATGTTTATGGCAGCACAATTCACAATTGCAAAGATGTGGAAACAACCCAGGTGTCTATCAATACATAAGTGGATTAATAAAATGTGGTGTGTGTATACCATGGAATACCACTCAACTACAAAAAACAATGGTGATCTAGCACCTCTTATATTATCCTGGATAGAGCTTGAACCCATTCTTCAAAGTGAGGTATCATAAAGATGGAAAAACATGCACCACATGTATTCACGATCAAATAGATACTAACTGACCAACACTAAGGTGTTCACATGGTAGTAATACTCATTGGGTGCTGGTGGGGGTGGGGTGGGGTCAGGTAAACCCACAAATAATGGAAACTGAACGCACTGTTTGCAGGAGGGACAGGCTTGTAGCCCTGGCTTGGGCAGGGCAAACACATTACATGTAACCTAAATGTTTGTACCCACGTGATATCGTGAATGAATTAAAAAAATTTTTTTTAAAGTTACAGTTTAAGTTAAGGAGTTAAGGTTAATTTATTATTGAACAAATAAAAAATTTTTATGAATTTAATGTAGACTAAGTGTACAGTGTTTACAATGTCTGCAATAGTATGCAGTAATGTCCTAGGCCTTCACATTCACTCACTACTCTCTCACTGACTCACCTGGAGAGACTTCTATTCGTGTGGGCTTCATTTATGGTAAGTGAACTGTACAGGTATACCATTTTTTTATCTTTTACACCATATTTTTCACTGGACTTTTTCTATGTTGAAATATGTTTAACACAGAAATATTAACCTTGTGTTACAATTGCATATATTATTCAGAATAATAGCATGCTACACAGGTTTGAAGCCGAGAAGCCAGAGTTTATATGATATAGGCTAAAGATGTAGTAGGTTATACCATCTAGATCATAAAAATATACTGTGTGAGGTTCACACAATGATGAAATAACCTAACAATGTCTTTCCCAGAATGTATCCCTGTTGCTAAGTGACAAGTGACTGTAAAACGTTATTTAATTGGAATTATCAAGTGGATGTTTGTAGACATAGTAGATATTAGTACCACAAATTTAAAAAGAAGACATTAGTGAATTTTATATTATTTGCCATTTTTAATGTTGGTTTTGTTGTTCTAATTCTATAATGTGAGCAATAGAAAGGATTAATTTAGTTTATGAAAATGTAATAATATAAATATAAATAAATTTACTTCTAATAGAAACACATAAAACATGAACACAAGTATATATATCAGATTATTAATTTAGTTTATGAAAACATATTAAAATATAAGTAACAGAAATACATATATACCTAGCCAACCTTAGCCATTCTCCTGGAAGGCTCAAATAATTGCTCTGATTCCAGGGACGTAAATATAGATTTAAATTCCATTTTGGTAGATTTAGAAAGCTGAAGATTGAGTTTTTCTGAAATCAATCTTTAAGAGGTTTCATGGAGTAGCCTTTGGAATTATAAATAACAAACAATCTCCCTTTTCTTAATATGAAATGAGGAATGATGAAAAGATTTCCATTTGATACAAACTAGATAAAGTTATTCCCTTTATGTTTGTGTGTCATTTAACCTGTATTTTAAAAGTCTACTTTTTTTGCTCTACCCGTTTTTAGTTAGGTGGCATTTTTTAAAATTTGTGTTTCCTCCTACATAGTTTAACTCAGGCTTTAGTCATTTACAACTAATATTCCTATTAAAATACAGACAATTCATTATGATTGGAGAATAAGTCAGTGAACAATACTGAGTAGTTATTTAATATTTCAATTTCTGGCATGATGATATAGCTCAATATTGTTTAATATATTATCCTTCTCAGAGACATTTAGCTTTTCTGATAAATCTGAATCGCTTATTTATAAGTATAAAACTGAATGTGAGAATTCTAAGTACTACGTAAGAGAAATCAAAACGATAAGTTTTGGAATTTATGTATGAGTATCAATGTCATATTGATTACAGTAATGTTGAAAATGTAGCAAGGCCTTAGAATAATTAGTAACAAACACATTAAATTCCTACTAATAATGTGATTATGATTTAAAATTATTTTTCATTATAATAGCAATTATGTTAATAAGAGCATAAGGAAAAGAAGTATGCAATGCCAAGTTTCAGCGACCTTGTCTAAATGTAGAACATAGACACTTAAGATACTGTTAACAAAGCCTAGGATTTTAGTGTTTGTGATTGAGATGGAGAAACTTAACTGCATGGCTAGTCAAGCCTCTGTTCTCCTTCATATTGTCCAATATGAAAATAATTTCTAGAGGCACTTGAAAATGGACAAACTAAACAACACTAGGAGCCCAAAGTCTCCTATATTCTGGAGGAGTGTGATGAAATCAACTGACTTCAAAATAGCCCAAGTGTGAGAATTTCCTGTTCAGACCCTGAAGTGACACATTGATGAGAAATCTACCTTCTCCACTCTTGCTTCACTCTGAGCCTTCACAGGGCACCCTGCGGAGATCACAGACATTTCTTCTTTCTTCTCAGGAGTGGCCTGGATTCTACACTAAAAGCTGCAGGACGTTCTGGGGACAGAAGGTAGGTGCTGATATTCTCTTCTATCTCTACCAGCCCATCTCACTCAGTGAGAAATTGTAAATACTAAAATAATATCAGAGTAGAACATTGGTGTTTTTACTTGAATAATTGAAGGTGAAAAAGAAGCCTAAAGTATAAAATATGTTGAAGGGTTTTCTCAAGTACTCAAATTATTGCCAGTGGAGAATTAATCAAGAACTTACACGATTAGGTGTGCTAATCAATACTATTTAAAGTGAAAACCATAACAATCGTGACAATTGATATTGGATTTTATAATCAGTACACATCTAATAATATTTTCTATTTAGCCCAGCCTTTAGAAATAGATGTTTAAAATAAATACTTCATATTATGTATGTCAAACGTGATTTCCCATTTATGTTTTTAGACTAAATGCAGGCTGTTTTACTTTGGGTAAAATAAGAATGAGATAACTAATAAAATGTGAATCTAACCTTAATTATAAATAATTGAAAGACTTAAAAAATATTTGAGCAAAACATTGCAACAAAAATATAAGAGACTCCTATCTGATGAATTATTTTACATGCTCTAATATGAACCAGATATAATAATGGAGCAATGGTAATAAAAACAATTAAAATACTAATATTTTGATAGCTTATAAGTGCCATGTATGTGTTAAGTGTTTTACATACATTATACTTCATAAATCATTTTTTTGATTCTAGATTAGTAAACTATGTTACTAGACACTAGGTAACTTTCG
Source organism: Eulemur rufifrons (assembly GCF_041146395.1). NCBI lineage: Eukaryota > Metazoa > Chordata > Mammalia > Primates > Lemuridae > Eulemur > Eulemur rufifrons. The sequence continues at coordinate 10,166,115 of NC_090998.1, forward strand.
AGGGTTGCACATTATGAATTTCAATACCAGATGTAATTCTAGATCTCGGTGACTACGGAGCTCATTGACTATCTTATCATATTACATTATCTAAATTATCATACTTATTTACACAATGAAAGTGCCTTACGATTTTGACACCATGGGGTCTTTCTTAAAGTTCAAGTGTAAATCACTAACTAAAAGCATTTTAATGTAAGAAATTACTATATGTGCTAATATTACTATTTCTCTATCTCATAGCACTCAATTATTCATGATTAATGAATTGTAAAAGTGTCTTAGAATTAGTGCATTATTTCCAATACAGAATTTTAATAATTTAACATGCAAATTCTAAATGGTGTTAAAATGTTTCTTCAGTACCTGACTTTAATAAAGATATTTGTATTTATGAGCTTCTATTCCTCACTAGCTTATTATTTTTTATTGCTTCAACCAATAATATTATGTCAAATGTAGACTATGTTTTTTGAAAATTACCTACTCAATTATTAGACTTTGTATAAAGCTTTAAGGAAATTAGTATCAGACTTTCACATTGTTCACCCGCAAAATGAATGTTATTACTCAGCCCCCAATACACCCTAGTCTGACTACACCAGGGATCTTATCATTAAATAAATAGTTTATTAACTTCTTAAGCACAGTTATCACAGTTCACAGTCTCTGAATCACACAGCTGCAGAGATGAAGAATCAAACAGTAACCTACTCAGGACTGAATCTGGCCAAGGACCCAAAGAGGCAGCAAAGAAAATCTAAGGGCGAGAAAAGCTCCATTTCTATAACTGAACAGGAAATAACCCAAGTGGAATTAAACCTTCAAAATGCTCTTCTGGATCTTCAGGGGAAGGAGAAAACCTGCTACCACAAATGTGAGCATTTACTAGATCCTCAATATAACTGTTCTGGGATGTGCTGGTTTGGTGAAGAGTTGTGGGAAAGATGAGGGAATATTTTTCATTTGTGAGGATGAGAGCTCAAAGTTTGGATATGGTACTCTAATATGAATCTGAAGGCTAATTTTATTCAGGCGTTGTTAAACATGTAGGCCTTCATCAACATAAATCATGGGGCATCATATTTACTGAATATGCAACAGTGTATTTTGAGAGAAAGATGACCATGATAGATGTGGGTTTAGAGACAAGAATTTATCCCTTTGATTCCCTGTACGTGTGGGTTCTCTTGTATGTAAACCTTCTAATCAACTGTCTCCATTTCTCCTTTCTCAGTGTTTCTGTTTCTCTCCCTGCAGTTTCACTGTTGCCTCCAGAGAAGCTCACTGCTGAGATCCTGGCCGTCATTTGCATTGTCCTAGTGGGCTCTGTGTTAAAAATGGTATTAATAGCTCTTATTCCCTGTAAGTATATTTTTGAATGGTTACAATAGAACTTTTCACCTCAATGATGGAAAGTGCCTCTAAGCATTTCATAAGAATAGGAAATAAAATATTTAGATATTAATTATTTAATAAGGATTGTTTGAATTTTTTCCAGTTACATTAACACAGAAGCTGAACAATTCTCTACAGACTATAAGAATTCAGAAAGGTACATTTTATATTTTATCTCTATCTTAGCCTGGGGCAAAAATATAATAGATTTTTTGGGGGGAAAATAAAATAGAATATTGGATTATAAATGTTCATAAATAAAGATTGTAGGAGGATACTCTCTTTTCTTCAACAATAAATAGAAATACTCTTTAAAATTATTATACCCTATTTTTGCCATTTTACTCAAATTACTACTGCTGTCATCTGATAAGAATTAAATAGTTCTGCTATTCTAAAAAAAGTGTTTTGTTCAGTGATTTCTCAGACATGTGTAGGGTGGATTTTGTTTGATGTTTATCTTTATGTGGGAACATAATTAGGAGAGCACAAACTTGCCATTTTCAGTGCGTGCATGTATGAGCGAGAATGTGTTTTTTACATGTAGGAGCTCTCTGGATGCGCAGATATGCTATGTGCATATAAGTTTATACATTTACAAATACATAGATTGATATTTGTTTTAAAAAATTCACATTCTTTCTGGATAATAATTCAGAGTCTTTCTTCAGCATATGATTGTGGCCGTTGTGCAGAGGAGTGGTTCACATATTCCACCAATTGTTATTACATTAGTAAGGAATGGAAAACTTGGGATGAGAGTGTGACGGCCTGTGCTTCTAACAACTCCAATCTGCTTTACATAGACAATGAAGAAGAAATGGTAAGATGTTAAATGTTAAAAACATTTTATTAAAAGCTTCTCTCAGTCAAGATTATATTTATAGAATTCATCAATATTTATGTGCATACAATTAGCTTATTTATTTTCAAACCTGTAAATAATCCATTGATTGACTTCACAATAGGTTATTTATATTTCTATGTTGATAATACACATTAAATTATTTTCACTTCTTGCTTCTCACACAAAAAAATGCTTGTATCCATGCTTTTATTTTTAAATAAATATTGCTACTTAGTTTTACTATATATAAAGAACTAAATACATCATGATTGTGCAAATTGATCATGCAGTGAATGGACTCATGTAATACAAGACAGATCATGAATTAGAAGTTTCCAACACCAACATCCTCACCCCTGTGTGTGCCCCAATCACTTCTCCTTCCCCTTCCCCAAAATACTGTCTTTACATCTAATACATAAAAAGCTTTTCATGTTTTAGAATGTACATAAATGGAATCACACCTTATTCATTCTTATATCTGTGTCCTTTCACTCCCATGTGATATTTTTGCAATTTATTTATACTAATGAATTAACTATAGTTTAATAATTTTCACTGCAGTATTATGTACATATAACATTTTAAAATCCATTCTATCCGGTGTCTGTGGATGGGGGATGTGAGTTTCATGCCCTCAGGGACACAGAGGCATACTGGATGGAGTACTGTAGCCATGGGACTTCTTTGCTGGTCCTCCTCAGCCACACCTACCCTGGTGTCTCTTGGTGGGGGACAGAAGGACTTCCTCTGGCTACTTATGTTAGCAAGTCTCCTGTTAGACCACCCTTGGCAGTGGTGCCAGCCTTGCTGGTGTTGCCGGCAGGACTCCCTCTCAGTACAGAGGGGGAAATGACTTTACCTGAAGCACCTCTCATTGCATATTAGGTACGGGGGTATAGGAGGCCTAGGTCGCTTTCTTCTGTAATGTGGGAACTTAAAATGCCCTGCCTGTGTGTTGATGCCTGATCCTGGAGTCCCAAACCACTCCACCTTTCTCTTTCCAGCTTTCAAAGTCTACTTGCTTGTGTCTTTCATAACTTTCGAAATTTATGGTTGTATTAGGTAAGGGGAGGCACCTGTTTGGGCCCACTGGTATTCATCCTGTACCAAAATAGGCAAAACTGGGGACTTAGCTAGTTAAAGAATGGTGTGGTGCCCAGAAAAGCATATTTTGGCTTATATATCATTCATTTCCTGAATGGCAGCCCTTTTAATTCCCTTCTAAACCCCAAAATCTAAGAAATGTAGAAATATACATTGATTTAATATTACATTGATTTAATATTATCAGCAGGAGAAATGGATGTACAGTGTCTTGAAAGTTATTTAAATTCATTTATATTAGTTTTGTCAATACTGGTTACTACTAAATTACATGGGTCATAATTTTCTTCATTAACATAATAAGAAGAATGATACTACTAAGTATAAATATTTAAGAGTTCATTTTAAATGAAAATTATATTTGTGAAAGTTCTTAGCACTATATAAAGGGGTTTACAACTTTAATATTGCTTAAAACAGTAATTTTGTTTTGACAGTTATAGATCCAATGAAAGAACACACTACTGGCACTTTAAAAAATTGTTAAATATTCAATAATTATTAAAATATACAATATTTATATTTCTATAGAAATTTCTGGGCTCCCTTTCAAAGCAAGCATGGATTGGAGTCCTTCGTCACAGCAGCCATCACCCATGGGTGTCAATAAATGGTTCCACTTTCAAACCTAAGTAAGTTTTTTAGAGTGGTGGGATATGGTAGAAAAAAATATAAATGGAAAAATTCAGGAGAATAATATGAGGACGTTTAAGTTGAATTAAAGACATGATAAAGATGTAGAAATTTAGTGACATGCTGATATAAATATTAAAGAATGAACAACACTTGTTTCCCTTTATTGTTGGTTTTATTTTCTGTAGTTTGAGGTATGGTATTCAACTGTGTTCCATTTTCATAGTAACCAACTCTTAATAGTATTACATTAAAATATGATTAAATGATAAAATTCTTTCCTTAAAGAATGTGAAAAATCCTGTTGTTTCGTGAATTGTCCCATAAAATATAAAAGAAGTATGAATTTTTCTTCATTACAGAATAGATGAAACCATACATGGTAAACATCACTGTGCTGCACTAGACTCACTCAGTCTTCAATCAAGTGGATGTGGATCTAATAAAACATATATTTGTAAGCACGAGCTTTAGAAGTAAAGCAGTTGAGTTTGGTTTCAGCCAGGTAATATTATATTTTCTGAAATGGAAATAATATTATGATTGCATAAGTCAATGAATTTTAATTTATATAATATTGAAGATATATTCAAAAATAATATTTGTAGTATAATACATACACCAGAAAGAACAGGATATCGTTGCTTTTGTGTCTGTTTTTTTGTTTTTTTGTTTTTTTTGCTCAACATTCTACTTGTGGCATTCATGTGTTTTAAAAATTGCATGTTATGCAAATCTGTCTATATGAATATCAAGAATGGGTGAACCCTTAGAGATTGCAAAAGGAATAGTCATTGTCAAAGGCTAACAGGAGGTTGGACTAGGAAATGACCACTAATTGCTACATTTTTCGGGTGATGAAAATTTTCCAAATTTTGGAAGTACTTTGGTTGTAACTCTGTAAATATACTCAAATTAATTGATTTATACACTTTAAATAGATGAAATTTATGCTATCTACCTGGCATCTCCATAGCAGTTATTTGGAAATCTCTCTCCTGCAATCATGTTTGGGACTGCAAATTCAAAGATTAGGCCTCTATATAAAGTTAACTTTTCCAATCAATATCATGTTATGTCCAGCAATGTATTGGGTTTTCTTTAATTTCTTTCTATCATATTTTGAATTGTTTGGTATTGAAGGCTTACAGAAATACAGATATTTCACCTTTATGCCTTTATAAATAGCATCCTCATTTAAAATTTCCTTTGACTATTTTGCTGCTGTAAATAGAAATACAATTGAAGTTTGTATGTTGATCTCATATCCAGTTACTTCACTGATTTTAAGTATTAATTCTACCACTTCAGGTATAGGATTTTGTGGATTTTCTACATAAACTACTATTTTTCCTATAATAATCACACTTTTATTTTTTTTCCAAGTGCCATAAATTTTTTCTTTCTTTTCAATGTCTAGAATTTTATTTTCAATGATGAAGAGAAGGTACAATAATGGTTCTATGTATATCATATGTATTATTTCCTGTTTTTGATGAGATTTCAACATTTCATATTTTTGAATTTTCTTATAGTTTTAGCATATTCAAGCGGTTTTATAATATTCCCATTTTTCTAACATCTTTTTCTTTGAATCTTTGTTACATTTTAATATTTTTGCATCAATTGATTTGATATATTCTTTCCCTCTGTCATGTCCATAATCTAATCTACTTTTATTTCTTTAAATGTTTAACAAGTTTTGGATTTCTGAGATAAAATCATACTGGTCATTCCATATTATCGCTTTAACATAAGTCAGTGCATATATTACATTAGAGTAACATTTGTTTCATGATCCAGGTTCCCAAGATTCTATTGTTTTCATTCATTGCTACGTACTTGAAAGTTCTTGCTATCAAGGGTGGGGAGGGAATGGCTAGGGGATGGACACGCTTGAAGCTCTGATTCGGGGAGGGGGTATGGGTGGAGCAAGGGCAATACACATAACCTAAACTTTTGTACCCCCATAATATGCTGAAATAAAATAAAAAATAAAATAAATAAATAACAGAGACTAATAATATATAATTCCAAAAAAAAAAAAAAAAAAACACTATACTGAGAAGCATTTCTTTTCTGATAACCTGGAAGCCTTTGTGTATGAGTACTGTTTATTATTCATTAGCGATGCCATCTGAGTTTGTAGAATATATTGGTAGGGATGTTTATATAACAACTTCAATTTGTTTAATACATGTAGGGTTTACTCAGGTGTCTGCTGTTTTACTAATTTTTGTAATATGCACATTTTAAGAATATTTTATTTCACATGGATATTAAATTGTATTTATGAAATGGTTTCATACTTTTTGATATCTGTTAAAACCATAAGATAGTCCTACATTTAAACTAGAAAAAAAAATGTGTGCCTTCTCTGGTTATTTCTTAAATAGTCTTTTATCAATTTTATTGTTGTCAATAAAAATATCTTTGGCTTTGTCGATCATCTCTGCTTACTGCCTGATGATTTTATAGTATTTGTTTTTTTCTTTCTTCTACTTCACTTGTATTTAATTTAATTTAATGTCAGCTTTTTTCCTTTTGTTTTGTTTTGATATGTGCTCAGATAATTCCACTTCTTATTTCATTTTTTGCAACATACGTATTTAAGGCAATCAATTTTTCACAAGAAAGACCTCTCTTCTATTTTAGTCATAATTCATATAGAAATTGTTACTATCCTTTGTAGTAATTTCTTTGGCTCTTACTTTCTTTAGCAATATGACAGAATTAAAACCTATGTAGATTTTCAGATTTTTGGTTACTGACTTCTATATGAGATAACTGTAGTTACAGTATTTTATGTCAAGCTGAAAATGTTCTACATGTCTGTTACAATGTGGCTGGTAGGATGAAGGAACTGATTTTAAGTGTTATTTATTTTTCATTAATTATTATTATTAGAACTGAATAGCTACATTTCAAGTGTCACTGGCCAAGCTGATACTTGAGATTATAGTATATCTTGGAATATTCCCATGAGAACTCAAAAATATGAGTACTCTGTATTAGCGTAGAGTGTATATGTGTGTGTGTGTGTGCATGTGCATGTTTGTAACGGTTAATTGTCTAGTTTAAATCTTTCTGCAGGCTCACTAATGTACCTATGTAATAAGCATTGAGACAAAATTGTTTATTACATGTTTATGATTGTTTATTCATTCACTCCTTTCAGTTCTATGTTGAAATAGGATTGTTAGGTACATACATATTCTAAAAGATTGTGACTAATGGTTTGAAAAAGAAGTCAATCATTTTTAAATTACATTTCTAATAATGATTATTGTGATATATAATGACATTATATTAACCATAGCAGTTTCCTTCCTCGCTGTTTTGCATGGTATATGTTTTTATTTTTTCTTTTCATTTTATTTACATTTTTAAATTTCAAAATATTAAAGTGTTCCAAAGTTTTGTTACATGGATACCTTCTGTCATGCTTAAGTCAAGCCTTTTGTTATGCCAATAACCTGGATAATGTTCATTGTACCCAATAGGTATGTATTTATTCCTATCTTCCTCACCATCTCCCCTTCTTTGTTACCAATGTCCTTCATATCTCCCTGTGCCTGGTGTGTACCCATCGTTTAGCTTCAACTTATTAATGAGAACATATGGTGTTTGGTTTCCCATTTCTGAGCTACTTCACTTAGGATAATAGTTCCCAGTTCCATCTAAATTGGTGCAACAGACAGTATTTCATTTAATTTAAGGCTGAGTGATACCAAATGGTATATGTACACACACACACACACACACACCCCATATTTTGTTTATTCACTAATAAATTGATCATCACTTAATTTGATTCCGCATCTTTCCAATTTTGAATTGTGCTGCTATAAACATTCGAGTGCTGTTTTCTTTTTATAAAGTTATGTTTTTTACATTTATTTCCTTGATGAATCCCCATACTGTTTTCCATAGAAGTTATACAAATTTATAGATCCACCATTCTCTCTGGAAGCATGTCAGAATCAATTTTTTTCTTTTTTCTTTTTATTAATGGCCATTCTGACTGGGGTAAGGAGGTATCTCCATGTAGTTCTAACTTGCATTTCCTTGAGGATTAGTGGTGGTGAACATTTTTTCATATGTTTCTTGGCCATTTGTCTGTCTTCTCTTGAGAAATCTCTGTTCATGTCTTTTGCCCACATTTTGATGGGTTGTTTTTTGTTTTTGTCTTGCTGTTTTGTTTGAATTCTTTGTAGATTATGGATATTAGTCCTTGATCTGAAGTATAGTTGGTAAATATTTTCTCCCATTCTGTAGGTTGTCTATTTACTCTGTTGAGTATTACCTTTTCTAGGCAGAAACTTTTCAATTTAATCAATTCCCATTTATTTATTTTTGTTCTTGCTGTAAATGATTTGGGCTCTTACTCATAAATTCATTGCCTAGGACAATGTCTAGAAGAGGTTTTCCTACATTTTCTTGTAGAATTTAGAATATTTCATGTCTTTCATTTAAGTGTTTTATCCATCTTGGATTAACTCTTCTATATGGCAAGAGATGGGGGTCCTGTTTCATTCTTCTGCATGTGGCTATCCAGTTTTCCCAGCACCATTTCTTGAATAAGGTATCCTTTCCCCAGTGTATGTTGTTGTATACTTTGTGGAAGATCAGTTGGTCACACCTATATGTTTTATTTCTGGGTTGTCTAGTCTGTTTCATTGGTCCATGTCTCTACTTTTATACCAGTACCATGCTGTTTTCGTTACTAGGGCTTATAGTACAATTTGAAATCAGATAATATGATGCTTCCAGATATGTTCTTTTTGCTTAAGATTGCTTTGGCTATTCAGGTTCTTTTTTGGTTTTAAATGAAACGTAGGATTATTTTTTATAGGTCTGTGAACTATCGCATTGGCATTTTGGTGAGGATTGCCCTGAGTCTGTAAATCACTTTAGGTAGTATGGACATTTTAACAATATTGATTCTGACAATCCATGAGCAAGGGATGTTTTTCCATTTGTTTGTGTCATCTACAGTTTCTTTATTCAGTGTTTTGTACTTCTCTTTGTAGAGATCTTTCAGCCCCTTGGTAAAGTATATTCCCAGGTATTTTATTTTCTTTATAGCTATTGAGAATACACTGAGTCCTTAATTCACCTCTCAGCTTGACTGTTATCAGTATGTAAAAACGCTCCCGATTTGTGTCAATTCCATGAGTCGTTTGGTGAACTCTTTAGAGTTTTCTACTTGAAAAATCATATCACTAGCAAATGGGGATAGTTTGACTCCCTTTTCTTAATTTGAGTACATTTTATTTCTTTTTTTGGATGATTACTCTGTCTAGGAATTCCAGTATTATGTTGAATAGAAGTGGTGACAGAAAGAACACCAGTCTCATTGTAGTTCTTACGGGAAATGATTTCAACTTTTCCCCATTTAATATGATGTTGGCTATGGGTCTGTCATAAATGGTTTTTATAATTTTGAGCGATATTCTTTATATGCCTAGTTTGTTGAGAGTTTTTATCATGGAAGGGTGCTGGATTTTACCAAATGTTTTTCTACATCTATTGAGATAATCATATGTCTTGTTTTTGCTTTTGTTTATGTAGTGAATAATGTTATTGATTTGAATATGTTGAACCATCCTTGCATCCCAGCAAACTTCATCATGGTGGATTATCTTTTTGATGTGCTGTTGAATTTGCTTTGCTAGTATTTTGTTGAGAATTTCTGCTTCTATATTTATAAGAGATATTGCTCCGTAATTTTCTTTTTTTGTTGTGTCTTTTCTTAGTTTTGGTATTAAGGTGATATTGGCTTTGGAGAATGAGTTAGGGAGGATTCCCTCCTTCTCGATGCTGTGAAATCATTTTTATAGGATAGGAACCAGTTCCTTATAGGCCTGTCAGAATTCATATTTGAATCCATCTGGTCTGGGCTTTTAGGTTTCTGTTGGGAGATTTTTTATTACTGCTTCAATCTCATTGCCTGTTATTCGTCTGTTCAAGATTTCTATTCTTCCTGATTCAGGTTTGGGAGATTGTGTTTTTCCAGGAATTTATTCATTTCCTGCATGTTTTCCAGTTTGTGTGCACAGAGGTTATCGTAGTATCACAAATAATATTTTGTATTTTGTGGCATCAGTTGTAATGTTTCCTTTTTCATTTCTCATGAGCTTATTTGAGTCCTTTTCTTCTGCTTCTCATTAATCTGACAAGTGGTCTATCGATTTTATTTATCTTCAAAGAATCAACTTTTGTTTTATTGATTCTTTGTATTTTTGTTATTGTTGTTTTTGTTTCCATTTTATTTAGTTGTACTCTCAGCTTGGTTATGTATTTTTTTTTTCTGCTGGTTTTGGGTTTGGTTTCTTTTTCTTTTTCTAGTTCCTAGAGATTTGATATTAGGTTGTTAATTTGTGATCTTTCTGTCTTTTTGGTGCAGGCATTTAAAGATATAAGCTTTCCCATTAGTACTGCTTTTTATGTGTCCCCTTTATAATTCAATCTGAGGAATCTTTTGATTTCCATTTTAATTTCATTATTGACCAAAGAATCATTCAGCAGGTTGTTTAATTTCCATAACTTTTGTAGATTTCAATGTTTCTCTTAGACTTGAAAGCTGCATTTATTCCACTGTGGTCTGAGAAATGCATCTGGAATGCTTTCGATTTTTTTTTTTTTTTGTATTTGCTGAGAGACTTGTTTTGTGGCCTAATGTTCAATTAATCTTGGATTATGTCTCATGAGCTGATTAGAAGATGTATATTCAGTGGTTTTGAGGTAGAGTGATATGTAAATGTCTCTTAGGTCCATTTGTTATAGAGTCCTGTCTAAATCCAGTGTTGACTTATTTGTGTTCTGCTTCAGTGATCTGTCAAGTTCCATCAGTGGAGTGTTGAAGTCCCTGGCAATTAAAATGCTCCTGGTTATTTCTTTGCTAGGAACTAGAAGAATTTGCTTTATGATACTGGGAGTTCCTGTGTTGAGTGCATATATGTTAAGGGTTGCTAGGTCTTCTTGTTGAATTGCTCCCTTTACAATTACATAGTGACCATATTTGTCTTTTTTTACCATTATGGATTTAAGGTCTATTTTATCTGATGTGAGAATGGCTATACTTTCTTGCTTTTGGTTTCCATTTACTTGGACTGCTTTTTTCCTTCCCCTTTCCCTTCGTCTCTGCAACTCCTTGTGGTTTAGATGTATTTCTTGGAGATAGCTACTATATGAGGTATTTTTTCATCCATTCAGCTAGTCTATGTCTTTTAAGTGGGGCATTCAGACAGTTCATATTGAGTATGACTATTGATATATGGATGCTTTTGTATTCATCATGTTGCACGATACCTTATTGTTTGGTTTTCCTCTTGTGCTATTGTTTATATGAGCTGTGAGCTTTACCTTTGGGTGTATTTACAGTGGCGTGTATCTATTGTGCTATTGCATGTATAGTGCACTTTTGAGCAGTTTTGTAGGGCAGGTTTAGTAGCAACAAATTCCCTTAGTGTTTGTTTCTCTGGGAAAGTATTTATTTCTACATCATTTATGAAACTTAATTTTTCAGGACACAAACTTCTTGGCTGTCATTTGTTCTCTTTAAGAACATTAAAAATAGGGTGCCAGTGCCTTCTGGCTTGTAATGTCTCTGCTGAGAGGTCAGCTATTAGCCTGATGGGTTTTCCTTTTAGGTTAGCTGTTGCTTTCATCTTGCAGCTTGTAGAAATTTCTCCCTCATTTTCAGTTTGCCCAGGTTGATACCTATGTGTCTTTTAGATGTTCTATATGCTGTGAATCTTCCTGATGCTTGATGACCATCTTGTATCTGGATACCTTAATCTCTGGCAATACTGGGGAAGTTCTCCTCATTATTTCCCTTGAATGGGTTTTCTATGCTTTTGGTTTTCTTCTTCTGTCTCTGTGATACCTATAATTCCTATACTGACCTACTTTTCATAGACCCATATTTCTCTGAGTGATTGTTCATTCTTCTTAATTCATTTATCTGCCTCTTTGACTGGCTATATTAGTTCAACAGCCTTGTCTTCAAGCTCTGAGATTCTTTTTTCTGCTTGGTCTAGCCTGTTGAAACTCTCTGCTGTATTTTTTAATTTGCTACATGACTCTTTCACTTCTTTAATTTCTGTTATGTTTTTCTTACATTGTCAATCTATTTAGCAAGTTTTCCAAAATTTTTATTTTTGTTCTGAAATATTTTCTTGGTTTCCTTGTTTTGGTTTTTCAACTTTCTATTCTATTCCATTCACCTGTGTGCCACCTATATTCTGAATTCCATTTTGACATTTTGACAATTTTCTTTTGGTTTTGGTCCATTGTTGTGGATCTACTGTGATCCTTTGGTGGTATTGAATTAGCTTATTTTTTCATATTGTCAGAATTCTTTTTCTGGTTTCTTCTCATCTGAAACCTCTTATCTTGGAGCTGATAGGTTTGCAATGCACTGTTCTCCCTGACTAGGAACTCTCCTAGCTAGTGAGAAGGAGGAGAATTCCATGGATAATAAATTTATGTCCCTCTTTGAAGGATTGACCCAGGGGTAGATGGGAGAATAGACTGAGAGCCATTTTCCTGCATCATGTTGATCCCTTCTGGTTGTCACATTTTAAGGTGGTGCTGGGATTTACTCATTTATACTGGTGGGTTGGTCCTAAGGCTGCTGATAGAAGCTTGGGAAGGGGGGTGTGCAAGTCTCTCTACATGGAGGTGAGTGGCCTGATCTTGGCTGACACCTTGGTAGGTCACAGAATCTTTTCAGGCACCTGGGCACATCACAGGATTGTAGTCTGCAGTGGGTTGAGTTGTGGGACCTTGGCACATACCTGGGTGTATTGCAGGACCTTGGCCAGTGCCTGGGCAAGTCATTGGACCTGGGCCAGTGCTGGTGGATCTTCAGGTGGAGTAGTGCATTTGTCCCAAGGCTGCTGTTGAAAGTTCAGGCATTGGCTGGATGAGTCCCTCTCCACTGAGGTGAGTGCTGTGGGAGAGTCCTCTGTCCAGGTCTCCCAGGTGGTGACAGTGGCTGTTTGGTGAGGCTATCTAGGTGGTGGACACAGGTGTCAGGGCTAGAGGTGTTTGCTCCACTCAGGTCTACGTGTAATGGCAGTACATGATGGGCAGTGGATTGGGGTGTAGGGGGGAAACTTGTGGCTAGAAGATCCATGGTGGAGAACTGTACTGCAGGCATGACATGAGGTGGTGCCTCCAGGGAATGGCTCACCTGGTGGTGTGTAGGGCTGGGACCTTGTTTTGCTGGTTGGCACTTGGGGGGATTGTAGTCTGTCACACAGTGTGCAGGTCTGTGGGGTCATGGGCCTCTTTGTGGCACGTGGGCCAGAGGTCTTTTTCCTCTGTTTGGCACACAGGGTGGGGGGAATGGCCTGCTGGTTGGTGGTCAAAATCAAGGGACATGGTCCTCCATCTGGAAGATGGGTCCACAGGAGTGTTTCCCATGCTTGGTGCACAGGTCCATGGAAGTACGGGGCCCTGGGGTTCTCTCCTTTATCCCTTCCCCACCTGTAGGGGTTTCCACCAGGTACCTTCTGATCTTGGCAAGGGGAACTCCTGGTCACCATCTCCTTCACTTAGTGTCTCCTATCACTTGTCTGATGATTTATAATACAATGCTTTCTCCAAGAGGGTCCATCTATAGGTGGGCATCTACTTGCAGTTTTTGATCCTCCCCTAGAGAGTGGCCTGTCCCAGCTGCTTCTGTTCTGCCATTTTGGCCCCAAGGTACAGTTTATCTTTTCTTATGTCATTTTCTAATTTCCCCCCTCCCATAAGTGTTTTCTGTTCTAAGTAAATGTACTCAAGCAAAGAATCTATATAGTGATTATGTATTTTCTCACTTTCAAATCACTAATCAGAACATTGTTATTTGACTTCTCTTTTCTCGTCTTTATTGACACTGCTTTTCTTTCAGACACTAACGTTTTATTTGTTATTCATTCATTCAATTTGAGTTCTTTTTATACATCTTTCTTACCATTGATGGTGAGATTTGTAATTTCATGTGCTTTGATGTTGTTTTTTATTAATAGCATACTTTTGTACTTTTGTTTCAACTTCAACTTCCTTTAGCAGTTCTTGTGGCTAGGTCTATTGGTAACAAACTTCCTCAACTTTGTATATCTGGGAAAGTTTTCATCTGGCCTTCATTTTTAAGAACAATTTTTCCAGGAATGCTGTTTACTTTCACCCATTTGGCAATATCATCCCACTCTTTATTGATCTACAGGGTTTCTACTGAGAAATATGTTGATAGTTTATGGAGCTTCCCTTGTTTGTGATAGATAATTTTTCTCTTGCTGTCTTCAAAATTCTCTGTCTTTGACTTTTAGCTTTCCAGATCAGAGGAGATCGGGCGCCTTCAGGGCCATGTGGCCTTAGCCTGTCTTTGACTTTTAAGAATTTCATCATAACGTTTCTCAATATAGACCTTGTTAGGCTCCTCCTACTTGGGTCCTTTGGACTTCATGTACCTAGAAGTCTATTTCCCTCCCTAGATTAGGGGAGTTTTCAGCCATTATTTCATTAAATAAATTTTCTGCCTTTTTCTCTTCTCTTTCTAGGATTCCTATAATGTATATATAGATTTACTTCATGTGTCTCACATATCCTGTGACTTTCTTCACTCTTTGATGTGTTTTTCTTTTTGTTCCTTTGACTGAGGTAATTTTCAATGACTATCTTGAAGCTCATTGATTCTTTCTTCTGCTTGATTATGTCTGGTGTATAATCTCTCTAACAAATCATTTACTTCAGTCATTGTGTTCTCCTGCTCCAGAATTTGTTTTTTTATTTGTTTGTTTATGATTATCTCTCTTTCTTTAATGCTTATTTGTTCATATATTTTTTCCTGATTTCTTTCAGTTGTCTATATTTGCTCTCTTGTACCTAAGCTTCTTCAAGATAATTATTTTAAATTCTTTGTCAGACAGTTCATTATGTCCTTTTCTTTAGGGTCAGTTACTGGAGCTTTATTGTGTCCTTTATGGTGTCATATTTCCTTGTTTCTTCTTGATCCTTGTATTTTGTGTTGGTGTCTCTATATTTGAATATGTAGTATCTTTCCCAGTCCTTACAAACTGTCATTGGCAGGGAAATGGCTTCATTAGTCAGCCTTGACCTCTAGATTCTGGGTGGGTCTCCAGGCAAGATCTGGGTGTACAGAGGTCCTGTTCCAGGGTTACAGATAAGTAGGTCTGGTTCAGAGGTCAATAAGCATGCCTGAAGACAGGGTCAACAGAGTAGATATGGAGGCTGGGTCCATAGGACTATACCTGGTGCCAAGGCCTCCAATGAACTAGGATACTCACTCCACTCTCTTTCCCCCATGGAGAACTCATAAGCTAAAGAAATATCTCTTGGTGCTTCACTGCAAAGTACTAGAGCAGTGGTGATGTGGAAAAAGTGAAACTGTCCTTCTTATCTTCCTAATGCATCTTTTCCTGGTTCTGTGTTCCACATGGGTGCTATAATCTCTAACATGGATTTCAGAGCCCTCATGGAATCCATGAATGGTTGTCAAATTTCTCAAATTGGTGCATCTGTGGGGGTTAGCTTTTCTAACTGTTCTGAGTCTGCTTTAAGTGATTCCTTTTCTTCTGTATTACTTTCTTACATTTCTATATGCATGGTATAATAGTCTTTTGTTACTTTTCTTTTTTTCTTTTAGTGATTAAGCATGATCTTATTTCTTAGTCTTAACTGAAACACCAGATCCAGATCCTGAAACTCTTGTTCAGCCATTTTGCTGAGGTTATTTCTCATTAATTCAGTTTATATAAAATAATTATAATTGTTTTATTTTCCGTCCCCTCAGGAATGAAGGTGAAAAGATATGAAATACTACTCCAGAAAAAAAGAATGGGGATTTGCCATAGTGAAACACATTGGGAACTGCAATGAAGGTAAACATGAGTGGGGATTGAGAAGCGTGTTTGCTAAAGGAGAAGGGGCCCCACAAGGTGAAGTCTACGACTGGGACCAGTGATGCCATCCAGACATTTTTTGACCTGCAGCAGCAACTGCCCTCTTCCATTTCTCCTTTTCAGCCAAGATCTGTGAAAGTGGTGGGTGATCATGGGGGCTGAGCACAGAGGAGCCCTGGGATGAAGTTTGCTCTGTAGAGATGAATTCTGAAATGACTGTAGTGCTGGAGGCATCAAAGAAAGTGAAGAAAATGCTTGTACTAGAAAGATAAGTACTATTTCCACTAAGGCCTAGAATTGTCTACCATACAAATAGTCCTGATCAAGCAATATACAAATGTCCCAAAAAAGCCATCAAGTTTATTTTTCAGGTTTTCACATGAACCATGATTTAATCTATAGTAAAATTCTACCCATATTAGGTCTTTGTAAAATTTTATTATTGTTTTTTCTTTATTTTTTTAATTTTTAATTTTTTTATTTCAGCATATTATAGGGGTACAAATGTTTAGGTGACTGACATATATTGCCTTTGCCCCACCCAAGTCAGAGCTTCAAGAGTGTCCATTCCCCAGATAGTGTGCACCGCACACATTATGTTTGAATATACCTATCCCCTCTGCCCTCCTCCCACCTGCCCGACACCCGATGAATATTACTACTATATGTACACTGAAGTGTTGGCCATATTAGGTCTTATATTATAACTTCTAGTTACCACCATTCTGACTATATCACAATTTATTCTCATGAACCCTTAAAATTCTATTAACTTGAAGCACCTGAAATTGCTTTCTTCAGGTTCATGTTACAGAATCTTAACAACTTGGATGCCTGTTATGAAGTTATCTCTCAACATAATACAGGTACATTTATAGTGAATGAGATTTCAACTTTCAGATAATTTTGTAATTTTTGGTCTGTGCAATCACATGACTTCCCTGTACTTGGATTTTAAGTCACAGAACATTTAACACAGGAAGAGAAAAGAGTAGAATCAATGGAAGTAATACCCTCAAAATTTTATCAACTGTTGCAACCTATTCCCTTGACTACTCATTCTAAATCTAATCTTCTGTCACATACATCGACATAACAAAATCAGCAAGGTCACCAGACTTCTCACATCTACATGCCCACTAGTTCACATACTACTCTACAAGCACCAAAAATTCATTTGGCAGTTCAGAGTCTTCTGGCAATATAAATCTGGATATGTATGTGTATATATATATATATATACACACACACACACACACACCACACACATATATATATGTGTGTGTATATAATATATATGTGTGTGTATATATTACATTCAGAATATTCCAATAGGGCCTCTAAAAAAAAACAAACTGATATCAAACATGAACTACCACAAATAAGCAATTCTTTAAAATTTCATTCCTATGGATCTCAAACCTCTAGAAGTTTCTGTTTTGTCAATTTCCAGACCTTGTCTAGATTGTGTTTTGTCAATATCCAAATTCCAAATATTGATGAGTTTATGTCCGGTAGCCAACATATGGTCTGCATTTCAGCTAATTCCTCCACAGGAGCAGACAAATAGGTCATGCAAAATCACCCCACATTCTTATATCCACAAACTCTGAGTCATTTGCTGCTTCCAGGAATATGTCTGGGTGAGTGAACACGAATCCTGCCTTTACTCATTATCACCCTCCCACAAGTGGAGCCATCAGCAATAGCTCTGCAACTCTTCTCCTAAAGAGGTGCTCATTCAACCCTATACAAAGTATACTTTCAAATTTACAGTTTCTCCAAATAAACCCTTTGCAGTTTCACCAGGAATGGTGTCCCCATCTTTGAACTTTCAAAAATTCTATACTTTCAAGATTATTATATAGAAACAGTATTCGGCATCTTACAGACTCCACTTTAGCACATGTGGATGGAAAAAGTGAAGCACAGAAATTGAATATTCTGGTGATGCCGTCCACATACCACTTTATTGGAACAACAGAAGGCGAGAAGACAACGACTTCAAAGAGAACTTGAGATTTAAGAGAAAAATCTGGAAAAATTAAAATCTAAGGTCAATGAAATATAGGCTAATATAACTTAGAGGAACTTGAAAAGATCAAATTCCATTTCCCAAATACCTTCACTTGTAAAATGCAGTAGGTGAAAAATTATAATAGATAATTGTGACATTGACTACTGACAGCTTAACCAAAGAGGTTGATCTTTTTCAAATCTGAGGAACACATTTTAATCCTAGTGCTATTCATAACTTTTATAACAATATTGGATTTATAAATTCTGTGCCACAAAACTTAAAGATCAGAGGTTCATCGTCAAAACACCAAAAACTTAACACACACAGGATGATAAGATAATTCAGAGGAATTTTATTGTCTGTACCTTTTGAACCATCCAGTCTTAATTCACTGTAAACAGTCAAGATTCCAAGACATGTCTGAACCAAAGACTATATATTTTTTTTAAAACTATAGCTAAAGTTTGAGGAACTAATCTTTCCTCAGGAGAAAAATTCACCAATACATACGCTTTTGTCACATTGAAGGTGTTACACATGCTGTTGTGCTAATGTTAAATGTCAGCCCACACAGCTAATAATGTCTCAATCTAATTTTGCAGGCAGTTGCAATTCACAGCATGAAAGGTAATCTGCTGAAAGAATTAGTTGTCCACTGCCTACCGTATCCCATTATGGACAATTCTCAACATTCAATGTTCAATATTCAATATTAAATGTTTGAGTGTTCGCAATAATATCTCCCTACTTAATTTTGACAGGAGAAAGGGATAGAATGATAACATGTTTTAAAACTTCTAGTGAAATGCTATATATAAAAGAAACAAGATTTAACAATTTCAACTGCTTGCTGCCACAGACTGCAAGTGGATACGGGAAGAAATACAAACTTCTGTGATACTCTTGGCTTTATCTTTGTCTTCCCTAAAGACATCTCCATTCATTGAAGCCAGGATCTGGGATCTCAAGTACAGAAAAACAGAATGCATTGTCTATAAAAATGTGCAATGAAATATCCCAAAGCTTTTCTGACTGTACTGAATCTGATTTCAGTGATTCATTTTCTTCTGTATTGTTTTCTTACATTTTTATATGTATGGTATAAGAGTCTTTTGTTACTTTTCTTTTTTTCTTTTAGTGATTAATCATGATCTTATTATCGCTTAGCCTTAACTGAAAGAAGAGATGCCTGAAATTTAAACAGTATTAGTGAAATGAAACTATGCACAAAATAACTTTACATTTCTGTACTCTGTTTTTATTAGTGCTGTAAAGATGTGCGGACGTTCATAGTGAATTTCAAAACATATGACAAGAATTATATCCACAGGTCACACTATCTGCTGATGTTAGGGTGGGTGACACAACATAGTGGGGTATTTCCGATAGGGAAGCTTAAAACAAAAAATATTTTGAAAGCAATAAGGTTAAACTCACTTATCTGTCTGGTGTCCTGCAGAAGTTTCACAAGAGATTATTGGGAAAGTAAAGTTTCAGAAACAGTAGTGATATCTATGACCCTTTTTTCCTAACCTGGCATTAGTGTCAGTACTGTGTGTATATGTATACACACACACACACACACACACACACACATATATATATTTAAAACAAGTCTATTCATATTTAGGACAACTGAACAAAAACAGGAAAAATTAAAAACAGCAAAGTTGAACACTGAAGAAACCTCAAACAGCTCTGTATTTTGATTATGTATTTTATAAACAAAATTATTCAGAGGATTAGGAAAATTGAATTAAATCAACCAAAAGAAATAACAGTATGCATTTTAAAAGAAGAATTATGAAATTATGTATCAGTGCTTAAAATGAGGCTAAATGAACTGCTGAAATGTAGCAAAAGATGAGAGACAAGCAAAGCCAAAACATACAGCACCATCCACGGTAAATGTTTGCAAGTAGACATTTTAAAAATAAATAGATTGCTTAATGCCTCTTTTCTCATGGACACTCTCTAAATAAATGTCAAAACATCACCTTCTAGACATACATTTTATTTGTGAGAAGAAATATTACAATTCTATTCAATTTTATGAAAGATGCAAAGCCCTTGCATTTGATATTCTTTCTTTTAAAAATAGGCCTTACTTCCTAGTTTCACCTACGGTTCTATGTGAAGATTGATAGATCAGTTTTTATTTCTTTTAGTCATAAAACCTAATTTGACTACCTTAAAAAAGAAACGATAATGACACTTATGACTCTGAAGGAGGACAGATACCTAATTAAGGAAAATTTTCCTTTGACCGTGTGGATTTAGATAATAGCCTTCCACTCATCCTCAATCCCACTTCCCTTTCCATGAGTATATTGCATGTTCACTACAAGTTTCCAACAATACAATTATCTACTTACAAGTTATGTATATTTTAAGGATTTTGGTATATTTTACCAAATTATTCTCTAAGCATTTTATACCAGCTTACCCTCCATGAAAAACATATAAGAAAGCCTCTCAAAAATGTTAGCTATTTAAAAAATATCAAATCACACTTTTTATTTTAATGCCTTTATTTTGGTAAGAATATTTATTTTTACATCAATGCCTTTTAATCTCTCATTTTTTCCTTTATGTAAAGAAACATTCTTCACCAAATAGAGAATAAAAATGTTTACTTCTGAGTTTTCAAAAATCTCATCTATAATTCATTTTGGGGGTATATTTTAAAATTTAGGATAGATAAGTTATTAGGTAGACAGATAGACATCTTGATTATTTCTACTTACGGGAAAGTCTATTTTTGCCCTATCTATACTGTCCTCTCACAGAATAAGCATATAATAAATAATGGTTACTAATTTACTGTTAATAATTCTTACATTTATGAAAAACTACTTTATTTAGTTTTATAATATGTTTAGCATTTATTCATGCTAATATTATTATTGTGTTTAATAAAAATTTCCTAGCAAGTTCTCAGTGGTCCTATCTTTATTGGATTTCTGCAAAAAAAAAAAGCAAAAAGACAAAAATGCCCTAACTAATCTTTGCCATTTTCTCCTCTACGTGAACTTCACAGCCATAGTATTCACTCGTGTGTTATTCCTCAAGTTACTCCAGATGTCTTTAGTCATACTATACAAAGCCACAATCTTTCTTATCACTGATGATGAGATAAACATTTATTTTTTTAAAAAGTGTATTTTGGCCAGGCATGGTGCTTATGCCTGTAATCCCAGTAATCTTGTTGGCCAAGGCAGGAGCATTGCCTGAGGCCAAGAGTTCAAGACCACCCTGAGCAACATAGCATGACCTCATCTTTACAGAGAGTAAAAATAAAAAGAAAATTTTAAAAGCATTTCTTTTAATTTATTTGTTAATTTAATCCTTCTATCTTTCCATTTATTCACCTAATGATCCATCTACATAACTTGGGAAAATGTTGTAAATACATGTAAAATATTTCCTCTAAAAGGAGTAAATCACATGCCCTATAAGGACAGGGGCTTTGGGCCTTGCTCAACTCTGTGTCTCTAGCATATAGAATAGCGGAACACAGTGATACTAAATAAATGTTTAAGTAATTAAAATATGAATGAAATGGAGAGTTGGGTTTTACTTATTGAAGTACACATTAAAAATAGTTTTACTTTAAGAGACAACATCAGATTTGAGTCCTAAATAATTACAATGAGTTAAGGATGTCAATTAGGAGAATAACAGAAAAAACAAACAAAGCAACATGAGCGAATCACGGACAAGACCAGGAGTGCTCACAGCAGCATAAAGCATTAGTTGGCCAATGAGAGGAAATGAAATGGGAAAGGCTGCAGGAGTGAAGAATGACTTTGCATCTCTTTAAGCAGCTCTATTATTATTCCATAGATCTGACACCTGCTGATTTGAATTTTAAATATATAACTGGCTGCTGTGGACAAATGGAATTGACATTTAAGAAGAACAAGGAAGATCATAAAGGCACAGTTATAAGGCACCTGCAGCAGTTCAGGAGAAACCTAAGAAGGGTTTCAATGAGAGATGTCATGATAGGAATGTAAAACGTAGTAAATAATAATGATGTTTATTAATAACAATAATAGATTTAGGAGTGGTGCTACCAGGGCTTGATGAATGATTGAACTTTAAGAGGCTAAAAGAGAATGGAGAGAGGCAAAATCTGGAATGATATTGGCATTTTCTTGGAACTGAACTGGTATTGGAGGGAGACATTACTTAACATATGGACATGTTGAACATGAGGTACCTATTGTCAGAGTTGAGGACTTCATCCTACCCAAACCTGGAGTTTTACAACAGTAAAAGACAGCCTTCAAATGACAAGAGTGGGCCCACTCTGCCACACATAAAACACATTAAGTGGGTTGAATCTCTGACAAAAACATTGATTTAATTCTTAAAGTTTCCAGACAAACATTTGAAAATCTTCTGGGCTCTAGTTTGGGAACTATTCTGTTCAGAAGGTCTGTTTTTAAAGAAAGAAGACAGGCTTGTTTCCTAAGTCTGTCTCAGAACAGAAATAAACATTCTCAGTTAGACTCTTTACTAAACACACTAGCACAAATTAAATTATATCTACATTAAGATGTGTGTATATCAATGTTCACATTATTTTCATATATACCTCATTTTAAACCTTGCTAAAACCTCTCAAATATTTCTTGATGGAAAATAACACACAGAACATTTCACAAAAGCTCTTTGAAATCTAGCATGCAGATTAATATAATATATAGTTAGCATCAAACATTCTAAGCCCTACAATAAAATATAGTTATGTAAGTAAGATTTTCTTCTTTCAAGTAAGTATCAAGTAAGTAAATATTCCAATAAGACTAAATCTAATTGAAACATCAATAAAGCTCAAATTGCACTGTATTTCAAGAACTAAAATTTTCTACTTTACTAGCTTCTAACAAAGTAATTCAATGGTATGCAAAAATTTATGCTTCATTTATGAAAGAATTGGACAATTTACAATTTTATTCTGAAATTATAATGCCATACCCATTTTTGATAATATCTTTGCATCTTTGCAAAATTGCATCATTGCCCAACAATCATAGGTTCAAATTTATTATTATTCCTTTAAAATTCTAAAGACTGTCTCCAAACTTCCCAAGTTTGTGAATTTTTCAGAATTAAAATAACAATTTCTACACTCCCTGGTCAGACAATTTTCTAGAATATAACTAGACTGTAACCTACATATTTAAGAACACCTTCCTAACCTTGGCTTTTAGAAATTCAGCTTTGTATTACCCCATTTCTTTATCAGTAAGTTTATAGCTGATTTTGTGTCTGATACACCAAAGACTGTCACTTCTGTCAGGCTAAAGAAATTTTGAAAAATCTATTCATCAGAAATGGAAAGCAAAATCACACAGCTAACCATTAAACAAGGCATTTAATGCAAGTCTATAAAAAAAAAGTATTTTTATATATCAATCCCCCATAAATGTTACCATTGTGTATAGGAAATTGCAAGTTTGTAAAGCCTAACTTTTGGTTCTATAACTGAAATATCAATTAACAAGACAAATTATTTTTAAAACAAATCACTTTCAAAGAGAAAACAAACAAGAAAATCAAAATAGTCTTTTCAATGTTATCTTTTATATTTTAATATTATTTCCAAAATCAATGTGAAAATGTATAAATTTTTTATATTAATACAAACATGAATAGTCACTTTGTGTGTACAGTTAGACCACATATGTTCAGTTAAAGAAATGATTATTAAGAAAACATCATTCTTCAATGCAATCAGGTAATTAATATTTGTAATAGATTTGTAATGTCACTTTCAGCCATTGACTAACAATCATAGATTTAAATTTCTTTCTAGCAAATCTATTTTATAACAATAAATTTTACATTCGTACTGCTGTGTTTTTAAATGTAATCAGTGGTAAAAGATGAACTCATGTATGTTAATATCATTTCTAATAAAAAGCTGATTGAATTTTAATGCAAGCCCTAGCAACATAATTCCTAAGCTTTCAGATTCCCCTCCACACAATATATTCATGGTCAAACTTCCTAAGCTGATGAGTATGAGAGCTTAGTCTTCTCTTTTCCTCTTTTTTAATATATTTGCGAATATCTTGAGATCAATCTTACTTTCTCTACCGGTGTCTTATTCACCTCATTGCCCAGAAAAATTCCATATTTGATCTTCTTTTTGGTATTTCTGTTGTCAAGAAATATATTTACAGAAATTGTTTGATTGTAAAACTTTCTGTTAAGCCGTTCACACATAATTCAGGCCACTGCTTTGAGCCAAGTAGTCAGTAAACAGCACCTCAGACCACACTGACCCCATAGGCTGAACTGCACATGCCCTAGAAGCCACAGAGGTTCCATCACAACCTTGGCAGCACTGAGGTTTGCTGTACATCTACAAGGGTGGGGAAAACACCCATTGCACACGTCCAACCACTCTCACACACTGTTATTTCCATTCATTCTTCTGTTACAGTCAGTTTTTGTATACATTTAACTTTGTTGGTCATATTTCACTTGTAAGTGCTTCGTGAGTGCAGAAGCTACACCACCTCCTTTTTTAATTCTCCACAGTCCCTGAGAACCAATAAGTATTTTATCTATTATCTTGTTCTTGTTGCTTGCTAGAGCATATAAAATTATTGACATAGAAAACAGCATATTTTTCAACATGATGTCTCTTGTGTGAAATATTCTTTTTCATGTGGTTCAATTATAAATATCCCAAAACACTGATTTCACAAGTGCAAACTCTGAGCAGCCTAAGCGTTTGGGTAAGGGGCATTTTACAGACTCCTATCACAGCCAGGATCACATTTGCCATCGTGCTACTGCTGTGCACTGTAATTTCCATGTCCTGGTCCCCTGAGTATTACAAGTGCCTTGATGGACTACACTTACTTCTCTCTGTAACCTGGGACTAACACAGTAACTGGCCACATATGCTAACTCAATAAATGTGAGTTCAGTGAATAATCAAATGGTACAGAATCAGTGCTGTTTCCTAGAACTTCTATTCATTCTGTACGACAGATAGAAAAGCACAAAATTATATTTTAAACATAACTCAGGTAAGTATTCCTTTTTTCTTTTCTACTTTTCTAACAGCCATAACTTTTAAAGAGCATGAATAAAAAAAGAAGTCTTTGTGAGAAAAATATAAAATATAAACAATTAGAATCCAATATTTTTTAAATAAACTATTTGAAATAAATTTAAAATGGTTAATACATTTAAATTTTCACTTTTTTTTTCTTTGATGGGCTGATCTCCTCAACCCTAAACTCAGTTGTCTGCAGTCCAAACTAAAAATTGCTTATATTAAATTATAGTCAAATTAGTAAGTGCAGTTAAGAAGTAGTAAAAGAGAAAGTATTACTTAAATCTGAATAGTTGGCAAACACAATCCATTTTTTTCTATTTTGTTAATTAACAAAAATTTAACAAAAGCCTTAACATATTTTTTATAAAGATTTTAACTCTCAAATTCATTTTCACTCTCTTGACATGACCTTATAATTATGTATACTTATCAAAACAAGGAACATTATCAGGAATAAACAGGGACATTCCAAAATTAAAGATGTCAAGTATCCAATAAGACAAAAGTCCTTAGTGTGTACATAACAATGGAGCATAAAATACGTGAGTCAAAAACTGATAGAACCTCACAGGGAAATGGACAAATAAACTGTAATTATTGGAGATATCAACACACTACTCTATCAGTAATTGATAGGTCCAGGAGGCAGGGCTATCAGTCAACTTAACATAGTCAACATTTATAGAATAATTCATTCAACTACAGCAAACTACATATTCTCAAAGTTGCATGGAACATTTATCAAGATTAGTTATAAAACATATTGAATAAATTTAAAAAAATAAAAATCCTACAAAATAATTTGTTAAACCACAATATAATTAATATAGAAATCAACAGTAAAAGATAGCTGAACTATCCCAAAATATTTGACGGTTAAATAACATTCTTCTAAAAACAAGAGCATCAATGATGAAACCCAAAGGGAAATTATTATAAAATACACGTTTAACTAAATAAAAATGCACCTTGTTAGGTAGAGACAAGGAGGGAGAGGAGCAGATGGCACTAGCAGATGCTTTGTCTACAGTAGGAGGAACAAACTGACCAGAGGGGGCCACCAAGAAGGAACAGAAGACATGTCAAGGGGGCTTCCAAGGACTGAACAGATGTTTAGTCTGCGATAGGGGGTCTCCAAGGACTGACCAACCAGAAAGAGGTAGAAAGGCCACAAAGTGGAGATATGATCAAAGCCACAAAAGCAGGTCTTTGGAGCATGTGTATAAATAAGGTGACAGTAACCGCAAGTGACCTGCCTTCATTAACATAGTAAAAATCACACCCACCAGCACCATGGCCATTTACAAATACCATGGAAACCTCCAGAAATTGCCCTACAATTATATAAAAGGGGAGGACTGGCCATTCTGGGAATTCTCCACCCCTTTCCAAGAAAAACCATGTATATTCTGCCCCCACTTAACATAAAATTAGGAAATCAGCATAAAGGGAAGATATCTTGTTAAACCCAGGGTCTTCTTGACTCACAGAGATGGACTCATTCTTTCTCTGGAACACACTATGTTTACTTAAATAAACTTTGGCACTTTGCCTGCTTGCATCTGCTTGATGTGCTCATTTGTTCCATTGAATCGGTTATCAATAATCACTCTTCGGTTCAGGGAACCAAAAACCAGTGAACACAGAGCTAATATCTGACCTCCATGCCTGACATTTTGGTACCAAAACCCAGGACTTCTTAAAACACTTCTGTATCATCTTGAGAGAAATATTCACATCTCCTAGTAAGGGAAGATAACGAAACACGTGTGAAAATGGATCTCAGCCTTCCTTTCTCAGACTCTTAGAGAAGCTTAACTGAGACTTTACATACAACCTTCCTTTTCCCTTTATCTAGGTAAAAATGTAAAAATAAGATAGAAGAAACCAGGAAGTAGGGGAGAGAGAGAGGTGAAGAAAGTTAAGGATACGAAGATATATTTCTGATAAGGAAGGTAAAAAGGAAAGAGAATAATATTGGATAGAAAGGATCTTGTATGAAAAAATTTTGTCTTAAGATAATGGGTTGTTAAATAAAGGGAATATTTTGGGTCAAAAACAGAAAGTTTACATATGTCATTGAGGGTCAGTGTAAGTCGAGATAAGATTCATGAAGGGGAAATTAGAAAGAATTCTGTATGTGATCAAGTTGGCTACAACTAAAGGGGAAATTTCTAGTTAAAACAATGCTTTTTTGTTCTGTTATGGGCTTATGT
Source organism: Eulemur rufifrons (assembly GCF_041146395.1). Lineage (NCBI taxonomy): Eukaryota > Metazoa > Chordata > Mammalia > Primates > Lemuridae > Eulemur > Eulemur rufifrons. Next base: position 10,193,341 of record NC_090998.1, read on the forward strand.
TTGAAACCTCTTAAATATCTGCTGTTGTACAGCAGTTTAATCTAATGGGAAAATTACATCAAATGGTTGGAATTCAAAGGGTTAATCTGCCACTATAGAGTTAAAATGCGCAGCTTGTTAAACTGCCATCTTCTGCCTGCTGAAGCTGTGGTTGCTAAGGTACGGGTGTTGAGAAAATCTCACTGAACTATTAATATGTTATCACTACTCAAGGACATCGGGAATAGCTAGATATTTATTTGAAACTGAAGAAAAGATAACAAAAAAACAAAGCCATCTTTTTCCCTTTAAACCCCAGCTGCTTTTGCTCAACTGCCAGTATTTTCACTCCTTCCTATGTGTGTTGTGGCCGTTTCCTAAGTCTCTTGACTTTTCTTCCCTAAGGTAAGATGATGGAGCATGTATGTTTACCTACTGCAGCACTTAAACATCAGCTTTTTCCTTTCCTTCTCCCTTGGCTGTGAATTCTGGCCACACTAGACTATGTTTGATTGTGGGTCAAACCAGGAACTCCATGCCTTTCTTGCTGCCCTTTTTGTTTTCTGACTTTCTCGCAACTGGAAGAGGTGTTCAAACTTGATTTATCCACTTGCCAGGTCACTGGTGCTCTTTTTAAACACCCATGGGCTTGCTCTGCCCTTGGCTTTAAGGGAGCCCTGGTTTAACCCCACTCAACAGGAAGCCAATGGGCTGGTGTTGAACCTCTTCAAGGACTCCCTGAAAAGATACAGAGAGGAAACTCAGAATCCTCTCAGGTCAGTCAGTGGGCAGTTCTTTCACTATTGTCACCACTAAAAACCAGGGCAGATTGGGAGGCCATCCAAGCTAGGGGACTCAGGGAAGCAAAGGCAAAAATGTGGTATACAGACACCGGTAAACATCGACTCTGAGAAATCAAGGGTAGGACGGGGGTGCACACCCAATAAGGGATGTCTCTGTCCTCCGGAATCTGCTGCACAGTTTGGGGGGAAAGCATGGGGCTCAGAGGGCTCTGGTCATGTGAGAGGGAGTGAGGCATCTCCATGGGAAACACTCTCTGCTGTCCATGACTGGGACAAAGGTACAACTGACCAAATGGAACTGGCGATGCCAGTTCCAGAAAGTAGAATTCCCTCTCTTCTCTCCCCATAGAAACATGGGACAAGAAGTATCAATCTGCATGAGTTCACCCCTGGGATGTTTGTTAAGAAAGTAGAAGATCCTTGGATTTGACAGCCTTTGGACAAAGAAACTAATATTCTTTTGCAACACAGCCTGGTCCAGTACCAACTACCAGATGGAGAATCCTGGGCTGGCTGAAAAATAGAGTCTTAATTAAAATAGCATCTAACAACTAGACCTCTTTTGTAGAGGGGAGCGGAAGAGGTCAGAGGTTTCATATGTTCAGGACTTTGTGTCCTTAAAAGACAACCCCAGCACTGTGACTATCATGTCAAGAGGTGCCAATAGAAAGAAATGGGAAGTAGTCAGGAGGTGGAAAGGCAACTGTGGCCATAGCCTTGGCTAGAGTGGGCCACAGGCTCCACCTAAATATGTCCCTCCACCTCCCATATGTCCCCTGCAAGAGATATCCCAGGACCAGGAGGGCAGCCTATGAGCGTACACATGCATTCTCCATGGGAGATCTGAAAACATGCAAAGAGAAACTGGGGAGTTTCCCTGTTGACCCTGGGTTATTCATAGAGGAATTTTCCAGAACACATAGTTTCGACAAACCCTTTATATTGTATGTTGACGAAAAAGAAAAGCTGCAATGAGAGTTTTAGTGCAAGAGTTTGGAGAGAGAGTTGTGGCTGGTGGGATATTTCTCTAAGAATCTAGACCCGTTAGCCAGTGGCCCCATTGCTTGAGATTATTGGTTGCTGCAACCATCCTAGTAGAGGAAGCACAAAAGTTGGTCTTTTCCAGAACTTTCAAGGTTTGGGCCCCACACAGCCTGGCCCCCCCTTAACCAAGAACAAGTCAAGTGGCTCTTCAATAGTGGGGTGCTAAGAAATCACCTCCTCCTAATAGAACATCCAGAAGTCACCCTGGAAACCTGTGTGGCCTTAAATACAGTCAATACTTATTGTGGCAGAGCAGGAGGAGGACAAAAGTATAGATCAAAGTTGTGAAGAAACATTACTAACAGTGTCAACAGGAAACACAGATTTAAAGGATATCCCTCTGTCAAATCCAGGGGACATTTGGTTTACTGATGAAAGTAGTATGGTGACAGATGGACATCGAGGGCTGGATATGCTGTGGTCTCCCACACTCAGGTTCTCCAGAGCAGGCCTTCACCACCAAACACCTCAGCCCAAAGGCTGAGCTGATAGTCCTAAGGCAGGCACTAGAACTGGCAGAGGATAGAATACAAATATGCACTGGCAGTAATATGTCTTTATGATTCACCATGCACATGGCCAGATTTGGAAGGAGAGGGGGCTACTCTTAGCCGGAAACTCTCTGATCAAACATGGAGAAGAGTTTCAGAAACTTTTACAGGCAGTCTGTTTACCAAAAGAAGTCTCTGTCCTACATTGTAAAGGACACCAAAGGGAGGGAGATGTAGGACAAGGAAATAACAAGGCCGCTAGAGAGGCCAAGAGAGTAGAACAGGAAGAGGAATTTGTAATAGCAGTGTTGCAAATGGCACCCACACCATCAGAAATACAGGACAAACCAATGCATTCTAAAAAGGAGGAGAAATGGGCCAAGAAAAGGGATTTTCCTTCACTCCTACAGGATGGTGGGAACAAGGAGGAAAGCCCTTCATCCTTTCTAGTATCTCTCAAAAGGCAGTTTCTAGCTTCCACCAAGCTTTCCAAAGGCTGAGCCTCTGAAGATCCTTTTAGAAAAAATGGTGATTATTCAAAGATTGGATAAATTACTCAAATTACTGCTTCATGCTACCTCTGTATTTAGGATAATTCACGAGGGGGAACTCTTTTACCTCCGTTGCTGGAGCCAATAAAGTCAGGAGGCAGATATGGGGGAAGACTGGCAACATGATTTTACTGTAATGAATTGACGCAGAGGTTATGAATATCTTTTGGTGTTGGTGGACACCTTTTCAGGATGGGTTGATACATACCCAACCCATACAGAAAAGGCAACAGAAGTTATATAACAAATCACTAAGAGAAATGATACTTCACTTTGTGTAAGGGAAATCCATTTGTATAGGCAATAGGTTTCTTAGGCCAATCTGAAGTAATTGCTGGCATGTCTCCCAGGGGTCTTCCAGGGAGGTGAGAGTCAACACACTTATGTAACCAAGGTGTTATCTCCTATGTGAACCCATATGATCTCACCTTCCCATGGCATGTTGCCACTATTGTTCTGAGCCATATATGCGTTTGCCAGGTTCTTGGCCATGCTCTGCCCTCTGCTGCATCCCCCTGACAATAAAGGAACATGTCTCATCTGCCAACTGCTGCCCCTCTCTTCTTTCAACTCCCTGAAGCCTGTTCTGTTGCCCTTGCTAGCCACAGAGCCCACTCCCCACACTTTGGTCTTCCCCTGAGCCTTCAAAGTGATAATGGGTCAGTTTACATCTAAATAGCACAGGGACTGACAACAGCCTTGAGGGTAGATTATCATTTACATACCTTTTGGTAAAGGACCAACCAAACTTTAAAAAGAAACTTAGCCAAGTTTTGTCAAGAAACAAAACAAACTGGGTTCAAAATCTTCCAGTTGCCTTAATGAGAATTTGTGTCTCTCTCAAAAAGGCACTAAGAGAGAAGAGTGAAATTAAATTAAATTAAATACAAGTGAATTAGAAGAAAGAAAAGAACAAATAGTATAAAATCATGAGACACAGTTAGTAGAAAGGATCAAAAAAGCCAAAGATATTTCCATTGAAAACAATAAAATTGATAAAAGACTATGTAAGAAAGAACCAGAGAAGGCACAAATATTTTATTTCTAGATTAAGCGTAGGCTTACCTTATGATTCTTATACCTAGACATCAAACAAATAATAAAACCATGTTAAAAATACAATTTCATATCGATGTGAAATAAAAAATTCCTAAAATGTGCAAATTACCTAAGTGTAGCAAAACAACAAACACCTGAGTAAACCCTACATGTATCAAACAAACTGAGTTTGTTATATAAATATTCCTACCAATATATTCTAGGAACTCAGATGGCATCACTAATGAATAATAAACAGCAGTCTACACAAAGGCTTCCAGGTTATCAGTAAAGGAATGTGTCCCAGTGTAGCCTTGACAGCAGGGCCTCTCAAGTATGTAGCAATGAATCAAAACATAATAAAATCTCCTTGTGAACATGGATGGAGAAACAAATTTCACTCTAAATGTAATGTATTCACTGATTTTTTTTTTTTTTTTTAAAGGGCCAAGACAGAATGACCAGTAAATCAGAAACACAAGTCAGGTTTCACATTTAAAAAAATAAAAGTAGCTCAATTTATAAATACTATACAGAGAAAACATATATCATTTCAACCGATGCAAAAATATAACATTGATTCAAAGCAAAATCTATTAGAAATATGGGAATATTATAAAACTTCTTGAATACGAGAAAGCTCTCATAAAAACTTCATCAATATGAATGAAATGTTGAAATCTTCTTATCAAAAAGTGCAAGTAATACATATGATGCACATAGAACCATTATCATATCTTCTCTTTATCATTGGAAATAAAAACTTAGGGAAAATAAATCAAGAAAAAAATTTATGGCACCTAGAAAAAAATATTAAAAGAGTGATCATTACAGATAAAAGAGTTGTGTACATAAACAATCAGAACCTATACTTGAACTAGTAGAATTAATACATAAAATCAACAGAGTAACGATATAATGTCAACATGCACACTTCAATTGTATTTCTATTTACAGCAACAAAATAACTAAAGGACATTTTAAAATAAGGATGCTATTTACAAAAGCATAAATGTGAAATATCTGTATTTTTGTGTGACTTCAATAGCAAAAAATGCAATATATGATAGAGAGAAATTAAAGAAAACCTAATACTTTGCTGGACATACCATGATATTGATTGGAAAAGTCAACTTTATATAGAGACCTAATCTTTAAATATGACTTTAGAGGTTCATGCAGTCCCAAACATAATCCCAGGAGAATTATTTTCAAATAGCTCTTATTGAGATGTCATGCTGATAGCATGTCATCCATTTAAAGTGTATGAATCAGTACATTTTAGTATATTTACAGAGTTACAGCTAAAACCTTTCTGAAATTTAGAAAATTTTCATCACTCGAAAGACAGAAAGTGTAGCAATTAGTGGTGACTTCCTATTCTAACCTCCCCTTAACCTTTGACAACAGCTATTCCACTTTCTATCTCTAAGGGTTTGCCTATCCTTGATATTTCATATAAACAGATTCACAGAGCATTCAAATTTTAGAAATGTTAAATGCCACAAATACAATGTTGAGCAAAAAGAGCCAGACACAAAAGCAATAACATCCTGTTCTTTGTGGTGTGTGTTATACTACAAATATTATTGTTGACAATCTTTTCATTATTAAAACAAATAACAATTCATTTTGACACATACAATCATCATATTATTTCCATTGCACAAAATATAAAAATTACATGGCTGACTCCAAATTCAAGACGCTTTACTTCTAAAGCTTGTGCTTACAATGATATCTTTTTGAAGATTCACATCCATCTGATTGAAGACTACCATCATGTAGCATAGCACAGTTATACTTATATTCTGTATCTGCTATTCTGTAATGGAGAAAAATCCATACTTCTATTACATATTATGGGGACAATCAATGAAACAAGAGTATTTTCCATGTACTTTAAGAAAAGAATTTTATGAAAGCAGTTAATGACATTTTAATATAATATTAGTTAAGACTTGGTTATTATTAAAGCTGAACACAGTAGTCCCACATAGCTACAGGGGATTTATTTCAAGACCACCAGTGAATGGCTGAAACCACCTATTTTACTGTACCCTTTGTATACTTTGTTTATTCTATATATATTCACCTGTGATAAAGTTTCATTTATAAATAGGCACAATAAAGATTAACAACAATAACTAATAGCATAGAAGAGTAAGAACAGCAATATGCCAGCAAAACTACCCTTGGGCTTTGGGCCATTATTAAGTAAAATAAGAGGTACTGGAATGAAAGCACTGTGACACTCTGACAATTGATCTGATCACCAGAACTACCAAGTGACTAATGGGTGGGTCACCTCTACAGTGTGGATCTGCTGGTCAAAGAAATGATTCACATCCCAGGCAAGACAGATGGGACAATGTGAAATTTCATCACCCTACTCAGAACACTGAACAAGTTAAAGGTCATAAAGTGTTTTTTTTCTGGAAGTTTCAGTTCAAAATTTTTTCTCCATGGTTGACTATAGTTACCTGAAACAACAGAAAGTGAAACCACCAATAAGGGGGGACTACTGAGGTCCATTCTTTAATATTTATATCGACATTTCTCTGACTTTCAACATTTTTTCATGTCTATAATTCAACTTAAACTCATATTATTATTCTGAATTTATCCTTTTTATATTTTTCTACTATACAGTACCATTCAAAAAAACTTACTGAAGTTTGAAAGTTGAGCCATGTAATGACACCCAGGGATGATCACTGCTGTTACGAAAGACTCTAATCCATGATTGAGGTAGCAGGGAGTCCAGAAATACCTATAGAATATAAATATTTTACATTTAAATAATTAGGAAACATTTTACAAATTTTTAAAAGTGCAAGTAGTGTGTTCTTACAGTGGATCTATAATTGTCAAAACAATGAATATTTTAAGCAATATATTAAAGTTGAAAACCACTTTTTATATTAGCAAAGACTTTCACAAGTTTTGTAATTTTTGCTTAAAATGAAGTCTTAAACAGTTATACTTAGGAGTTCATTATTCTTCTTACATTAATGAGGAAAATTATGATCCATGTAATTTAATATCTACCCATGTTGGCAAAACAAAAAGAGCATGAATTTAAATAAATTTCTAGAAACTGTACATACATTTCTCCTGATGCTAATGTTAAACAATGTATATTTCTACTACGTTTCTCAGAGTTTGGGGTTCGGAATGGAATTAAAGAGGCTGCCATTGAAGAATTAATGTATATGCCAAGAATAATGGTTTTCTGGGCATCACACTTCTTAAGCCCCCACTTTTCTCTGTTTTGTTATTCATGAAACATCAGTGGTCCGGTACAGGTGCTACTACCTACTAAATACAACCACAGATTCTAGAACTTATGAAAGACAAAAGCATAAGAGACACTGAAAGGTGGAAAGAAAAAGGTGGAATGATTTAGGACCCAAGATCAGGGCATCTTAAGTCCCCTGCCCTACAGAAGAAAGTGACCTAGGTCTGCTTGCACCCAGCGCCCACCCTGGCTATCAGAGGTGCCTCAGGTAAGCTCACTCCCCCTCTGTACTGAGAGGAAGTCCTGCCAGCAACACCAGCAAGGCTGGCACCACCGCCAAGAGTGATCTGTCAGGAGACCTGCTAACAGTAAGTACCCAGAGGAAGTGCTTCTGCTCCCCACCAAGAAACACCAGGGTAGGTGTGGCTGAGGGGGACCAGCAAAGGAATCCCATGATTCAAGTGCTTCATCCAGAAGGCCTCTGTGTCCCTAAGGACTGAGACTCACGTCCCCCACCCAGAGACACCACATAAAATGGATTTTAAAATGTTATATGTACATAATACTGCAGTGAAAATTATTAAACTATAGCTAATTCATTAGTATGAATAAATCGCAAAAATATCACATGGGAGTGGAGGACACAGACATAGGAATGCATAATGTATGATTCCATTTATGTAAATTCTAAAACAGGCAAAGCTTTTTCATGTATTAGATGTCAGGACAGTATCTTGGGGAAGGGGAAGGAGAAGTGATCGGGGCATACACAGGGGTGAGGCTGCTGGGGTTGGAAATCTCTAATTCATGATCTGTCTTGTATTACATGAGTCCATTCACTGCATGATCAATCTGCACAATCATAATGTGTTTAGTTCTTTATATATACTAAAATTAAATAGCAATATTTATTTTAAAATAAAAGCATATATACAAGCATGGTTTTCTGTGACAAGCAAGAAGTGAAAATAATTTAATGTGCATTATCAGCATATGAATATAAATAACCTATTGCGAAGTCAATCAATGGATTATTTACAGGTTTGAAAACAAAGTAGCTAATTATATGTACATAAATATTGATGAATTCTATAAATGTAATATTTGCTGATAGAAGCTTTTAATAAAGTATTTTTAACATTTAGCATCTTACCATTTCCTCTTCATTATCTATGTAAAGCAGACTAGAGTTCTTAGAAGCACAGGCCGTCAAACTCTCATCCCAAGTCTTGAATTCCTTACCAATGTAATAACAATTGGTGGAATATGTGAACCACTCCTCTGGACAACGACCACAGTGATGTGCTGAGGAAAGACTATGAATTATTATCCAGAAAGTATATGAATTTTTTAAATAAAAATCAGTCTATATATTTGTAAACATATAAACTTATATGCACATAAAATGTCTTTGCATCCAGATAATCTGGTACATGTAAAAAACACATGCTCACAGATATACACAAATACGCAGAAAACGGTCAGTCTCTCATCCCCTAATTATATTTCCACATATATTAAAACATAAAACATAAATCCACCCTGCACATGTCTGGAAAATCACTGAACAAAAATATTTTTTGGAACAGCATAATATTTAACTCTTATCATACGATAGCAATAGTCAATTGAGTCAAATAAGAAAAAGAGGTATAGTGATTATAAATGAGTATTTCTACTTATTTTTGAAGGAAAGTGAATGCCCTCCTATAATCTTCATTTATGATTATTACTCAACATTTTATTTCCAAAAAAAATATCTATTATCATTTTTACACAGCCTAAGATTGAGACAATATATAACATAACTAACATCAGTACCTTTCTCAATGCTTGCATTCTCGAAGGAATTGTTCTGGGTTTGTATTGCTAGAGCAAGAAAAATTAATCCTTATTAAACATTAGTATCTAAATAATACACAGTAATTTTTAGATTTTGTTTGAAATTTGGTGTATCACTTAGAATTATCTGTAGTAAAATTAATTTTAGCAAGAAAAAATTAATAAAGTAGTGAAGGTTTTCAGGAAAAAAATCCTTACGAAGCCTATAAAAGCAAACCACCATCTCTGTCTACTCTATATAATACAATACAGTAAGTATTTGATTTAACCACTTTCAAAAATTAATTTCTATTTCTTGATAAGCTTTTTCAGTCTCCTACAACATGTATTTAAGTTACGAAGTTTGAATACATATATATTATTAAAAGCAAAGCGTCTCTACAATTATTCTTTTATATATACTTTTGAACAATTCGCATTAACCATTTCTCATTTAGTCCAAAATATATGTTAAAATGTGAATTCTATTCCTTAATACTATGAAATGTTTAGAGGCACTCCCAAACATTAACTGTTAAACTTCCCTATTAGTATTCCAAAACCTACATACAGAGAATGACAACTCTTGTTACTACACTGAAAATTAATGCAAGGCAGATGATTCCCAGGATCCCAGCAGTGAGCTTCTCTGGAGGAAACAGTAAATCTGCAGGGACAGAAACAGAAACACTGAGAAAGTAGAGAGAGATGGACGGTTAGAATATTTACATACAAGAGACCCCACATGCACAAGGACTCATAGATGAAATTGGAACCAAAACTCACATCTACCATAGTAATCTTTTGCTTACAATATACCACAGCATTTTCAGTAAATGTAGCACTCCATGAGTTGTTGGACAAAGACTACAAATTTCAATGATGTGTGAGTGAAATTTGTCTGTATATTTCATATAAAATAGCATATCTCAACTTAGAACTCTTATCTTGCTGAATAAAACTATGTGAGCATGTCCTGCGCTTTCCCCACACCCCTGCTCCCTAGCTGTACATCCCTAAAATAGCATATCTCAACTTAGAACTCTTATCTTGCTGAATAAAACTATGTGAGCATGTCCTGCGCTTTCCCCACACCCCTAGCTCCCTAGCTGTACAGTTGGATTGAGGAGCTGTTAAGTGCTTTACCTTTGCATTGGTAACATTTGTCATCCCCTCGAAGATCCTAAGCAGCATTTTGAAGGTTTAATTCCACATAGGTTATTTTCTGTTCAGTTTCTGAAATGGAGCTTTTCGAGTCCTTAGCTTTCCTTTGCTGCCTTTTTGAATTTTTGGGTAGATTCATTTCAGAGTAGATTACTCTTTGATTATCCATCTCTGCAACTGTGTGAGGTCAGACTGTGCTGTATGGCACATGGACTTAAGAAATTAATAAATTGTTTATACAATGACAAGGTTCCTCGTGCAGTCAAAAAGGATGAGGTGGAGAGTGAGTATTAGTTCTAATTTTGCAATGAAGAATCTAAATTTTTCACTCTGATTTTCTTAGAGCTTAACCAATTGTCTTAGGGTAAAGTGTTTTTAAAAAGATATACCCATCTTGCCCAAAAAAACCCATTTTCTATGTTTGTCAAAATATTATTGCTGGAACAATGCAAAGCAATTCACAAGCAAGGAATAAAAAAATACATGAATAAAAATGTACTTATTAAAGTCTGATTCCACAGATATATTTTAAAATCAATATAAACCTATATCAAAAATTAAAATATTATATTAGAAAAACTTATGCTCTGATTTATCATGATTTTGAAAGCAAATAATGGTTAAGAACTGAGTGATCTTAAAATGAAGAATAGGAAAATTGACATATATATTATTCTCTTACACTAAATGACTTTTATTTTGTAGTTTATACTTATTTATTAAAATGGATTCAGGTTATTAGTGGTCTTTTGTTTAAATGGCTGAAGGGTTCTGTGAAAACATTAAACTATTTAAAATATTTTATCTGTTGGAAAAGGCACATGACACAAACTTATGCGTAACCTAAACAGTGCTAGAAACACTACAAAAAACTTTTAATTCTTTTTCATAGAAGTATTGGCAATTGATTCTATTGCTAATATGTTAAACCATAAACTTATAAACAAAAACATAAACTATATATGGAAGAACATTTTTGTTTCAAACTTTCAGAAAGATATGATGTTTGTCAACATCGATAAAGCTTACTTTATTTGTATAGGCATTTGTAATAATTCATGCAATGTAATATTTTAGTCAATGGGCTATGGAGGCAGTGAGATCTAGAATTAAGTTTGGATTTGCAATTCACAATGTGTGACCTTTAAAAAGTTGCTTAGTATAAACATATACTGTATATATATATGTATATGTGTAGAATATATATAATGCATATGAAACTTCTACTGGTCAAACTGACACCTAAAGTTCTCTACAAATATTAGCTATTTTATTATTTTATTCACATTTGCTATGTTGTTGTTTCTGATTCATGTCAGTTAAACCACTGAAAATAAATCATTAGACAAGTCTTTTATATCAGTGTGGTACATTTTTCTGCAATATTTGATAAATGTTTTAAGTCTTTTGATTGTTTATAACTAAGTTATAAAATTTACTTTGCCCTGAATTTAATTAAAAATGAAAGTATCGGATGAATTATGTCTGGCTTTCATCAATGAAGTAATTCTTTTAATAATATTATCACTGAGCTACATGTAAATTATGTAATTATTCAATAATATACAATATAATGATTATTAATCCAAAGTTAATTGTTCACTGTCATGATGTTTAGTTATTTCAGTTGAATTATGTTTGCTAACTAACCAGATTTATGTATATGCCATTGAGTAGGACTCCACAGGCAACAATTTGCAAACTTAGGAAATCCTACATCATATTTTAGGTTTTTATCCCTAATTATTCAAATTAAGAAATCAATTTCTACTTTGATTTTACTACAAATCAATTGTATTTGGAATCTTCCACTAAATGAGGTAGGCTAGTAGCGAGATAAAGAGTAGCAACACATACCTTCTGTCCCCAGAAAGTCGGGTGTCCTTTAGTGCAGAGGCCAGGTTACTCTCATTCAAAGGCCTGAAGTAGCTGGGAAATAAAAGGGGAAATCAAAAGGCATAAATCCAGGATAAGAACAAACAATGTCTGTGATCTTCACAGTAACCTGTGAAGGCTCAGAGTGAGGCAAGAGTGGAAAAAGTAGATTTCTCATCATTGTGTCATTGAAGGTCTGAACAGGAAATTCTCACACGTGGGCTACTTTGAAATCAGTTGATCTCATCACATACCTTCAAAATATAGGAGACTTTAGGATCCTATTGCAAGGACAAAATAGAATTCTAAAATGTGTCCTTTAGTTTGTCCATTTTAAACGCCTGAGAAGCTGCTTTCATATTTTATGAGCTATGAAGAGAAAGAGACTTGACCACCCACGCAGTTAACTTTTTTCCATCTCAATCACAAATATGACAACATAATTGCTAAGAGTGTGTTGGATGTTTAAGACCCATTTTTAGACTAAATTGCTAAATCTTAATATGACATACTTCTTTTTTTTGTATTCTTACCATGTCACCTATGTTATGATGGAAAAATTCTAAAATTCATAGTAACATTATCAACAGATATTTACTGATTATTTGTTATTAATTATTCTGAGAAATGAATATAGTTTCACCTTTTTGTAGCTGGCATAAAATCCATCATGCCAAATTTGTCTTCTCAATATTTCTGCCTTAATTCTTAAATCCTTACATTTAGTTTTATTTTTTAAACAAATTATTTAATCTTTAGATTTTCCTTAATAAAAATAAATGTTTCTGAGAAGGATAAAACATTTAATCAATTTTTAAACATATCAGCATGTCAAACATTGAAATATTAAATAACTCTTCTTTATACTGTTAATTGATTCATTCTCCACTGTGACTGTCTGTGTTTTAAAAGGAATATTTGTTGTAAATGATTACAGCCTGAGTCAAACTAAGTGAGGGAAGGGAAGTAATTTCAAAAAAATTTCCTCTAAGTAAAAAATAGTGAGGACAAAATAAATAGCCATTTAAACGTTCGGGTACAGGTGTCTTTTTCATAGAATGACTTTTGTTCTTTTGGGTAGATGCCCAATAATGGGATTCCTGGATCGAATTGTAGGTCTACTTGTATCTGTTTAAGGTATCTCCTTATTGCTTTCCACAGAGGTTGGACTAGTTTGTAGTCCCACCAGTAGTGTATGAGTGTTCCTGTCTCTCCACATCCATGCCAACATTTATTGTTATGAGACTTTTTGATAAAGGCCATTCTCACTGGAGTTAAGTGACATCTCATTGTGGTTTTGATTTGCATTTCCCTGATGATTAGGGATGTTGAGCATTTTTTCATATGTTTGTTGACCATTCTTTTGTCTTTTTTTGAAAAATTTCTGTTCGTGTCCTTTGCCCACTTTTTGGCAGAGTTGTTTGATTTTTTCTTGCTGATTTTCTTGAGTTCTAAATAGATTCTACTTATCAGTCCTTTATCAGATATGTAGCATGCAAAAATTTTTTCCCATTCTTTAGGTTATTTACTCTCGTGACAGTTTCTTTGGCTGGGCAGAAGCTTTTTAATTTGATCAGGTCCCATTCATTTATTTTTGTTGTTGCTGTGATTGCCTTTGGGGTCTTCTTTATGAATTCTTTGCCTAGGCCAATGTCTATAGGAGTCTTTCCCACATTTTCTTCTAGAATTCTAATAGTTTCACACCTAAGGTTTAAGTCTGTTATCCACTGTGATTTGATTTTTGTGAGAGGTGAAAGGTATGGATCCTGTTTCAGTCTTCTACATGTGGCTATCCAGTTTTCCCAGCACCCTTTATTGAATAAGGATTCTTTTCCCTAGAGTATGTTTTTGTCTGCTTTGTCTAAGATTAGATGGCTATATGAGGATGGTTTTATATCTAGATTCTCAATTCTGTTCCACTCATCTGTATCCCTGTTCTTGGACCAATACCAAGCTGTTTTAATAACTACAGCCTTGTAGTATAGTTTGAAGTTTGGTAAATTAATACCTCCTATTTTGTTCTTATTGCCTAAAATTGCTTTTGCTAAATGGGCTCTTCTCTGGTTCCATACAAAGTGTGAAATTATTTTTTCTGTGTCTGTGAAAAATGATGTTGGTAATTTAAAAGGGATTGCATTGAATCTGTAGATCACTTTGGGCAGTACAGACATTTTAACAATGTTGATTCTTCCGATCCATGAGCATGGTATGGGTTTCCACTTGTTTACGTGCTCTGCGATTTCCTTCCTCAGTGTTTCATAGTTCTACAGGGGTAGAGGTCTTTTACCTCTTAGTTAAATGTATTCCTAGATATTTTATTTTCTTTGTTGCTATTGTGAAGGGTATTGAGTTTTTGATTTGGTTCTTAGTTTGACTGTTATTGGCATATATGAATGCCTCTGATTTGTATGTATTGATTTTGTATCCTGAGATTCTACTGAATTCATTTATCAGTTCCAGGAGTCTCTTGGTTGAATCCTTGGGGTTTTCTAGATATAATATCATGTCATCCACAAAGAGTGAGAGTTTGATCTCTTCTGTCCCCATTTGGACATCCTTGATTCTGCTCTCTTGCCTGATTGCTCTTGCAAGGACTTCCAGCTCTATGTTGAATAGCAGTGGGGACAGTGGGCAACCTTGTCTGATCCAGTTCTAAGTGGGAAGGCTTTCAATTTTTCCCATTCAGTATGATGTTGGCAGATCACAGTGGAATAAAAGTAGAAATCAACCCTAACAGAAATTCTCATTCTACTCAAAGTCATGGAAGCTAAACAACCTTCTCCTAAATGATCATTTCATAAATGAGGAAATAAAGACGGAAATCAAAAGATTCTCTGAACTAAATGTCAAAGGAGATACGAGTTTTCAAAATCTATGGGACACAGCTAAAGCAGTACTGAGAGGAAAGTTTATTTCCATAAATGCCTATATCAAATAGACAGAAAATTTACAAATAGACAACCTAATAAATAGACTCAAAGTGCTGGAGAAAGAAGAACAGACCGACCCCCAACCCAGCAGAAAGAATGAAATTAATAAGATCAAATCAGAACTAAATGAAATGGACAACAGGAAAACTATATGGGAGATTAATAAAACAAATAGTTGGTTCTTTGAAAAGATAAACAAAATCGACACACCTTTGGCTAGACTAATTAAGACCAGAAAAGAAAAATCTCTAATAATGTCCATCAGGAACATGAAAGGAGAAATTACAACTGATGCCACAGAGATACAAGATATCATCTATGAATTCTACGAAAACTTTTATGCCCACAAATTGGAAAATGTGGAGGAAATGGACACACTTTTAGAAACACACAACTCCCTAGGCTCAACCAGGAAGAAATAGAATTCCTGAACAGACCAGTATCAAGAACTGAAATTGAAACAGCAATAAAAAAACCTCCCCAAAAAGAAAAGCCCAGGACCAGATGGGTTCACACCCAAATTTTACCACACCTACAAAGAAGAACTGGTGCCTATCCTACAAAAGTTATTCCACAACATCGAGAAAGACAGAATCCTGCCCAACACATTTTATGAAGCCAACATAACTCTAATACTGAAACCAGGAAAGGACGCAACAAAAATAGAAAACTACAGACCAATATCCCTCTTGAATATAGATGAAAAAATTCTCAATAAAATCTTAGCAAATCAAATCCAGGTGCTTATCAAGAAAATAATCCATCACGATCAAGTGGGCTTCATCCCAGAGATGCAGGGATAGTTCAACATATGCAAATCTATAAATGTAATACACCACATAAATAGAAGCAAAACAAAGATCATATGATCCTCTCAGTAGACTCACAAAAAGTATTTGACAAAATTCAACACCCTTTTATGATAAGAACACTTAACAAAATAGGCATAGACAGGGCCTACCTAAAAATGATACAAACCATATATGACAAATCCACAGTAAAAATCTTTCTTATGAAAAATTGATTGCTATCAATATATCACAAAAACAAAAGCAGAAATTGAATTATCTAAGTATTGAAACAAATTAAAAACAAAAAAGGTGAAATTAACTGAAATTGAGCACAAGTGAAATAGTAGGGAGAACATAATAAATAGTACAAATCATGACAAAGACTGGAAAATTACAGTAGAGAAGATAAATAATGTTAAATTATTTTCATTAAAATGACTTATAAAATTGATGAAAGACTTTTTTAGACAGAATCTCAGAAGACATAATTATTTTATTTCTGGTTTAAACATGGGAATAAAATTATGATATTTACACATATCAAGCAGATAATAAACCATATTATGCATATCTATATGAAATAGAAATTTCTTAGAAAATACAGACTGCCAAAATGCAGTAAAAAACGGAAACCTGAGCAAAACCTACATGTATTAAACAAGTTGATTTTGTTATGCAAACCTTCTTACAGAAATAATCTGCAAACTCATATGCATCACTAGTAAGAATGACATTAAAAATCAAACAGCACTCTTACACAAAGGTTTCTAGGTAGAGAAAAAGAATGCTTTATCAATATAGCGTTGATAGGAAAACCTCTCAAGTACATTGCTGTATAAAAATATAATCGAATTGCCTTCTGAAGAAGAATGAAAAAATAAATTTTATTCTAAAAATAATATATGCATTGATTTGGTTTTAAAGGAGCAGTACAGTATGATAAATATGCTTTTATTTCAAAAAGGAAGATTGATTTTACATTTGAAAGGATACAGGTAGCTTATAAAAGTTATATAGAGAAAACATATCATTCCTATTTATAAGAAATAAAATAATAAAACATCAATTGATAATGAAATCTATTAGATAAATGGGAATATTATAAAACTACATGAACATGAAAAAAGGCATCATAAAAAAATTCCTAAACATAAATGAAATGTTGAAATGTTTTCAACAAACAATAAATGATACATATGATAAACATGAAACCTTTATCATATCTTCTATTCAACATTTTAGAAATAATTTCTAGATGGTGAAAATAAAACAAGAAAAAAAATCAGAGCACCTGCAAAGGAAAAAAAAGTGTGTTTTTTTCCAGGTAAAATATTTGTTTATTCAGAAAACCCAGGAAAATATATACTTGAAATGACAGGTTTAACACATAAAACCAGTGAAGTAACTGGATATAAGATCAAAAAGCAAACTTTGATTATATTTCTATTTATAGCAACAAAAATTATTAAAGACAATTTAAAAATAACGATGTCATCTACAAAAGCATGAATGTGAAATACCTATATCTCTGTCTGAATTTAATACCCAAAATACAAAGTATAATGGAAATTATAGAAAACCTAGAACCTAATACATTGAAGCTCATAGCATAATATTGATTGGAAAATTTAACTTTATAAATATGACGAATATTTTCAAATTTACTTTAGAGATTAACACAGTCCCAAGCACAATTCCATTAGGTTTTTTTTTTTAACAGTTTTATTGAGGTGTCAGTATATAGTCTAAATGTCATCCACTTAAAAGTGGTTTTTAGTATAGTCAGAGTTAAAACCATCCCCACTACCAAATTTAGAAAACTTTCCTCATCCTAAAAAGAAACATTGTAGCCATTAGCAGTCACTTCCCATTTCAACCTCCCCTTAGCCCTTGGCAACCACTATTCCACTTTCTGTCTCTGTGGGTTTGTCTATCCTTGATAGTTCATAGAAACAGACTCACATAAAACACACTTTTTAGAATATTTGAATGCCACAAATACAGTGTTGAGCAAAAAGAGCTAGACACAAAAGCAATGATATCTTTACTTTGCGGTGTGTGTATGTATTATACTTCAATAATTGATTTTGAAAAATTTTCTTTGTTACAACAAACAATATAATTTATTATAAGACTTATGCAATCATAACATTATTTCCATTTCATGAAATATGAAATTACCTGGCTGACTCCAAACTCAAGTACTTTAATTTTAAAGCTTATGTGTACAACTATATTATATGTGAAGATTCACACCTGTCTTACGTAAGTCCATATGAGTATAGCCTTGCACAGTTGTTTTTACCATAATCTGATCTGGTAATTATATAATGGAGAAAACTCCATAATTCTATTATATTTTATGGGGAAAAAAAATCCATGAAACGAGCATTTTCTATGTACTGTAAAAAAAAATCTTATGAAAACAGATAATGACATTTTCCATATAATGGTAGTAAGAGTTGGCTATTATGAAAACTAAACAGGAGTCCCCCGTTATCCACAGAAAATATGCTTCAGTATCCCCAGTGGATACTTGAAACCATGAACAGCACAAAATGGTCAGCACTTGGGGGGATTGTAGTCTGCCACACAGTGTGCAGGTCTGTGGGGACATGGGCCTCCCTGTGGCACGTGGGTCCTGGGTTCTTGTTCTTCTGTTTGGCACATAGAGTGGGGGAGGGGGAGTGGCCTGCCAGCTGGTGCTCAAAATCAAGGGGTGTGGTCCTCCATATGGGAGACGGGTCCACAGGAGAGTTTGCCTGTGCTTGGTGCATGGGTCCCTGGTGGTGCAGGGCCCTCGGGTTCTCTCCTTTATCTCTTCCCCATGTGTAGGGGTCTCCCCCAGGTACCTTCTGATCTTGGCAAGAGGAACTCCCGGTCCCCATCTCCTTCACTTAGTGTCTTCTGTCACTTGTCTGACGATTTATAATACAATGCTCCCTCCAAGAGGGTCCATCCATACGTGGGCATCTACTTGCAGTTTTTGAGCGCCCCCCAGAGAGTGGCCTGTGCCAGCTGCTTCTAGTCTGCCATTTGGTCCCAAGGTCCAGTTTTTCTTTTCTTATGTAATCTTCTAATTGCTCCCGTATAAGTGTTTTCTGTTCTAAGTAAATGTACTTACACAAAGAATCTGTATAGTGATTATGTACTTTCTCACTTTCAAATCCTTATTCAGAACATTGTTATTTGGCTTCTCTTTTCTCATCTTTATTGAGACTGCTTTTCATTAAGACACTAACGTTTTATTTGTTATTCATTCTTTCATTCATTCACTTTGAGTTCTTTTTATATGTCTCTCTGTTTTAGCAGTAAATTTTATCCTTAAATCCAATATATTGCAAGCTTTACATTATTTTATCTATCAACACATTTTACTAGATTTTTCCATTCTTTTTGACAATTATTATTATTATTATTGACATTCATATTATTTTGCATTCCCCAGTTTTGCCCTTTCTTGTTTTTTTCCTACCACTCTGGCCCTGTAATTTTAGTGTATGGACTACGCAATAATCATTATTGGAAATGTAGTGTAACAATTGATTTATTTTTCAAACAGTTATGATCTTTTAGAATATGCATGCACCTAATAATCCTATTTCAATATAGAACTGAAAGGAGTGAATGAATAAACAATTATAAACATGGAATAAACAATTTTCTCTCAACACTTATTACATAGGTACATCAGTGAGCCTATAGAAAGATTTAAATTAGAAAATAACCATTACAAACATGCACACGCACACACACACACACACACACACACAAATATACACTCTACACTAATACAGAGTACTCATATTTTTTAAGTTCTCATGGGAATTGTCCAAGATATACTATAATCTCAAGTATCAGCTTGGCTAGTGACACTTGAAATGTAGCTATTCGGTTCTGATAATAATTAATGAAAAATAACACTTAAAATCAGGTCCTCCATGACACCAGCCAAATTTTAACAGACATATAGAACATTTTCAGCTTCACACAAAATACTGCAACTGTAGTTAACGTGTATAGAAGTCAATAAGCAAAAATTCGAAAATCTACAGAATTTTTAATTCTGTCATATATTGCTAAAGAAAGTAAGAGCCAAAGAAATTACTACAATGGATAGTCACAATTTTTATATTAATTATGACTAAAATAGAGCAGAGGTCTTTCTTGTGAAAAATTAGTTGCCTTAAATACGTATATTGCAAAAAAATGAAATCAAAACTAGAATAACCTGAGCATGTATCAAAACAAAAGGAAAAAAGCTGAAATTAAATTAAATTAAATACAAGTGAAGTAGAAGAAAGAAAAAAACAAATAATATAAAATCATGAGACACAGTGAGCAGAGAAGATCGACAAAGCCAAAGATATTTTTATTGAAAAAAATAAAATTGATAAAAGAATATCTAAAAAATAACCAGGGAAGGCACAAATTTTTTTTCTAGTTTAAATGTAGGACTATCTTACGGTTTTAACAGATATCAAAAAGTATGAAACCATTTCATAAATACAATTTAATATCCATGTGAAATAAAAAATTCCTAAAATGGGCATACTACTAAAATTAGTAAAACAGACACCTGAATAAACCCTACATGTATTAAATAAATTGAGTTGGTTATATAAACATCCCTATCAATATATTCTACGAACTCAGATGGCATCACTAATGAGTAGTAGACAGTACTAGTACACAAAGGCTTGCAGGTCATCAAAAAAGAAATGCTTCTCAGTGTAGCCTTGATAGCAAGAACTTTCAAGTGTGTAGCAATGAATGAAAACATAATAGAATCTCCTAATGAACAAGGATCATGAAAGAAATGTTACTCTAATATGAGATATGCACAGATTTACATTAAAGGGATAATATGGAATGACCAGTATGATTTTTATCTCAGAAATGCAAGACTTGTTTAACATTTAAAAGAAATAAAAGTAGTTCACATTATAAACATTACACAGAAAGTATATAACATTTTGATTGATGCAAAAATATTAAAATTTAACAAGGATTCAAAGCAAAGTCTGTTAGAAAAATAGGAATGTTATAAAATTGCATGAATATGCAAAAGTTATAAGAAAATTCAAAAATATGATATGTTGAAATCTCATCAAAAACAGGAAATAATACATATGATATACATAGAACCATTATTGTACCTTCTCTTCATCATTGAAAATAAAATTCTAGACAATGAAAATAAAGAAAAAATTTATGGCACCTGGAAAAAAATAAAAGTGTGATTATTACAGGAAAAATAGTAGTTTATGTAGAAAATCCAGAAAATCCTATACCTGAAGTGGTAGAATTAAAACACAAAAACAATGAAGTAACTGGATATGGGCTCAACATACAAAGCTCAATTGTATTTCTATTTACAGCAACAAAATAACTAAAGGAAATTTTTTAAAATGAGGTTGCTATTTATAAAGGCATAAATGTGAAATATCTGTATTTCTGTATGACTTTAATACCAAACAATTCAAAATATAATAGAAAGAAATTAAAGAAAATTTAATACATTGCTGGACATAACATGATATTGGTTGGAAAAGTTTACTTTATATAGAGGCCTAATCTTTGACTATGACTTAAGAGAATAATGCAGTCCCAAATATAATTGTAGGAGAGATATTTCCAAATAACTGCTATTGAGATGTCATGTAGATAGCATAAATTTCATCTATTTAAAGTGTATAAATCAGTTAATTTTAGTATATTTACAGTTACAACCAAAGCATTTCCAAAATTTGGAAAATTTTCATCACCCAAAAAATGTAGCTATTAGGGCTCACGTCCTATTCCAACCTTCCCTTAGCCTTTAATGACTATTCCCCTTTCAGTCTCTGAGGGTTCGCCCATTCTTGATATTCATATAGACAGATTGGCATAACATGCAATTTTTAGAACCCATGAATGCCACAAGTAGAATGTTGAGCCAAAAAAAAAAAAAAAAACCGACACAAAAGCAAAGATATCCTGTTCCTTCTGTTGTGTATATTATGCTACAAATATTATTTTTGAATATCTTTTCATTATTAAAACAAATTACAGTTCATTGACTTATGCAATCATAATATTTCCATTTCACAAAATATAATATTACCTGGCAGACTCCAAACTCAGGTGCTTTACTTCTAAATCTTGTGCTTACAAATATATGTTTTTGAAGATCCACATCCAACTGATTGAAGTCTAAGTGACTGTAGCACAGCACAGTTATGTTTACCATATATTGTTTCCTCTACTCTGTAATGGAGAAAAATTCATACTTCTTTTATATTTTATGGGGGAAATTCATGAAACAAGACGATTTTCCAGTCCATTAAGAAAAGGATTTGTATCATTTAATCATATTTTCATGTAGTATTAGTAAGAGTTGGTTATTATGAAAACCAAACACAGTAGTCCCCCACATCTATAGGGGATGTGTTTCAAGACACCAGTGGATGCCTGAATCCACCTATTTTACTGAACCTTATTATATATTGTGATTATTCTATATATACACACCTTTGGTAAAGTTTAACTTATAAATTAGGCACAAGAAGGAATTAATAACAATAACTAATAATACAAAAGAGGTTGTATAACAATATGCCAGCATCACTACTCTTGAGCTTTTGGGTTATTTTTAAGTAATATAAGATGTACTTGAACACAAGCACTTCAATACTGTGACAATTTATATGATCACCAGAGGGATCCTAAGTGACTAAATTGTGGGTCACCTGTACAGTGTGGACCTACTGGTCAAAAGAGATAATTCACATCCCAGGCAAGACAGAGTGGGACAGTGTGAAATTTCATTCTGCTACTCAGAAAATTAAGCAATTTAAAGCTCATAAAATGATGTTTTCTGAATATTTAATTCAAACTTTTCCAAACATGGTTGAGTGCTGTACCCTCAAGCTACAAAAAAATGAAAACACCAATAACGGCGTACCACTGTGGTCCATTCTTTAACATTTATATCAGCATTTCACTAACTTTCAACAACTTTTCCATGTCTTTAATTCAGTTTAAACTTACTCATATTGTTCTCCTAAATTTCTCCTTTTTCTATTTTTTCTACTATATCCCACCACTCAAAAAACTTACTTAAGTTTGAAAGTTGAGACATTTATTGACACCCATGGATGATGGCTGCTGTTACGAAAGACTCCAATCCATGTTTTCTCTGAAAGGGAGCCCAGAAATTTCTACAGAAATATAAATGTTGTACATTTAAATACTTATTAAATATTTAACAATTTTTTAAACTGCCAGTAGTGTGTTCTTTCATTGGATCTATGACTGTCAAAATAAAATTACTGTTTTAAGCAATATTAAAGTTGAAAACTCCTTCATATAGTGCTAAGAACTTTCACAAATGTGTGTAATTTTCACTTGAAATGAACTCTTAAACATTTATACTTAGTAGTGTCATTCTTCTTCTTACGTTAATGAAGAAAATTATGACCCATGTAACTTAATAGTAACCAGCATTGGCAAAACTAATATAAATGAATTTAAATAACTTTCAAGACACTTTACATACATTATTAAATCAATGAATATTTCTACTACATTCCTGAGATTTTGGGATTTAGAAAGGAATTAAAAGAGCTGCAATTTGGGAAATAAATGATATATAAGCCAAAATATGGTTTTCTGGGTACCACACCATTCTTTAGCTAAGCCCCCAATTTTGTCCGTTTTGGTACTGGTGGAATACCAATGGTCTAAATCAGGTGCTTCCCCTTACTAAATACAACCATAAATTCTGGAACTTATGAAAGACACAAGTAAGTAGACTCTGAAAGTTGGAAAGGGAAAGGTGGAGTGGTTTGGGACTCCAGGATCAGGGATCAAGCTGGCTGGGCGTCTTAAGTCCGCACCCTACAGAAGAAAGTGACCTAGGCCTGCTCTTCCCAGCACCCGTCCTGGCAGTGAGAGGTGCCTCAGGTAAGCTCATTCCCCCTCTGTACTGAAAGGGAGTCCTGCCTGCACCTCCAGCACGGTTGGCAACTGAAAGGTTGGCGCCTGCAAGGGTGATCTATCAGGAGACCTGCTAACAGTAAGTAGCCAGAGGAAGTGCTTCTGCTCCCCACCAAGACACACCAGGGTAGGTGTGGCTGAGGGGGACCAGCAAAGGAGTCCCATGACTACAAGTGCTCCATCCAGGAAGCTTCTGTGTCCCTGAGGGCATGAGACTGACGTCCCCATCCAGAGACACCAGATAGAATGGATTTTAAAATGATATATGTACATATTACTGCAGTGAAAATTATCCTACTATAGCTAATTCATTAGTATAAATAAATTGCAAAAATATCACCTGGGAGTGAAAGGACACAGACATAATAATGCATAATGTATGACAGGCATAAAACAGGCAAAGCTTTTTTATGTATTAGATGTCAGGACAGTGGTTTGGGGAAGGGGAAGGAGAAGTGATCAGGGCATACACAGGGGTGTTGGGGTTGGAAATCTCAATTCATGATCTGTCTTGTGTTACATGAGTCCATTTACTGCATGATGAATGTGCATAATCAGGATGTACTTAGTTCTTTATATATAGTAAAACTAAATAGGAATATTTATTTTAAAATAAAGACATGAATACAAGCATGGTTTTCTGTGAGAAGCAAGAAGCGAAAATAATTTAATGTGTATTATCAACATATGAATACAAATAACTTTTTGTAAAGTCAATCAGTGGATTATTTACAGGTTTGAAAATAAATAAGCTAATTATATGTACATAAATATTAATGAATTCTATAAATATAATACTGGCTGAGAGAAGCTTTTAATAAAGTGCTTTCAACATTTAACATCTTACCATTTCCTCTTCATTATCTATGTAAAGCAGATTAGAGTTGTTAGAAGCACAGGCCGTCACACTCTCATCCCAAGTTTTCAATTCCTTACCAATGTAATAACAATTGGTGGAATATGTGAACCACTCCTCTGGACAACGACCACAGTGATATGCTGAGAAAAGACTATGAATTATTATCCAGAAAGAATATGACTTTTTAAAAATAAAAATCAATCTATGTATTTGTAAAGGTATAAATTTACATGCACATAACATATCTGTGCATCCAGACAGCTGCTACATGTAAAAAACACACTCTCGCTCATATACACGCACTGAAAATGGTAAGTCTCTGCTCTCCTAATTATGTTCCCACATAAAGAAAAACATCAAACAAAATCCACCCTCACATGTCTGAAAAATCACTGAACAAAACACTTTTTTAGAAGAGCAGAACCATTTAATTCTTACACGACAGCAGTAGTAATCTGAGTAAAATGGCAAAAACAGGGTATGGTGATTTTAATGAGTATATGTACTTATTGTTGAAGAAAAAGGAATGTCCTCCTATAATCTTTATTTATGAATATTTATTGTCCAATATTCTAATTTATTTCCCCCAGAAAAATCTATTATATTTTTGCACAGACTAAGATAGCGATAAAATATAAAATGTACCTTTCTGAGTTCCTACAATCTGGGAAGAACTGTTGTGTTTTACTGTAACAAGAAAAAATGGAAATATTTGTTATTAAATAATTAATATCTAAATATCCTATTTCCTATTCTTATAAAATGTTTAGAGGCACTTTCAATCATTAAAGTGAAAAGTTTCATTACAACCTTTCAAAAATATACTTACAGGGAATAGAAGCTATTAACATCATTTTTAACACAGAGCCCACTAAGACAGTGCAAATGACGGCCAGGATCTCAGCAGTGAGCTTCTCTGGAGGTAACAGTGAAACTGTGGGGAGAGAAACAGAAACACTGAGAAAAGAGAGATGGAGATAATTGATTAGAAGATTTACGTAGAAGACAACCCCAATGTACAGGGATTCAAAGGGATAAACTCTTGTCTCTAAACCCACATCTACGTAGTAATCTTTCTCTCAAAGTATACTGTTGCATATTCAGTAAGTATAATGCCCCATGATTTGTTGATGAAGGCCTACACGTTTAACAATGCCTGAATAAAATTAGCCTTCAGATTCATATTAGAGTACCATATCCAAACTTTGAGCTCTCATCCTCACAAATGAAAAATATTCCCTCATCTTTCCCACAACTCTTCACCAAAACGGTATATCCCAGAACAGTTACATTGAAGATCTGTAAATGCTCACATTTGTAGTAGCAGGTCTTCTCCTTCCCCTGAAGATCCAGAGGAGCATTTTGAAGGTTTAATTCCACTTCTGTTATTTCCTGTTCAGGTACTGAAATGGAGCTTTTCTCACCCTTAGATTCTCTTTGCTGCCTCTTTGGGTCCTTGGCCAGATTCAGTCCTGAGTAGGTTACTGTTTGATTCTTCATCTCTACAGCTGTATGATTCATAGACTGTGCTCTGTGATAACTGTACTTAAGAAGTTAATAAATGATTTATTTAACGATAAGATCCCTGGTGTAGTCAGACTAGGGTGTATTGGGGGCTGAGGAATAATGTTCATTTTGCAGGTGAACAGTGTAAAAGTCTGATACTAATTTGCTTAAAGCTTTATACAAAGTTTTATAATTGAACAGGTAATTTTCAAAAAAACATATTCACATTTGACATAATATTAGTAGTTGAAGCAATAAAAAATGATAAACTAGTGAGGATAGAAGTTCATAAATACAAATATCTTTATTAAAATCAGATCCTGCAGAAACATTTTAATGCCATTTAAAATATTCGTGTTAAATTATTAAAATTCTGTATTGGAAATAATGCACTAATTCTAAGACACTTTTATAATTCATTAATCATGAGTGAGTGCTATTAGAAGAAGTAGTAATATTAACACATATAGTAATTTCTTACACAAAAGTACTTTTAGTTAGTAATTTATGCTTGCATTTAAACTTTTGGCCAGGCGCGGTGGCTCACTTCTGGAATCTAGCAGTCTGGGAGGCCGAGGAGGGAGGATTGCTTGAGCTCAGGAGTTTGAGACCAGCCTGAGCAAAGCAAGACCCTGTCTCTACTAAAAATAGAAAAATTAGCCAGATGTCATGGCATGCGCCTGTAGTCCCAGCTACTCAGGAGGCTGAGGCAGAGAATCGCTTAACCCCAGGAGTTTGAAATTGCTGTGAGGTAGGCTGACGCCAAGGCACTCCACTCAGGGAAACAAAGTAAGACTCTGTCTCAAACAAAAATAAAAATAAATAAACCTTAAGAAAGACCCCATGGGGTCAAAATCGTAAGGCATTTCTGTTGTGTTAAATAAGTGTGATAATTTAGATAATGTAGTCTGATAATATAGTCAATGAGCTCTGCAGTCACTGAGATCTAGAATTACATCTGGCATTGAAATTTATGATGTGCAACCTTTGAAAGTCACATAGTGTCTAGTAACACAGTTTACTAATCTAGAATGGAAAAAATAATTTATAAAGTATAATGTATGTAAAACACTTAACACATACATGGCACTTATAAACTATCAAAATATTAGTGTTTTAATTATTTTTATTACAATTGCTCCCTTATTATTTCTGGTTCACATTAGTTAGAGAATGTAAAATAATTCATCAGATAGGAGTCTCTTATATCATCTTTTTGTTGCAATATTTTGCTCAAATGTTGTTTAATTCTTTCAATTGTGTGTAATTAAGTTTAGATTCACATTTTATTAGTTATCTCATTCTTATTTTGCATAAAGTAAAACTGCCTGCATTTACTCTAAAAACATAAATGGGAAATTACATTTGACATACATACATAATTTGAAGTATTTATTTTAAACGCCTCTTTCTAAAGGCTGGGCTAAATAGAAAATATTATTGGCTCTGTATTGATTATAAAATTAATTATCATGATGGTAATTAATTGTCATGATTGCTATGGGTTTCACTTTAAATAATCCTGATTAGCAAAGCTAATCTTATGAGTGTAATTTCTTGACTAATTCTCCACTGGCAATAATTTGAGTACTTGAGAAAACCCTTCAACATATTTTATACTTTAGGCTTCTTTTTCACCCTTAATTATTCAAGTAAAAACACCAATGTTCTACTCTGATATTATTTTACTATTTATAATTTCCCACTAAGTGAGATGAGCTGGTAGACATAGAGGAGAATATCAGCACATACCTTCTGTCCCCAGAACGTCCTACAGCCTTTAGTGGAGAGTCCAGGCCACTCCTAATAAAAAAGAAGAAATGTCTGTGATCTTCGCAGGGTGCCCTGTGAAGGCTCAGAGTGAGGCAAGAGTGGAGAAGGTAGATTTCTCATCAATGTGTCACTTCAGGGTCTGAACAGGAAATTCTCACACTTGGGCTATTTTGAATTCAGTTGATCTCATCACACTCCTCCAGAATATAGGAGACTTTGGGCTCCTAGTGTTGTTTAGTTTGTCCATTTCAAGCGCCTCTAGAAATTATTTTTATATTTGATAATTTAGAGAAGAACAGAGGCTTGACTAGCCATTCAGGTAAGTTTCTCCATCTCAATCACGAACACTAAAATCCTAGGCCTTGTTAACAGTATCTTAACTGTTTATGTTACACATTTAGACAAGGTTGCTAAAACTTGGCATTGCATACTTGTTTTCCTTATACTCTTTTTAATATAATTGCTATTGTAATGAAAAATAATTTTAAATCATAATCACATTATTACTAGAAATTTAATGTATTTCTCACTAATTTTTGTAATAAAGCGCTACATTTTCAACATTATTATAATCAATATGACATCAATTTCCAAATTTAAATTCCAAAATTATCTTCTTGATTTCTCTGGCTTAGTACCTAAAATTCTCACATTCAGTTTTATATTTTATAAATAAGTTATTCAGATTTATCCAAAAAACTAAATGTTTCTGGGAAGGATAATATATTAAACAATATTGAACTATATCGCCATGCCAGAAATTGAAATATTAAATAACTATTCAGTATTGTTCATTGGTTCATTCCTCCAATCATAACAAATTTACTGTATTTTAATAGGAGTATTTGTTGTAAATGACTAAAGCCTGGGCTAAACTATGTAGGAGGAAACACAAATTTTAAAAAATGCCACCTAACTAAAAATAAGTAGGGCAAAAAGTAGACTTTTAAAACACAGATTCAATGACACACGAACGTAAATGGAAAAGCTTTAGTTTGCATCAAATGGAAATTTTTTCATCATTCCTCATCTCACATCAACAAAAGGGAGAATGTTTGCTATTTATGATTCCAAAGGCTATTCCATGAAACTTCTTAAGGATTGATTTCAGAAAAACTCAATCGTCAGCTTTCTAAAATCTACCAAAATGGAATTTAAATCCATACTTACTTCCTTGGCATCAGAACAATTATTTGAGCATTCCAGGATAATGGCTAATGTTGTTTTGGTATATATGTATTTGTGCTACTTATATTTTAATATTTGGTCATAAACTAAATTAATAATCTGATATATGTACTTGTGTTCACATTTCATGTATTTCTATTAGAAATAAATTTATTTATATTTACATATTACATTTTCATTAACTAAATTAATAATCCTTTCTATTAGACACATACCACTAAAACAACAAAACCATCATTTAAATGTCAAATAATATAATATTCACTAACGTCTTCTTTTTAAATTTGTGGTACTGATATCTGCTATGTCTACGAACATCCACTTGGTACTTTCAATTAAATAACGTTGTATAGTCACGTGTCACTTAGCAACAGGGATACATTCTGGGAAATGTATTGTTAGGTTATTTCATCATTGTGTGAACCTCGTACAGTATATTTTTATGAACTAGATGGTATACTACTACATCCTTGGCCCATATCATATAGCCTCTCGCTCCTAGGCTACAAACCTGTATAGCATGCTACTATTCTGAATAATATATGCAATTGCAACACAATGTTAATATCTGTGTGTTTAACATATTTAAACATTAAAAAAGTCCAGTAAAAAATATGGTGTAAAAGATAAAAAATGATATACCTGCACAGGGCACCTACCATGAATGAAGCCCGCACAAATGGAAGTCTCAGCAGGTGAGTGAGTGAGAAGTGAGTGAGTGTGAAGGCCTAGGACATTACTGTACACTATTGTAGACATTGTAACACTGTACACTTAGTCTACACTAAATTCATACAAATTTTTTCTTTGTTCAATAATATAACCTTAACTTACTGTAACCTTTTATTTCATAAATTTTCTAACTGTTAAACAAGTTTGACACTTCATAATAAAAATTAGCTTAAAACACACACCTATTTTACAACTCTACATATACATGTTCTTTATATCTTTATTCTATAAGCTTTTCCTATTTTTAAAATTTTTAATTTTTTATAGGCTTTTGTTAAAAACTAAGACAAGCACTTAGCCTAGGCCTACACAGGGTCAGGATCACCAGTATCACTGCCCTCCACCTCCACATCTTGTCCCATGGGAAGTCTTCGGGGGCAGTAACATGCATGGAATTGTCATCTCCTATGATAACAATGCCTTCTTCTAGAATAGCTCCTGAAGTATCTCCCTGAAGTTTTTTGAGTTAATTTTTTTAATAAGTCGATGGAATGAACTTTAAAATAATGATAAAAATATCTGTGTCATGAATACAGAAACCAGTAACAACAACATATTAGTTTATTATCATTATCAAGTATTACGTGCTGTACATAAATGTATGTATACTTTTATATGACTGTCACCACAGGTTTGTTTACAGCAGCATCACCCCAGACACGTGAATAATGTCTTGTACTACAGCAATGGCTATGATATAACCTGGAGATAGAAATTTTCAGCTTCATTATAATCTTATAGGACCACTGTCATGTAGGCAGTTCGTTATTGACAAAAATCTCATTATGCAGTGAATGACTATATGTCACATCCTTTCTTAAATGTAATATCATGTTTTTAGTATTCTAGCACTTTACTGGAGACTGTAGGCTTATACAAAGGCATAATAAAAATGTGAAGACACAAGAAAAATTATTCAAAATATTAGGTATAGTTAGAATTCACTCTATGTGATATAAATATATATGCTTAATGTATACATATAGAATCTGAACATATATGATTTTGACTATTCCTAATAATTTTAACACTTAGTTTCCAAGAGTTATGCAAATTGGAAGCAAATAATAAGTGAAATTATTCTTTTAATATGATGGCAAAATAAATTCATTTTTAAGAATTTTTTAAAATAGAAAGAATTAGTAACTACTCACTCTAACTAAAGGAAAAAAATTTAAATGTCTTTTAAAGATGATGCACATCTTTCCAATCAAAACTTGAATTTGCAGAAAGGAAAATTAAAAAAAAGAAATTGTGTAGCTATATCTAAATGCATATTGAATGGATAAAATATTAATTACAAAGTTTCAAACTTTAAAATGTATGTTTGTATTAGAATTCAGAAAGTCAGCACAGCATAATCAGTATATAAAAGTACAGGATAGTTTCAGTCACTTTCTGCTTCTATAATAAAATGCCACATACTGAGCAATCTATAAAAGGTAGAAATTACTGCTCTCATTTCTGGGGGCAGGAAAGTCTAAGATCAAATTTCTGGAATTCTGGTGTGTGGCATGGGTTGGTCTCTGTTCCCAGACAGTACCTTGTTGCTACATCTTCACTGGTGGAAGGCAGAAGTCCTTTTCTAAGGTACTAATCCCTTCATAACTAATCACTTCTAATAAGGCTTCATCTCTAATTACTACCACAATAGGGATTGAGCATCAACATGAATTTTGGTGAAAACACAAACATTCAAACCATAGCAAGGATAGTTAGATCTTTTCACTGTTTAAGAAGGATTAAAATTATGAATTTTGTTAGACTTTAATGAGTGAATAGTATATACGGTAAATGCATAGCAGCAAAAGAAAAAATATTCTAGGCATATTAAATAAGCACATCCATACAGTGGAAAGTAAACAATAAAAATATTTACTGTGAAAAGATAAGAAAACAAAAAAAGTACAGTTTAAAATTTGTACTGTTCCATTAAAATTAAATAATAATTACATTATAATTATGTCAAATTTGGTATTATGTACAAATGAAATGTATAAGAACAATTATATTTTAAAAATTGAGAATTCCATTGAATATAAATAAAATATTTGTTGAAATACAAAGAGTGTTTATATTCAAGAAAACTATTTACTGTCTTAACAAGACACTCCATTAATGAAAGAATAAAGAAAAATTTGAATAACAAGATAAAAACTTACACCATACAATAGAAACTGGTAGAAAACTGCTGTAGTTAATATGCTGTTATAATATAAGGGAGAAACGTTTTTGGAAATGAAGAAGCATGCTCCATAATAATAGATTTATTTACCAAACAATTAGTAATATATTTTTAATAATTTGTATGTACCTGATAATACAAGTTTAACACAGACTTCAAAGTAAAAAGTAAATCATCAAAAACAGGGAATTAAACACTTCTCACTGCCCATCACATGGTCATAGCACTAAGCCTATAGAAAGATTTAAACAAGACAATTAGTCAACACACACATGCACACACACACACAAATTCACATATACACTCATACTAATACAGAATGCTTATATTTTACATTCACATGGATATTTTCCAAGAATACAATATTGTGCCATATTTATATTAACATAGAACTCTCTCTCCATGCAGTGCTACTAGCCAAGCTTAACTGAGGAGACTTGAAATGCAAGTTTTCAATTTTAATATTAATTAGTGAAAAATAAATAATATTTAAAATCAATATCTCAGCCACACTAGCCACATTTAAACAGACATGTAGAACATTTCCAGCTGCAAAAAAAATAGTCTAACTGTACTTCAGCTGAATAGAATTTAATAAAAAATTTGAAAACCTATATGATTTTTAATTCTGTAATGTATTGCTAAAGAATATAAGAAAATGAAATTACCACAATGGATATTCATGATTTTTATATGAATTACATGTAAAATATAGTAAAAGTCTTTCTTGTGAAAAACTGATTGCTTAGATTTATAGATCACAAAAGACAAAAGCACAAATTGAAATATCTGAGGATCAAGAGAAAGCATGTCATTCCAATTCATAAAAAATAATAAAAATATAACCTCAATTGATAACAGAATCTATTGGAAAAATAGGAACGTTATAAAACTGCTTCACTATGAGAAAGGTATGATAAAAATATTCCTAAACACAAATGAAATGTTGAATGTTTTCAACAAACAGGAAATGATAATTAAGATAAACATAAAATCATTATCATATCTTCTATTCAACATTATAAATAATCCCCTAGACAGTGGAAATGAATCAACACCAAAAAAAATTATGGCTCCTGGAAAGAAAAAATAAAAGTGTGATTTTTTTTGTTACAGGTAAAATATTTGTTTATTCAGAAAACAGAGAAAAATTTATACTTGAAATAATAGATTTGACATAGAAAATCAGAGAAGTAACTGAATATAATACCAAAATTCCATTGTATGTCTCTTTATAGCAACAAAAATTATTTAGGACAATTTAAAAATAAGGATGGGTGCAACGCACACTACCTGGGGAACGGACACGCCTGGAGCTCTGACTTGGGGGGAAAGGCAGTACATGGGCAACGTATGTAACCTGCAATTCTGTATCCCCCATAACAATAAGATGAAATAAAAAATAAATAAATAAATAAATAAAAATAAAAATAAGGATGCCATTTACACATCATAAACATGAAATACCTATATTTCTGCAGAATTCAATATCGGAAAAGAACAATATATAATTGATAGAAATGAAAGAAAATCTAGAACCTAGTACATTGAAGTTCATAGCATGATATTGATTGAAAATATTAACTTTGTAAATAGGACTAATCTTTTGAAATTACTATAGGGATTAAAGCAGTCCCAAACACAATCTTAGAAGAGATTTTGTTTTAACAGCTTCATTGAGGTGTCATGTACATAGTCTAAATTTTACCCACTTAAAAGTGATTTTCAGTATATTCACAGAGTTGGAACCACTGCTGCTACCAAAATTTAGAAAGTTTTCATCACCCTGAAAAGAAACATTCTAGCAGTTAGCAGTCATTTCCTATTCCAGTCTCCCCTTAGCCCTTGGCAAACACTATTCCACTTTCTTTTTCTGTGGGTTTGCCTATTACTGATATTTCATATAAACAGACTCACATAACATGCAACCTTTACAAAAGTTGAATGCCATGAATATAATGTGAAGCACAAAAAGCCTGTCACAAAAGCAACAATATCTTTTCTTTGTGTGTGTGCATTACACTTCAATAATTGATTTTGAAAAAATTTTTATTATTAGAAAAAACAACATAATTCATTGTAATACCTATGCAATCATAATATTACTTCCAATTCATGAAATATAAAGTTACCTGGCCTACTCCAAACTCAGATGCTTTACATTGAAGCTTAGATTTACAAGTATATATTTGTGAAGATCCACAAATGTCTGATATAAATCCATTTGGGTAAATCCTTCCACAGTTATGATCTGATTTGACTATCTGTAATGGAGAAAAATCCATAATTTTGTTGTATTTTATGGGGAAAATCCATTAAAAAGAGCATTTTCTATGTTATAAAAGAATATTATGAAAACAGATAATGACATTTTTAATGTATGGTTATTAGGAAGACTAAACAGTAGTCCCCTGTTATCCGTGGAGAATATGCTTCAATACTGCCAGTGGATGCTTGAAACCATGCATAGTACCAAATCCTATATATTCGGTTGTTTCTATACATGCATACCAATGATAAAGTTTAGTTTATAAATTAAGCACAGAAAGAGATTACCAACAATAACCCGAAATGTGAAAGAACAATTATAACAATATTCCAACATCACTACTCTTGCTCTATGGACCATTATTAAGTAAAAGAAGGATAACATGAACACAAGCACTACACACCACGACAGTCCATCTGCTCACCCAGATGGCTACTCAGTGACTAATAGGCAGGTAGTATAGACAGCATGGACACCCAGGACAAAGAAAGGATTCACATCTCAGTGGCACAGATTGATTCTAGATGAGATTACATCATGCTACTCAGAACTGCACATAACCAATTTAAAACTCATGAATTGTTTTTTTCTGGAATTTTTCCTTTACTATTTTTAAACTACAGTTGACCAAGTGCAACTGAAAGTGCAGAAAGCTAAACAATGGATTGGTGATGGCAGGGGGGCACACCGTAGCTCATTCTTTAATATTTATATCAACATTTTAGTAACTTTCAAAATATTTCATGTGTATAATTTAACTGAAACTTATTTATGTAGAATATTCTTCTGAATTTCTCATTTTATATGTTTTCTTCTATATGGCACCATTCAAAAAAACTTAAGTTTGAAAGTTGAACCATTTATTGATACCATGCATGGATGATCACTACTGTTACTAAAGACTCCAATCCATGACTGAAGTGGCAAGGAGACCAGAAATTTCCATCAGAAAATTTAATAATTTAATTTAAAATATCATTGTGATAGCTTTCATTAATTTATAAAAAAGGTAAAATATTTGTTCATAGAATTCTTAATTTTTAAAACAAAATGAATGTGTTAAACAATATATTAAAGAAGAAAACCACTTATTGTAGTGCCAAAATTTTTCACAAATGTTTCTAATGTTGATTTAAAATGAATTCTTATGTTGATACTTAGTAAATTCATTTATTTTCAAATATTAATAAGGAAAATTTTGATTTATAGTTATTTGTGTTGACAAAGCAAACATACCATGAATTTGAATGTTTCCATAGTATATATTCACTTATCTAGAATACGAATAATTAAATCAATGTATTTTTCTACTATGTTTCTCAAATTTGCCATTTACAAGGGAATTATGAAGTTGCCATTGAGAAAATAAATGACATAGAAGAGAAGATTGGGTTTTCTGGGCACCACAGTATTCTCTAAATACATAAGCCCCCACTTTTATCTGATTTGGGGTTGGTGGAATACCAACGCTCCAGACCAGGAGGCATAGACTCATTTCTCTGTGCTACTCCCTACGAAACACAACTACAAGCCCTGAAACTAGTGAAAGACACAAGCAAAGGGGACTCTCATAGGTGGAAAGAGAAAGGTGAAATGGTTTGGGACCCCAGGATCAGGGATTAACAGAGCAGTGGGGCAACTTAAATCCTCCACCCAACAGAAGAAAGAGACCTAGATTCCCAGCACCCAACCTGACAATGAAAGGAGGCTCAGGTAAGGTCATTCCCCCTCTGTACTGAGAGGGAGTCCTGCCTGCACCTCCAGCACGGTTGGCAACTGAAAAGTTGGCGCCTGCAAGGGTGATATATCAGGAGACCTGCTAACAGTAAGTAGCCAGAGGAAGAGCTTCTGTCTCCCACTAAGACACACCAGGGTAGGTGTGGCTCACGGGGACCAGCAAAGGAGTCCCATGACTACAAGTGCTCCATCCAGGAAGCCTCTGTCTCCCTGAGGGCATGAGACTCACTTCCTTCATCCAGAGACACCAGGTAGAATGGATTTTAAAATGATATGCATATAGGATATAGCAGTGAAGGTAAACTACAGTTCATTGCATTAACATGTATGAATTGCACAAATGTCATACGAGAGTGGAAGGAAACAGACATAAAACTGCATACCATATGATTCCATTTATGGAAATTCAGAAACAGGTAAAGTTTATTTCTCATGTTAAAAGTTAGGACAGTGGTTTGAGGAAGAGGGGGCAGAAGTGATAGAAGGCTGGAAACTCCTATTTTGTGATCTGACTTGTATTACAGGACTCTTTTCACTTTGTGATAAATCTGTACAATCATGATGTGTTTATATATAAATATAAAATGGCAAAATTTATTTTGGATTAAATGCATTTATAGAAGCATAGTTTTCCATTAACAACTAGAATGGTTAATAATTAAATATGCATTAGTGGTATATGAATATAAATATACTATTATGAAGTCACACAACCGAATATTATATAGATCTGAAAATAATTAAATATGCACAAGAATATAATGAACTCTACAATTATAATATTGATTGCAATAAGCTTCTAACAAAGTGCTTAAAACATTTAACACCTTACCATTTTTCCTTCATTATCTGTATAAAGCAGATTAGAGTTCTTAGAAGCACAGGCCATCAAACTCTCATCCCAAGCTTTGAATTCCTTACCACTGCAATAACAATGGGTGGAATATGTGAACCACTCCTCTGGACAATGGCCACAATCATATGCTGAGAAAAAAAATTATGAATTCCTATCTGTAAGCAATATGAATTTTTAAAATGAAAATTAATTTACATATTTTCAAAGATATAAAAATATATGTACATGAGTTTGCTTCCTTTTAGGCTGGTAAATATATAAGAAAAACCACTTACACACATTCAACTGGGAAAAGGATCAGCCTCTCATTCCCTAATTTTATTGCAACATAAAGTGAAACATCAAACGAAAACCCAACTTGCACCTATATGAAAAATCACCGAGCAAAACCACTTTTTTTACAATAGAAAATTTATTTAACTGTTATTATATGACAGCAGTAATCACTTGAGTTAAATACAAAAAGAGAGTATAGTGATTTTTAAATAAGTATTTCTAATTTTTGAAGAAAAGGGAATGCCCTCCTATAACCTTTATGTATGAATATTTATTGCCCAAAATTTTAATTGATTTCCCCAAAAAATATCTATTATCATTTTTGCATAATCTAAGATCAAGACAAAATACAATATGACTAATATCAGGGCCTTTTTGAGTTCTTATAGTCTGGAAAGAATTGTTCTGATTCTCTGTTACTGTAGCTATAAAAATTAAAGTAATCCTTCTTAAAAATTAGCATCTAAATAAGTCACAATAATTTTGCTTTTGTTTGAAATTTATTATATCACTTAGAATTAGAATTATCTGTAGTAAAATTGATTTTAGCTAGAAAATTAATAAAGTAATGAAGGTTTGGGGAAAAAAACTTCAAAAGCCTACAAAATAAAACTTTACCATCTCTGTCTACATTACAATATTACAATATTGTAACTATTTGATTTAACCGCTTTCAAAAATTAATTTCTATTCATTGGTAAGCTTTTCAGTCTCCTACAGCATGTCTTTGAATTATGAAATTTGAATATATGCATATAATTAAAAGCAAAGACTCTCTACAATTAATCTTTCATTTATACTTTTGAAAAGTTCAAAATAACCATTCCTCATTTAGTTCAAAACATACATTAAAATGAGAATTGTATTCCCTGATATTGTGGTATATTTAGAGACACTTCCAATCATTAAGTGTGAAGTTCCCTTTTATTCTTCCAAAACCTACTTACAGGGATTGACGAGTTTTGTTACCACGTTGGACATGAAGACAAGACAGATGATTCCCAGAATCCCAGCAATGAGCTTCTCTGGAGGTAACAGTAAATCTTCAGGGAGAGAAACAGAAACACTGAGAAAGGAGAGATGGAGATGGTTGGTTAGAATATTTACATACAAGAGACCCACATGCACAGGGACTCATAGATAAAATTGGACCCCAAACTCACATCTACCATAGTAATCTTTCTCTCAGAATACACCGTTTCATTTTCAGTAAATGTAGCGCTCCATGAGTTGTTGTACAAAGACTAGAAAGTTCATCAACGTGGGAATAAAATTCTTCTGAATATTTCATGTTAAAACATCATATCTCAACTTAGAACTCTGATCTTTGTGAATAAAACTATGTGAGCGCACCCAGCTCCTCCCCACCCCTTTTCACCCCAACTGCACATCCTAGAACAGTTGTATTTAGGAGCTATTAAGTGCTTTACCTTTGCAATGGTAAGATTTGTCATCCCCTCAAAGATCCCGAGCAGCATTTTTTCTTTTTTTTACAATGTGTTGGGTGTTTTTATTTACTTATTTATTTTTTATTTTTTTATTTCAGGATATTATGGGGGTACAAACATTTTGGTTACATGTTATGACTTTGCTTCACTCAAGCCAGGATTAGAGGTGTGCCTTTCCCCCATACAATGCTCAAAGAAGGGTTGCTACAAAGTATGATTAATATGTGCAAAGATGCTCATTTTCACTGTGGCTAGGAAAAAAGTTTCCATTATATAATGACATATCATTTCAAATCTAACAGATTGGTATAGATTTTTAAAAATCTGAAAATTTTAAAATGATAGCAAAGTGACTAGATCAAAGGGAGACTTACATACTGAAGATCCCAAACCAAATATAGTTATGGTCTAACACAAAAATAGAAGTGTCTGCTTTTGTACCAATTCTTTCCCAATATCTGTCTTCAGAAGATGAGAATTCAGCTTCACACAGGCAGCATGGCTCTTTGGCCAGGTTTCGGCTTGTTTGGAAAAATGACAGCAACCATTTCCAAATCCTATCCAAATTGTTGTAAACAAAGAGCACAGGAACAATCTAGAAAATGTAAGCATACTAAGTAAAACTCATCTAATAGTGTCTTTATTGCAAACCAGGTTGATATAAAGTTTATTTTATCCCTGAAATAATCTATTATTCGATGAAATCTGACATAACTAAGGTAGAACATGTCTCACTGAGGAACTAAACATATATTCTGTTTGTAAAATAAATATGTATCTCTCAATCTGCCAGCCTACCGTCTTTTAATTTGATGATAGATGCAAAGATCTTGCATTTGATATTCTTTCTTTTAAAAATAGGCCTTGCTTCTTAGTTTGACCTACCTTTCTATGTGAAGCTTGATAAATCAGTTTTTATTTCTTTTAGTCATAAAACCTAAGTTGTCTTAAAATAGAAACAATAATGTCACTTACTGACTATGAAGGACAGATACCTGTCTAATTAAGGAAAATTTTCATTTCATCATGTGGATTTAGATAATAGCCTTCCTCTCATCCTCAGTCCCACTTCCCTTTCCATGAGTACATTGCACGTTTACTATAAGTTTCCAACAATACAATTATCTACTTACAAGTTATATATATTTTAAGGATTTTGGCATATTTTACCAAATTATTCTATAAGCATTTTATACCAACTTACCTCTCCATGATAAACGTATAAAAAGTTCTCTCAAAAATGTTAGCTGTTTAAGAAATATCAAATCACACTTTTTATTTTAATGCCTTTAATATGGTAACAATACTTATTTTTACATCAGTGCCTTCTAATCTCTCAGTTTTTCCTTTATATACAGAAACATTCTTCACCAAATAGAGGATAAAAATATTTACTTCTGGGTTTTCACAAATCTCATCTATAATTCATTTTGGGGTATATTTTATAATTTAAGATAGATCAATTATGAGGTGGACAGATAAACATTTTGATTATTTCTACTTATGGTAAAGTCTATTTTTGCCCTATCTATTCTTTGCTTGCACAATAAGCACATAATAAATAATGGTTACTAATTTACTGTTGATAATTCTTACATTTATAAAAAACTACTTTCTTTAGTTTTATAATATGTTTATTATTTATTCAAGCTAATATTATTGTGCTTTATAAAAATGTCCTAGCTAGTTCTTGGTGGTCCTATCTTTATGGGATTTCTGGAAAAAAAATGCCTTAACTAATCTTTGCCATTTTTTCCTCTACATGAACTTCACAGCCACAATATTCACGGGTGTGTTATTCCTCAAGTTACTCCAAATGTCTTCTGTCATAGTATACAAAGCCACAATCCTTCTTATCACTCTGATTGTAAGATGAACTTTTATTTTTTAAAAGAGTATATTTTGGCAAGGCATGGTGTTTATGCCTGTAATCCCATAATTTTATTGGGCAAGGTGGGAGCATTGCTTGAGGCCAAGAGTTCAAGACCAGCCTGGGTGACATAGCAAGACCTCATCTCTACGAAAAGTAAAAAGAAAAATAAAATTTTAAATGTATTTGTTTTAATTTAACTTAAAAAAATGTTGTAAATACATGTAAAATATTTCCTCTAAAAGGAGTAAACCACATGCCCTATAACGACAGGGGCTTTGGGCCTTGCTCAACTCTGTGTCTCTAGCATATAGAATTAGCATAGTGATACTAAACAAATGTTTAACAAATTAATTAAAATATGAATGAGGTGGAGAGTTGGGTTTTACTTATTGAAGCAGAGCTTAAAAATGCTTTTATTTTAAAAGATAACATCAGATTTGAGTCCTGAAGAATTACAGTGAGGGAAGGATATCAATTAGGGGAACAACAGACAAAACAAAGCAAGCAACATAAGCAAATCATGGACAAAACCAGGAGTGCTCATGGCAGCATAAGACATTTGTAGGCCAATGAGAGGAAATGAAATGGGGAAGGTTGCAGCAGTGAAGAATGACCTTGCATCTCTTTAAGCAGCTTTATTATTATTCCATAGAATCTGACACCTGCTGATTTGAATTTTAAATACATAACAGGATGCTGTGGACAAATGGAATTGACATTTAAGAAGAACAAGGAAGATCATAAAGGCACAGTTATAAGGCACCTGCAACAGTTCAGGAGAAACCTAAGAAGGGTTTTAATGAAGGATGTCATGATAGGAATGTAAAACGTAGTAAATAATAATGATGATTAATAACAATAATAGATTTAAGAGTGGTGCTACCAGGGCTTGATGAATGATTGAACTTTAAGAGGCTAAAAGAGAATGGAGAGAGGGGAAATCTGGGATGATATTGGCATTTTCTTGGGAACTGAACTGGTATTGAAGAGAGAGATTACTTAACATTTGTACATGTTGAACATGAGCTGTTGTCAGAGCTGAGGAATTTATCCTACCCAAACCTGGAGTTTCAAAACACTAAAAGACAGGCTTCAAATGACAGGAGTGGGCCCACTCTGCCACACATAAAACACATAAGTGGGTTGAATCTCTGGCAAAAACATCGATTTAATTCTTGAAGTTTCCAGACAAACATTCAAAAATCTTCTGGACTCTAGTTTGGGATCTATTCGGTTCATAAGGTCTGCTTTTAAAGAAAAAAGACAATCTTATTTCTTAAGTCTGCCCCAGAACAGAAATAAACATTCTGAGTTAGATTTTTTACTAAATACACTAGCACAAATTAAATTATATATATATATATATATATATATATATATATATAAAGATGTGTGTGTATATCAATGTTCATATTATTTTCATATATACCCCATTTTAAATCTTGCTAAAATTTCTGAAATATTTCACGATGGAAAACACCACACAGAACATTTCACAAAAGCTCTTTGAAATCTATCATGCAGATTCATATATAGTTACCACCAAACATTCTAAGCACTATAATGAAATATATTTCCATAAATAAGATTTTCTTCTCTCAAATAAGCATCCTCAAGTAAATAAATATTCCAATAAGACTAAATCTAATTGAAACATCAATAAAGCTCAAATTGCACTGTATTTCATGAACTAAAATTTTCCACTTTACTAGCTTCTAACAAAATAATTCAAAGGTATGCAAAATTTTACCCTTTGTTTTTGAAAGAATTGGACAATTTGCAATTTTATTCTGAATTTTTGATGCTATACCCATTTTTATAATATCTTTGCATCTTTGCAAAATTGCATCATTGCCCAACAATCATAGAATCAAATTTATTCTTATTCCTTTATTATAGTAAAGACTGTCTTCAAACTTCCCAAGTTTGTGCATTCCTCAGAATTGAAATAACACTTTCTACACTCCTGAGTAAGACAATTTTCTAGACTATAATAGACTATAACCTACATATTTAAGAACACCTTTCTAACCATGGGTTTTAGAAATTCAGCTTTATCATTTCTTTATCAGTAAGTTTATAGTTGATTTTGTGTCTGTACACCAGAGACTCTCATTTCTGTCAGGCTAAAGAAATTTTGAAAAATCTATCCATCAGAAATGGAAAGCAAAATCATACAGCTAAACATTAAACAAGGCATTTAATGCAAATCTATAAAAAATAGTATCTTTATATATCAATCCCCCATAAATGTTACCACAGTGCATAGGAAATTTTAGGTTTGTAAAGCATAACTTTTGGTTCTATAACTGAAATGTCAATTAAAAAGACAAATTATTTTTAAAACAAATCACTTTCAAAGAGAAAACAAAGAGGAAACACAAAATAGTCTTTTCAATGTTATTTTTTATATTTTAATATTATTTCCAAACTCCATGTGAAAACATACAAACTGTTTATATTAATACATACATGAAAAGCCATTTTGTGTGTACAATTAGACCACATATGTTTAATTAAAGAAATGATTATTAAGAAAACATCATTCCTCAGAGGAATAAAATAATTAATAGATTTGTAAAGTTACTTTCAGTCACTGACTCACAATTATAGATATAAATTTCTTTCCAGCAAATCTATTTTATAACAATAAATTTTACATTTGTACTGCTGTGTTTGTAAATGCAATCAGTGGAAAAAGATGAACTCATGTATGTTAATATCATTTCTAATAAAAAGCTGATTGACTTTTGATGCAAGCCCTAGCAACATAATTCCTAAGCTTTCAGATTCCCCTCCACACAATATATTCATGGTCAAACTTCCTAAGCTGATGAGTATGAGAGCTTAGTCTTCTCTTTTCCTCTTTTTTAATATATTTGTGAATATCTTGAGATCAACCTTACTTTCCCTACCAGTGTCTTATCCATCTCATTGCCCAGAAAAATTCCATATTTGATCTTCTTTTTGGCATTTCTGTTGCCAAGAAATATATTTACAGAAATTGTTTGATTGTAAAACTTTCTGTTAAGCCGTTCACACATAATTTAGGCCACTGCTTTGAGCCAAGTAGTCAGTAAACAGCACCTCGGACCATACTGATGTCATAGGCTGAACTGCACATGCTCTAGAAGGCACAGAGGTTCCATCACAACCTTGGCAGCATTAAGGTTTGCTGTACATCTACAAGGCTGGGAAAAACACCCATTGCACATGTCCAACCACTCTCACACACTGTTATTTCTATTCATTCTTCTGCTACAGTCAGTTTTTGTATACATTTAACTTTGTTGGTCATATTTCACTTGTAAGTGCTTCCTGAGTGTAGGAGCTACACCACCTCCTTTTATAATTCTTCTCAGCCCCTGAGAACCAATAAGTATTTTATCTATTATGTTGTTGTCCTTATTCCTTGCTAGAGCATATGAAAAATATTGACACAGAAAATAGTATGTTTTTGAACATGCTGTCTCTTCTTTTTTGTGTGGTTCAATTATAAATATCCCAAAACACTAATTTCACAAGTGCAAACTCCCTGCAGCCTAAGCGTTTGGGTAAGGCGCATTTTATACACTCCTATCACAGCCCAGGATCACATTTGCCATTGTGCTACTGCTGTTCACTGTAATTTCCATGTCCCGCTACCCTGTCTATTACAAGTGCCTTGATGGACTATGCTTACTTCTCTCTGGAATGGTAGGACTAACACAGTAACTGGTGACATATGCTAACTCAGTAAAAAATGGTATAGAATCAGTGCTATTTCCCAGAACTTCTATTCATTCAGTAGTACAGATGGAAAAGCACAAAATTATATTTTAAATATAATTCAGGTAAGTATTCCTTTTTTCTTTTCTACTTTTCTAACAGCCATAACTTTTAAAGAGCATAAATAAAAAAAGAAGTCTTTGTGAGAGAAATATAAAATATAAACAACTTTTTTAAATAAACTATTCAGAAAATTAAAATAGTTAATACATTTAAGTTTCCACCTTTTTTTTCCCTTGACTGGCTCTTCTCCCCAACCCTAGACTCAGCCATTTGCAATCCAAACTAAAAACTGCTTATCTTAAATTATAGTCAAATTAGTAAATGCAGTTAACAAGTATCAAAAGAGAAAGTATGACTTAAATTTGAATAGTTTTCAAACACAACAATTTTCTATATTGTTAATTAA
This sequence comes from Eulemur rufifrons, assembly GCF_041146395.1. NCBI lineage: Eukaryota > Metazoa > Chordata > Mammalia > Primates > Lemuridae > Eulemur > Eulemur rufifrons. The sequence goes on from NC_090998.1 coordinate 10,237,928, forward strand.
CAAAAAATTAATACAAAACTGAACATATTTTTAATAAAGTTTTTAACTCTCAAATTCATTTTCACTGTTTGGACATGACCTTATAATCACATATATTTATCAAAACGAGGAACATTATCAAGAATAAAGAGGGACATTCCAAAATGATAAAGACGTCAAGTATCCAATAAGACAAAAGTCCTTAGTGTGTGCGTAACAACGGAGCATAAAATACATTAGCCAAAAACTGACAGAACTTCACAGGGAAATGGACAAATAAACTACAGTAATTGGAGATATCAACACATTACTCTGTCAGTAATTGACAGGTCCAGCAGGCAGGGCTATCAGTCAACTTGACATGGTCAACATTTATAGAATAATTCATTCAACAACAGCAGACTACATATGCTCAAACTTGCGCGGAACATTTATCAAGATTGGTCATAAAACATATATGAACAAATTTAAAAGAACAGAAATCCTACAAAATATTTTCTCAGACCGCAACATAACTAACATAGAAATCAATAGTAAAAGATACCTGAACTATCCCCAAATATTTGAAGATTTAAATAACATCCTTCTAAAAACAAGAGCATCAGTGATGAAGTCCAAAGGGAAATTATTATAAAATACATCTTTAATAAATAAAAATGCACCTTGTTAGGTAGCGATAAGGAGGGAGAGGAGTATATGGCACTAGGAGATGCTTTGTCTACAGTAGGAGGAACAAACTGACCTAAAGGGGCCACCGAGAAGGAACAGAAGACATGTCAAGGGAGCTTCCAAGGACTGAACAGATGTTTGGTCTGCGATAGGGGGTCTCCAAGGACTGACCAACCAGAAAGAGGTAGAGAGGCCACAAAGTGGAGATATGATCAAAGCCACAAAAGCAGGTCTTTGGAGCATGTGTATAAATAAGGTGACAGTAACCTCAAGTGACCTACCTTCATTAACATAGTAAAAATCACACCCACCAGCACCATGGAAGTTTACAAATACCATGGCAACCCCCAGAAATTGCTTTACAAGGATAGAAAAGGGGAAGACTGGCCATCCTGGGAATTCTCCACCCCTTTTGTGTGTGATTAAGTTGGCTGCAATTAAAGGGGAAATTTCTAGTCAAAGCAATGAAGCTTTTCTGTTCTCAGTTATGGGACTTCTGTTTGAAACCTCTTAAATTTCTGTTGTTGTACAGCAGATTAAACTAATGGGAAAACTACATCAAATGTTCAGAATTCAAAGGGTCAATCTGCCACTATAGAGTTAAAATGTGGAGCTTGTTAAACTGCCCATCTCCTGCCTGCTGAAGCTGTGGTTGCTATGGTACAGGTGTTGTGAAAATCTCACTGAACTATTAATATGTTATCACTACTCAAGGTCATCAGGAACAGCTGGATACTTAATTGAAACTGAAGATAACAAAAAAAAAAAAAGCCATCTTTACCCTTTGAACCCCAGCTGCTTTTGCCCAACTACCAGCATTTTTACTGCTTCCTGTGTGTGTTGTGGCTGTTCCTAAGTCTCTTGCCTTTTCTTTGCTAAGGTAAGGTGATGGAGCATGTATGTCTACCTACTGCAGCACTTAAACATCAGCTTTTTCCTTTCCTTCTCCCTTGGGTGTGAATTCTGGCCACACTAGACTGTGTCCAGTTGTGGGTCAAACCAGGAACTCCATGACTTTCTTGCTGCCCTTTTTGTTTTCTGACTTTCTCACAACTGGAAGAGGTGTTCGCTCTTGATTTATCTGCTTGCTGGGTCACTGGTGCTCTTTTCAAACACCCATGGGCTTGCTCTGCCGTTGGCTTTAAGGGAGCTCTGGTTACACCCCACCCAACAAGAGACAAATGGGCTGTGTTGAACCTCTTCATGGACTCCCTGAAAGACACAGGGAAGGAACTCAGCATCCTCTCAGGTGAGTCAATGGGCAATTCTTTCACTATGGTCACTGGTAAAAACCAGGGCAGATTGGGAGGCCATCCAAGCTAGGGGACTCAGGGAAGCAAAGACAAAAATGTGGTATCCAGGCACAGGTGAACATCAAGTCCGGGGGATCAAGGGTAGGATGGGGGTGCACACCCTGTAAGGGATGTCTCTGTCCTCCGGAATCTGTTGTGGTTCCTGGGGGAAAGCATGGGGTTCAGAGGGCTCTGTCCATGTAAGATGGAGTGCGACATGTCCACAGGAAACACTCTCCACTGTCCATGACTAGTACAAAGGAAAAACTGACCAAATGGAACTGGCAATGCCAGTTCCAATGAGTAGACTACCCTCTCTTCTCTCCCATGGAAACATGGGACAAGAAATGTCAATATCCACAAATTCACCCCTGGAATGTTTGTTAAGAAATTGGAAGATCCTTGGGTTTAACAGCCTTTGGACAAAGAAACATTTGTCCAAACATTTGTCCAGCCTTTGGACAAAGAAATATTTGTGTTGCAAATATTCTTTTGCAACACAGCCGGGCCCTAATACCAACTACAGATGGATAATCTTGGCCTGACCAGTAAATGGAGTCTTAATTCCAATACCATCTTACAGCTAGAGGGTTTTGTAGAGGGGAGGGGAAGCAGTTCAGAAGTTCCATATGTTCAGGACTTTAAGTCCTTAAGAGACAACCGCTAGCACTGAGTATTGTGTGTCAAGAGGTGCCAACAGAAAGAAAGGGGAAGGAGTCAGGAGATGGAAAAGCAATTGGCTGTAGTCTCTGCCCCAGTGGGCCTCAGGCTCCACCTGAATATGTCCCTCAACCTCCCATATGTCCCCTGCAGGAGATATCCCGGGACGAGGAGGGCAGCCTAGGAGAGTACATGTGCCATTCTCCATGGGAGAGCTAAAAACATGCAAAGAGAAACTGGGAAGTTTTTCCATTGACCCTGGGTAATTCACAGAGGAATTTTCCAGAATACCTAATTTAGACAAGTCCTTTATATTGCATGTTGACGAAAAAAGAAAAGTTGCGATGAGAGTTTTGGTGCAAGAGTTTGCAGGAGAGTTGTGGCTGGTGAGATATTTCTCTAAGAATCTAAAACCTGTAGCCTATGGATCCATTGCTTGAGACTATTGGTTGCTGCAACCAAACTAGTAGAGGAAGCACAAAAGTTGGTCTTTTCCAGGACTCTCAATGTTTGAGTGCCACACAGCCTGGCTCCCCATTAACCAAAAATGGGCCAAGTTTACTCTCCAATAGTGAGTTGCTAAGATATCAGCTCCTCCTAATAGAACATCCAGAAGTCACCCTGGAAACCTGTGTGGCCTTAAATACAAACACACTATTCTGACAGAACAGAGGGAGGACAGAACTATAGATCAAAGTTGTAAAGAATCAATACTAACAGAGTCAACAGGAAGGACAGATTTAAAGGATACCCCTCTGTCAAATCCAGGGGACATTTGGTTTACTGATGAAAGTAGTATGGTGACAGATGGACATCGAGGGCTGGATATGCTGTGGTCTCCCACACTCAGGTTCTCCAGAGCAGGCCTTCACCACCAAACACCTCAGCCCAAAGGCTGAGCTGATAGTCCTAAGGCAGGCACTAGAACTGGCAGAGGATAGAATACAAATATGCACTGGCAGTAATATGTCTTTATGATTCACCATGCACATGGCCAGATTTGGAAGGAGAGGGGGCTACTCTTAGCCGGAAACTCTCTGATCAAACATGGAGAAGAGTTTCAGAAACTTTTACAGACAGTCTATTTACCAAAAGAAGTCTGAGTCCTACATTGTAAAGGACACCAAAGGGAGGGGGAATGTAGCACAAGGAAATAACAAGGCCACCAGTGTGGCCAAGAGAGTGGCGCGGGAAGAGGAATTTGTACCAGCAGTGTTGCAAACTGTACCCACACCATTAGAAATACAGGACAAATCAGTGTATTCTAAAAAGGAGGAGGAATGGGCCAAAGAAAAGGCATATTTCTTTACTCCCACAGAATGGTGGGAACAAGGGAGAAAGCCCTTCATCCCTTCTAATATCTCTCAAGAGGCAGTTTCTAGCTTCCATCAGGCTTTCCATATCAGGGCTGAGCCTCTGAAGATCCTTTTAGAAAAAAATGGTGATTATTCCAGGATTGGACAAATTAGTCAAATAACTTACTGCTTCATGCTACCTCTGTATCCAGAATAATCCACAAGGGGGAGCCAATCCAGTGAGGAGGCAGATATGGGGGAAGACTGGCAACTTGATTTTACTGTAATGAATTGATGCAGAGGTTATAAATATCTTTTGGTATTGGTGGACACCTTTTCAGGATGGGTTGAGACATACCTGACCCATACAGAAAGGGCAACAGAGGCGCATAAAATATCACTAAGGGAAATCATACTTCACTTGGTCTTCCTCTCCTCTGAGCCTTCAAAGTGATAATGGGTCAGCTTTTACATCTAAAATAGCACAGGGACTGACAACTGCCTTGGGGGTAGATTACAATTTACATACCTCCTGGTGGCCTCAGGCATCTGGCAAGGTAAAAGAGACCAGCTAAACTTTAAAAAGAAACTTAGCTGAATGATGTCAAGAAACAAAACAAATTGGGTTCAAAATCTTCCAGTTGCCTTAATGAGAATTTGTGTCTCTCTCAAAAAGGCACTGAAAGAGAAAAGCTGAAATTAAATTAAATTAAATATAAGTGAAATAGAAGAAAGAAAAGAACAAATAGTATAAACTCATGAGACACAATTAGTAGAGAGGATCAACAAAACCAAAGATTTTTCCATTGAAAACTTAACACAATTGATAAAAGACTATGTAAGAAAGAACCACAGAAGGCACAAATATTTTATTTCTAGATTAAACGTGGTAATACCCTATGGTTTTTACAGATATCAAACAATAAAACCATCTTATAAATACAGTTTAATATCCATGTAAAATAAAAATTTCCTAAAATATGCAAATTATGAAAATGTGGTAAAACAACGGAAACCCGTGTAAACCCTACATGTATGTATCAAACAAATTGAGTTTGTTATATAAACATTTCTACCAATATATTCTACGAACTCAGATGGCATCACTATTGAATAATAAACAGCAGTCTATACAAAGGCTTTCAGGTTATTAATAAAGGAATGTGTCCCAGTGTAGCCTTGACAGCAGGGCCTCTCAAATATGTAGCAATGAATCAAAACATAATAAAATCTCCTTATGAACATGGATGGAGAAACATATCTCACTCTAAATGTAATATATTCATTGACTTTTTTTTTAAGGGCCAATACAGAATGACCAGTAAATCAGAAACGCAAGACTGCTTTAACATCTAAAAGAATAAAAGTAGTTCAGTTTATAAACATTGTATAGAGAAAACATCATTTCAACTGATGCAAGTATATCAAAAATGTAACATTGATTCAAAGGAAAATCTATTAGAAATATGGGCATATTATAAAACTGCTTGAATATGAGAAAGCTTTGATAAAAACTTCATAAATATGTATGAAATGTTGAAAGCTTCTTATCAAAAAAGTGTAAATAATACATATCGTATACATAGAACCAATATTGTACCTTCTTTTCATCATTGGAAATAAAAACTTAGTGAAAATAAATTTAAAAACATTTATGGCACCTGGAAACATATGTTTAATAAAAGTGTGATCATTACAGATAAAATAGTTGAGTATATAAAAAGTCCAGAAAAACCTACACTTGAACTGGTAGAATTAATACATAAAATCAATGAGATAACTGAGTATAAGAACAGCATGCAAATGTCAGTTGTATTTCTATTTACAGCAACAAAATAACTAAAGGAAATTTTAAAATGAGGGTGCTATTTATAAAAGCATAAATGTGAAATATCTGTATTTTTGTATGACTTCAGTAGGAAAAAATACAAAATATGACAGAGAGAAATTAAAGAAAATCTAATAAATTGCCAGACATAAAATGATATTGATTGGAAAAGTCTACTTTATATAGAGTCCCAATGTTTAAATATGACTTTAGAGATGAATGCAGTCCCAAACATAATGCCAGAATTATTTTCAAATAGCTTTTATTGAGATGTCATGCAGATAGCATAAATTTCATCCATTTAAAGTGTATGTCAGTAGATTTTAGTATATTTACAGAGTTACAACTAAAACGACTTCCAAAATTTAGAAATTTTCATCACCCCAATCAGAAAAACACACCAATTAGTGGTCACTTCCCATTCTAACCTCTCCTTAGCCTTTGACAACCACTATTCCACTTTCTGTCTCTAAGGGTTTCCCTATCCTTGATATTTCACATAAACAGATTCACATAGCATTCAAATTTTAGAAAGGTTAAATGCCACAAACACAATGTTGAGCAAAAAGAGCCAGACACAAAAGCAATGACATCCTGTTCTTTGTGGTGTGTGTACTATACTATGAATATTATAGTTGAAAATCTTTTCATCGTTAAAACAAGTAACAATTCATTTTGACTCATACAATCATAATATTATTTCCATTGTACAAAATATAAAATTACAAGACCAACTCCAAACTCAGATGCTTTACTTCTAAAGCTTGTGCTTACAATGATATCTGTTTGAAGATCCACATCCATCTGATTGAAGTCTATTTGAGAGTAGAATAGCACAGTTACGTTTACCATGTGCTGTTTCTGCTATTCTGTAATGGAGAAAAATCCATACGACTATTATATATTATGGGGATATTCAATGAAACAAGAGTATTTTCCATGTACTTTAAGAAAAGAATTTTTTGAAAATAGTTAATGACATTTTAATGTAATATTAGTAAGAGTTGGTTATTATGAAAACTGAACACAGTAGTCCCCCATCTCTATAGGAGATGTGTTTCAAGACCACCAATGGATGTCGGAAACCACTTATTTTACTGAATCCTATTATAGACTGTTTATTCTATACATAACACCTATGATAGCTTTAATTTATAAAATAGGTACAAGAAGGGATTAACAACAATAATAACACAAAAGAATAAGAATAAAAATATTCCAGCAAAACTACTCTTAGGCTCTTCGGTCATTATTAAATACAGTCAGAGGCACTAGAACGCAAGCACTGCCATACTGTGACAACTGATCTGATCATGAGAGGGCGGCTGGGCGCAGTGGCTCACGCCTGTAATCCTAGCACTCTGGGAGGCCGAGGCGAGTAGATCGCTTGAGGTCAGGAGTTCGAGACCAGCCTGAGCAAAAGCGAGACCCTGTCTCTACTAAAAATAGAAAGAAATTATCTGGCCAACTAAAATATATATAGAAAAAAAAAAAAATAGCCGGGCATGGTGGCGCATGCCTATAGTCCCAGCTACTCGGGAGGCTGAGGCAGTAGGATCACTTAAGCCCAGGAGTTTGAGGTTGCTGTGAGCTAGGCTGATGCCCCAGCACTCACTCTAGCCCGGGCAACAAAGCAAGACTCTGTCTCAAAAAAAAAAAAAAAAAATGAGAGGGCTACTAAGTGACTAAACGGTGTGTTGCCTCTAGGGTGTGAACATGACATGATTAACATCCCAGGCAAGACAGATGGGACAATGTGAAATTTCACCATCCTGCTCAGAACACTGAGCAATTTAAAGCTCATAAAGTGTTATTTTCTGGAATTTTCATTTCATAATTTTCCGACCATGGTTGACTGCTAATACTTCAAACTACAGAAAGTGAAACCAGCAATAACAGGGGACTACTGTGGTCCATTCTTTAATATTTATATCAACATTTCACTGACTTCCAACATATTTTTCATGTCTGTAATTCAAGTTAAACTTACTCATATTATTCTGAATTTCTCCTTTTTATATTTTTTCTACTATATAGCACCAGTCAAAAAAACTTACTGAAGTTTGAAAGCTGAGCCATGTGATGACACCCATGGATGATCGCTGCTGTTACGAAAGACTCCAATCCATGATTGACGTAGCAGGGAGCCCAGAAATATCTATAGGAATATAAATATTTTACATTTAAATAATTATGAAACATTTTACAAATTTTTTAAAGTGCAAGTAGCATGTTCCTAAAGTGGATCTATAATTGTCAAAACAATGAATATTTTAAGGAATATATTAAAGTTGAAAACCACTTTTTATATTAACAAAGACTTTCACAAGTTTTGTAATTTTTGCTTAGAATGAACTCTTAAACATTTATACTTAGTAGTTTCATTCTTCTTCTTACATAATGAGGAAAATTATGATCCATGTAATTTAATATTTACCCATGTTGGCAAACAAAAAGAGCATGAATTTAAATAAATTTCTAGAAACTGTACATACATTTCTCCTCGTGCTAATATTAAATCAAAGTATATTTCTACTACATGTCTCAGAGTTTGCAGTTTGGAATGGAATTAAAAAGGCTGCCATATAAGCCAAGAATAATGGTTTTCTGGGCACCACACTATTTAAACCCCAACTTTTTTCTGTTTTGGTATTTGTGAAACATCAGTGGTCCAGTACAGGTGCTACTACTTACTAAATACAACCATGGATTCTGGAACTTATGAAAGACACAAGCAAAAGAGACACTGAAAGGTAGAAAGAGAAAGGTGGAATGGTTTAGGACCCCAGGATCAGGACATCTTAAGTCCCCACCCAACAGAAGAAAGTAACGTAGGCCTCCTGTTTCCCAAAACCCAACCTGGCAATGAGAGGTGCCTCAGGTAAGTTCATTCTCACTCTGCACTGAGAGGGCGTCCTGCCAGCAACACCAGCAAGGCTGGCACCACCACCAAGGGGGATCTATCAGGAGACTTGCTAACAGTAAGTAGCCAGAGGAAGTGAGTCTGCTCCCCACCAAGAGACACCAGAGTGGGTGTGGCTGAGGGGACCAGCAAAGGGATGCCATGACTACAAGTGCTCCATTTAAGGAAGCCTCTATGTCCCTGAGGGCATGAGACTCAAGTCCCCCATCCAGAGAGAACGGACAGAATGGATTTTAAAATGTTATAGGTACATAATATAGTAGTGAAAATTATCAAACTACAGCTAACTTCATTAGTATGAATACATTGTAAATATATCACATGGGAGTGAAAGGACACAGACATAAGAATGCATAATGTATGATTCCATTTATGTAAATTCTAAAACAGGCAAAACTTATTTATATGTTGGATGTCAGGGCAGTATTTTGGGGAAGGAGAAGGAGAAGTGATCAGGGCATACACAGGGGTGAGGCCATTGGGGTTGGAGACTTCTAATTCATCATCTGTCTTGTATTACGTGGGTCCATTCACCCCATCATCAATCTGCACATTCATCATGTGCTTAGTTCTTCATATTTAGTAAAATTAAATAGAAAAATCTATTTTAAAATGAAAGAATTGATATAAGCATGGTTTTGCATGAGAAGCAAGAATTGAAAATAATTTAATATGCACTAGCAACATATGAATATAAATAAACTATTGTGAGGTCAATTGATGGAATATTTACAGGTTTGAAAGTAAATAAGCTAATTGTATGTATTAAATATTAATGAATTCTACAATTATAATATTGACTGCAATGAGTTGTTAATAAAGATATAACATATAACATCTTACCATTTCTTCTTCATTATCTATGTAAAGCAGATTAGAGTTCTGGGAAGCACAGGCCGTCACACTCTCATCCCAAGTTTTTGATTCCTTACCAATGGAATAACAATTGGTGGAATATGTGAACCACCCCTCTGCACAACGACCACAATGATATGCTAAGGAAAGACCATGAATTATTATCCAGAAAGAGTATGAATTTTTTAAAATGAAAACCATTCTATGTATTTGTAAATGTTTATAAACTTATAACATATTTATGCATCCCGATAAGCTGATAACATGTAAAAAAACACATCCTCACTCATACACACACACAGAAAAGGGTCCGTTTCTAATTGCCTAACTATCTTGCCACATAAATCAAAGCATAAAACATAAATCCACCCTGAATCTGTCTGAAAAAACACTGAACAAAACTACTTTTTTGTAATAGCAAAATTATTTAACTGTTATCAACTGATTGCAGTAGTAATTTGAGTCAAATCGCAAAAAGAGGTATAGGGATTATAAATGAGTATTTTTATTTATTTTTTGAAGAAAAGGGAATGCCCTCCTATGATCTTTATTTATGAATGTTTATTGCCCAATATTTAAATTATTGCCCCCCAAAATATCTATTATCATTTTACACAGCCTAAAATCAAGATAATATATAAGATGACTAATATCAGTACCTCTCTGACTTCTTACAGCGTGAAAAGAATTGTTCTGCTTCTTTGTTTCTGTAGCTAGAAAAATTAAAGTAATCTTTATTAAAAATTAGTATCTGAATAGGTCACAATAATTTTAGTTTTTGTTTGAAATTTGCTATTATCACGTAGAATTAGAATTATCTAAATTAAAATTGATTTTAGCAAGAAAACATTAATAAAGTTGTGAAGGGTTGGGGGAAAAAAAATCCTTACAAGGCCTTTAAAACCAAACCACCATCTCTGTCTACACTATTATTTACAGTACAAGTAAGTATCTGATTTAACCACTTTCAAAAATTTGTATTTCTTGGTAAGCTTTTTCAGTCTCCTATAACATGTCTTTGAGTTATGAAGTTTGAATATATGCATATTATTAAAAGCAAAGAGTCTCTACAATTATTCTTTCATATATACTTTTGAAAAATTCAGATTAACCATTTCTCATTTAGTCCAAAATATATGTTAAAATGTGAATTCTATTCCTTCATACTATGAAATGTTTAGAGACACTTCCAAATATCAACTATTAAACTTCCCTTTTATTCTTCCAAAACCTACTTACAGGGATTGACAAGTCTTGTTACCACGGTGGACACGAAGACAAGACAGATGATTCCCAGGATCCCAGCAGTGAGCTTCTCTGGAGGTGACAGTAAATCTGCAGGGAGAGAAATAGAAACACTGAGAAAGCAGAGACAGAGACAGTTGGTTGGAATATTTACATACAAGAGACCCCACATCCACAGGGAATCAGAGATAAAATTGGACCCCAAACCCACATCTACCACAGTAATCTTTCTCTCAGAATATACGGTTGCATTTTCAGTACATGTAGTGCTCCATGATTTGTTGCACAGAGACTACAAATTTCAACAATGTGTGAGTAAAATTCATCTGCATATTTCATATTAAATACCATATCTCAACTTAGAACTCTTATTTCCATGAATAAAACTATGTAAGAACATCCTACTCTTTCTCCGCACCCCTGCATCCCAACTGCACATCCTAGAACAGTTAGTTGTATGGAGGAGCTATTAAGTGCTTTACCTTTGCAGTAGTAAGATTTGTCATCCCCTTGAAGATCCTGAGCAGCATTCTGAAGGTTTAATTCAACATATGTTATTTCCTGTTCGGTTCCTGAAGTGGAACTTTTAGTATCCTTAGATTTCTTTTGCTGCCTCTTTGGATTTTTGGCCAGCTTAATTTCAGAGTAGATTACTCTTTGATTATCCATCTCTGCAGCTGTGTGATGTCAAGGACTGTGCTCTATGAAACCTGGACTTAAGAAATCATTTATATAATGTCAAGATTCCTAGTACAGTCAAAATGGATGAGGTGGAGAGTGCGTATTGGTTCTCATTTTGCACTGAAGAATCTAAAGTTCTCACTCTAATTTCCTTAGAGCTTAAATAAGTGTTTTAGGGCAAAATATTTTTACAAAGATATTCCTGTGATATAAAAAAAAAGCAAACATTTTCTACATTTGTCAGAATATTATTCCTGGAACAATGAAAAACAATAAATAAGCAAGAAATAAAGAAATTCATGAATAAAAATGTATTTATTAAAGTCTGATTCAAAAAATATATTTTTAAATCGATACAATACCTGTATCAAAAATTAAAATGTTGTATTAGAAAAACTTTTGTACTGATTTATGATAATTTTGAGAATAAATAATGGTTAAAGACTGAGTGATCTTAAAATAGAGAATAGGAAAGTTAACATATATCTTATTCTCTTGCACTAAATTACTTTTGTTTTGTAGTTTACACTTATTTATTAAAATGGATTCAGGGTTATTAGTGGTCTTTTGCTTGAATGGCTGAAGGGTTCTGAGAAAACATTAAACTATCTCAAATATTTTATATGTTGGAATATGTATACAACACAAACTTATGCATAACAGTATTAGAAACATTACAAAAATTTTTTAATTCTTATTTACAGAAGTATTGGCAATTCTCTTGCTAAAATATAAAACCATAAAATTTTAAGTAAAAATGAAAATCATGCATGGAAGAACATTGTTATTTCAAACTTCCAGAAATATATTTGTCAACATCAATAAAGGTCACTTTATTTGTGTGGGTATTTGTAACAATTCATATAATGTAATGAAATACTTTAGTCAATGGTCTCTGGAGTTCATGTTATCTAGAATTAATTTTGATTTTGCAATTCACAATGTGTGACCTTTAAAAGGTTGCTTAGTATCTAATAACCTAGGCTGCTAATCTAAAGTGGGAAGAAGAACATATAAAATATAATGCATGCAAAACTTCTTCCACTCAAACTGGCACCTAAAGTTCTCTGTAAATATTAGCTGTTTTAATTTCATTTTATTCACAATTGCTATGTTATCATTTCTGATTTGTGTCAACTAAACCGTGGAAAATAAATCATTAGACAAGTCTTCTATATCAGTGTGGTATATTTTTTTACAATATTTGGTAAATTTTCAAAACTCTTTTGATTGTTTATAACTAAGTTCAGCCTTTTATAAAATTTACATTGCCCTGATTTTAATTAAAAATAAGAAATGCTTTTTTTAAAATAAAAGTTCCAGAAGAAATGTTCGGCTTCCATCAATAAAGTAATTCCTTTTAATAATCTGTCATAATTGCTGAGATACATTTAAATTATTATGTTGTTACTCAACAATACACAATGTAATGATTACTAATCTAAAATTAATTGTTCACTATCATGATGTTCAGTCATCTCAGTTAAATTATGTTTGCTGACTAACCAGATATATGTGTATGCCCTTCACTAGGTCTCCACAGGCAACAATTTGCAAATTTGGGAAATCCTCCATCATATTTTAGGTTTTACCCCAAATTATTCAAATTAAAAAATCAATTTCTACTTTGATTTTATTGTAGATTAATTGTACCTAGGTTGCATCACAACTAGTACTTGGAATTTTCCACTAAATGAGGTAAGCTAGTAGAGAGATAAAGAGTAGCAACACATACCTTCTGTCCCCAGAACGTCGGGTGTCCTTTAGTGCAGAGGCCAGGTTACTCTCATTCAAAGGCCTGAAGTAGCTGGGAAATAAAAGGGGAAATCAAAAGGCATAAATCCAGGATAAGAACAAACAATGTCTGTGATCTTCAGAGTGCCCTGTGAAGGCTCAGAGTGAGGCAAGAGTGGAAAAAGTAGATTTCTCATCATTGTGTCACTGAAGGTCTGAACAGGAAATTCTCACACATGGGCTACTTTGAAATCAGTTGATCTCATCACACACCTCCAAAATATAGGAGACTTTGGGATCCTACTGCAAGGACAAAGTAGAATTCTAAAATGTGTCCTTTAACAGGCGGTACAAGCGCAACGTATATAACCTGAACTTTTGTATCCCCCATAATAAGCTGAAATAAAAAAAAAAAAAAAAAAGGAAAGAAATTTAGTACATGCTAAAAAAATAAATAAATAAATAAAATGTGTCCTTTAGTTTGTCCATTTTAAGTGCCTGAGAAGCTACTTTCATATTGCATGAGATATGAAGAGAAAGAGACTTGACCACCCACGCAGTTAACTTTTTTCCATCTCAATCACAAATATGACAACATAATTGCTAAGAGTGTGTTGGATGTTTAAGACCCATTTTTAGACTAAGTTGCTAAATCTTAATATCACATACTTCTTTTTTTTTTTTTGTATTCTTACCATGTCACCTATGTTATAATGGAAAAATTCTAAAATTCATATTAACACTATCAGCAGATATTTACTGATATTTGCAATTAATTATTCTGAGAAATTATTACAGTTTCAACTTATTGTAGCTGGCACAAAATCCATCATGCCAAACTTATCTTCTCAGTTGCTCTGCTTTAATTCTTAAATTCTTGCATTTAATTTTATTTTTTAAACAAATTATTTAATCTTTGAATTTCTCTGAATAAAAATAAATGTCTCTGAGAAGGATAAAACATTAATCAGTTTTTAAACATATCGGCATGTCAGAGATTGAAATATTAAATAACTATTCATTATACTGTTCATTGATTCATTCTCCATCATGACTAAATGTCTGTATTTTAATGGGAATATTTGTTGCAAATGATTAAAGCTTTGGTCAAACTAAGTGGTGGAAGGGAAGTAATTTGAAAAAAAATTTCCCCTAAGTAAAAAATAGGACAAAATCAATACATGTTCAACACAAAAGTTAAAGGACACATGAATATCAAGAGAAAGATTTTAAGAGGGGCAGGGCAAGATGGAGTTCTAGAAAAAACAGCCCGCGCATACTGTTCTCAAAGAGAGGATCCAAAGTTGCAGGAAGGTGCCTACCTACAAGTGGCTCTTCTTGGAAAGAACATTGTAAAACTCCAGAGAAGCGAGGGAGGATATTCAGAGTGTGGAGGAGGTGAAGAGGCAATTCATTGTGCAAGATCTAAGGGAGCTTTGGGGTGGCATCTATACCTGGAGAAGGAGGGGGAGAGAGCCCTGGGGCTGCACGTTCATCCCATGAGATGGATCCCTCCACCACCACAGACCTCTGGACTGATGAGGAGCTGCTTGGAGTCAGCGCAGCGACATTATACTGGAGAGTGATTGCGGAAGGGGTCTATTGGCTTCTGATCCCAGGTTTGTGCAGCTGATGCCACTCTGAACTCTCAGGTGCATGGCACCAGGTCTGTATGGTGTTTGGCTTTGCTGCAGCAGCCTTTGCATCACCCTCACGGGGCTGTGGAGCTAGTGGGCAGAGGGGATACTTCCCAGGGTCTTGCCATGTGACTGAGATTCAAGCACTGCACCCTGCCAGCCCGGGATCTGAGCAGAGGAGTCACCTCAGGCACCACAGACACCACCTGGGAAGCCTCTGGCAACAGCCTGAGTGGGACCAGGGTTGGGGGGCAGGTAGAACCTGGGCCATCTCTTGGCCCTGGCCCTGCAGCCTTCACCCCTCACAACCCAGATGCTGATGCCAACCCCATGCAGCTCCGATCACATGGTTCTCATACTGCTGGTGCTGCTACCCACATGCGCAGCTTGGCATCCACAGTGGACATGCTTCAGAACAGCCCAACTCCAGAGTGCCCCCACCTCTGTGGTTTCCGGCTGCTGGAACTGCACCCAATCACGAGGCTCCACATCATCAGTCTCCATCCCCAGCAACCATGCCTAGCCTGCGGGGCCCAACCCCTGTGGTTACTGCTCTGTGGTCTGACCTTGCAGCTCTATACACATAGCTCCTGCACTACCACTGGAACACTGCTATAACCCCTTGAGGATCCAGCACTGAACCCAGGACCAAGGCTCTGCCCTGGTGGCTCCAGAACTCCAGCTGGGCACACAATTCCTCCCCCAATATTCCAGCATTGTGCCTGCATAAGACCCTACCCCAAGTTCCCACCACTGCTACTTGTCCCATGGAACCCACTGAAGCTCCCAGGATCTGCCAGGTACCTCCACACCTGAGCCACCATTACAATTGGAGGTGGTTGGAGCAAATGCACACAACCCAGACACCCACAACCACTACCTCAATAACCTCATTCAGCTGATAGTGACACCTCTGCAGGGTGATACTGGGTAGAGCAATCCCCGACAACACTATCCTCTGAGGAGAGGGTCCAACCCAGCCCCCATCTCTAGCTTCCAACAATAATCTAGGGAACAACACACCACTTTGCTCAAACATCATACAGCACCCGCTTGAACTGTGACAATCACAGGGCAATGGGACAAAACAGAAAGGCTGCACTACAGGCTCTCAGGGAGCCCACCTCTCCCGTGCAGGGTAAGGGGTAAGACACAAAGCACCATCTAGGGACTTCCCCTTTTTCTCACTAAGTAGGAGAGTTAGTGAGACAAAGGGGACACAAGCTATCAAAGTCTATGGGATTCAGCAAAAGTGTCCTTAAGGGGGAAATTCATAGCCTTAAATGCCTACATCAAAAAGACAAAAAGATCACAAAATAAGAACCTAATGTCACATCTCAAGGACCTAGAAAAGGAAAAGCAAACCTAACCCAAAACCAGTGGACAAAAAGAAATAACAAAGCTGGAGGCAGAAATAAATGAAATGGAAAAAAAAAAAATACAAAGCATCAATGAAACAAAAACTTGGTTCTTTGAATACATAAACAAAATCCATAGACCTCTTGCTAGATAACCAGGAATAGAAGAAAAAGGACCCAAGTAAGCTCAATAAAAAAAGAAAAAGGAGTTATAACAACTGATACCAAATACAAAACGTTCTCCGTGAATACTATGAAAATCTCTACCTACATAAACTAGAAAATGTAGAGGGAATGGACAAATTCCTGGAAATGAATAATATCCCAAAACTCAATCAGGAAGAAATAGAACTCAGTAGACCAACAATGAGAAATGAGATTGAAGCAGTCATAAAAAATATCCCAATAACAAAAAAAAAGCCCTTGACCAGATGGATTCACAGCCAAATTCTACCAGACCTGTAGAGAAGAACTGGTACCCATCCTACAGAAATTATTCCATAATACCAAGGAGGTAATCCTTCCTAAGTTATTCTCTGAAGCCAGTATCACCTCGACACAAAAAAACAGCAAATGACATAATGAAAAAAGAAAACTATAGACCAATAACCCTTAACAATATAGATGCAAAAATCCTCAACAAAATACTAGCAAATTGAATTCAACAGCACATTAAAAACATAATTTACCATGACCAAGTGGCTTCATCCCAGAGATATAAGGATGGTTCAACATATGTAAATTAATAAATGTGATTTACAACATAAATAGAAGTCAAAACAAAGACAATATGATCATCTAAATAAATGCAGGAAAAAACATTTGACAAAATATAACACTCTTTCATGATGAAAACCCTCAGCAAACTAGGCATAGTAGGAATATACCTCAAAATTATAAAAGCCATATATGACAATCCCACAGCCAACATCATACCGAATGGGGAAAAGTTGAAAGCATTCATGATAAGAAATGGAACAAGAAAAATATACTCACTGTTATCACTTCTATTCAATATAGAACTGAAGATTCTAGCCACAGCAGTCAGGCAAGAGAAGGAAAAAAAGGATATCCAACTGAAAGAGCTGGTGAAACTATCACTTTTCGCTAATGTTATGATCTTACATCTTAAAAATCCTAAAGACTCTACCAAAAGTCTCCTAGAATGGATAAATAAATCCAGGGAAGTCTCAGGTTACAAAATCAACATGCACAAATTAGTAGCATTTCTATATACTAATAACAGTAAAGTGGAGAGGCAAATCAAGAACTCAATACCATACTAGAAAGTGAACAATCTCTACAAGGAGAACTAGAAAACACTGATGAAGGAAATCACAGATGAAAAAAAGAAATGGAAAAACATATAATTCTCACAGATTGATAGAATCAACATTGTTAAAATGTCCATACTGCCCAAAGTGATTTACACATTCAATGGTATCCCCATCAAAATACCAACATCACATTTCACAAATCTAGTAAAAATAATTCTACACTTCATTTGGGACACACACACACACACAAAAGCCTGAATGGCCAAAGCAATCTTAAGCAAAAAGAAATTTGAAGGCATCACATTACCAGACTTCAAATTATACCATGAGGCTATAGTAACCCAAACACCATGGTATTGGTACAAAAATAGAGACATAGACCAAAAGAAGAGAATAGAGAACACAGATATACAACCCTCTACCTATAACAAGCTGATCTTTGACAAAGGAGAGAACAACAAACAATAAGTAAAGGATGGTCTATTCAACAAATGGTGCTGGGAAAACTAGATAGGCACATACAGAAGAATGAAACAGGACCCCTATCTCTCATCATATACAAAAATTAATTCAAGGTGGATAAAAGAATTAAATGTAAACATGAAACCATAAAAATTCAAGAAGAAAATATTGGAAAAACTCTTCTAGACATCAGCCTAGGCAAAGAATTTATGACTAAGACCCCATATTCAGTTATAGCATCAAATAAATAAATAAATGGAACTTGATTAAAAAGCTTCTTCACAGCCTAGGAAATAATGAACAGAGTAAATAGACAATCTACAGAGTGGGAGAAAATATTCACAAACTATACATCTAATAAAGGGCTAACATGCATAATCTATAAAAATCAAACAAATCAGAAAGAAAAAAACAAAGAACTCCATTAAAAAGTGAACAGAAGTTTTGCAAAAGAAGGTAGACAAATGGCCATAATACATGTGAAGAAATGTTCAACATCACTAATCATCAGGGAAATGCAAATTAAATTCGCAATGAGATATCACTTTACTCCTGTCAGAATGGCCATTATTAAAAAGTCAAAAGACAATAGATGCTGATATGGATGCAGAGGGAAAGGAAGGCTTATACACTGTAGGTGGGACTGCGAATAAGTACTAGTTATTGTTTTATACAGGTTTTGGATTTCTTCCTGGTTCAATCTTCGTAGGTTTTATGTGTGTAGGAATTTATCCATTTCGTCTAGATTTTCCAATTTATTGTCATATAGTTGATAGTAATAGTCTATAGTGATCCCTTGAATTTTTCCAGTATTGGCTGTAATGTCTCCTTTTTAATCTCTGATTTTATTTTTTTTATCATCTCTCTTTTTTCCTACTTGGTCTGGCTAAAATTTTGTCAATTTTGTTTTTCTTCTCATAAAACTGACTTGTCATTTGTTGACATTTTGTATTGCTGTCTTGGTGCTATTTATTTATTTCTTTTCTAATCCTTACTATCTATTGTCTTCTATTAATTTTGACTTTGGTTTGTTCTTACTTACCTAGTTCTTTAAGATGCATTGTTAGGTTGTTTATTGGAAGTTTTCTATATTTTTAATGTTGGCATTTATTGCTCTAAACTTTCCTTTTTGTACTGCTTTGCTATATCCCATATGTTTTGATATGTTGTGTTCCAATTTTCATTTTTTCAAGAAATATTTTTATTTCCTTCATAATTTGTTCTTTGTCCCTCTGGTCATTCAGGAGCTTATTGTTGAATTTTCATATATTGTATATTTTCCAAAGATCCTCTTGTTATTCATTTCCAGTTTTATTCCATTGTGTTCAGAGAAAAAACTTGATATAATTTCAATTTTTCTTTAAAACATTTATACATGTTTTGTGGGCTAACATATGTTCTATCCGTGAGAAAGATCCAGCAGCTGAGGAAAAAATCCAAATTGACAAAGAGGAGATCAACCTATCCCTGTTTGCTGGATATACAGTCTTGTGTATAGAAAACCCTAAAGACTCTTCCAAAAGACTTGTAGAATTGATAAATTCAGTTGAGTCTCAAGTTACCAAATCAAAGTGGTATACATGTATACATGGTATACATATACCACATTTTACTAATCCATTCATGAATTGATGGGCATTTGAGTTGTTTCCACATCTTTGCAATTGTGAATTTTGCTGCTATAAACATTCGGGTGAAGGTGTCTTTTTTATAGAATGACTTTTGTTCTTCTGGGTAGATGCCCAATAATGGGATTGCTGGATCGAATGATAGGTCTACTTGAATCTGTTTAAGGTATCTCCATATTGCTTTCCATAGGGGCTGTACTAGTTTACAGTCCCACCAGCAGTGTATGAGTGTTACTGTCTCTCCACATCCACACCAACATGTATTGTTTTGGGACTTTTTGATAAAGGCCATTCTCACTGGAGTTAAGTGATATCTCATTGTGGTTTTGATTTGCATTTCCCTGATGATTAGAGATGTTGAACATTTTTTCATATGTTTGTTAGCCATTCTTATATCTTCTTTTGAAAAATTTCTATTCATGTCCTTTTCCCACTTTTTGATATGGTTGTTTGATTTTTTTCTTACTGATTTTCCTGAGTTCTAAATAGATTCTTGTTATCAGTCCTATCACGACCAAGTGGGCTTCATCCCAGAGATGCAGGGATGGTTTAACATACACAAATCTATAAATGTAATTCACCACATAAGTAGAAGCAAAATTAAAAACCATATGATCCTCTCAATAGACGCAGAAAAAGCATTTGACAAAATTCAACACCCTTTTATGATAAGAACGCTTAACAAAATAAACATAGATGGGGCCTATCTAAAAATGATACAAGCCATATATGACAAACCCACAGCCAACATCATACTGAATGGGGAAAAATTGAAAGCATTCCCACTTCGAACTGGAACCAGACAAGGCTGCCCACTGTCCCCATTACTTTTCAACATAGTATTGGAAGTCCTTGCGAGAGCTATCAGGCAAGAGAGCAGAATCAAGGGAGTCCAAATAGGGAAAGAAGAGATCAAACTCTCATTCTTTGCTGATGATATGATGTTATATCTAGAAAACCCCAAGAACTCAACCAAGAGACTCCTGGAATTGATCAATGAATTCAGTAAAGTCTCAGGATACAAAATCAATACACACAAATCAGAGACATTCATATATGCCAATAACAGTCAAACGGAGAACCAAATTAAGGACTCAATGCTCTTCAAAATAGCAAAAAAGAAAATAAAATACCTAGGAATATATTTAACTAAGGAGGTAAAGGACTTCTATAGGGAGAACTATGAAACACAGGAAGGAAATCGCAGAGCAGGTAAATAGGTGGAAAACCATACCATGCTTGTGGATCGGAAGAATCAATATTGTTAAAATGTTTATACTGCCCAAAGTGATCTACAGATTCAATGCAATCCCTGTTAAATTACCAACATCATTTTTCACAGATATAGAAAAAATAATTTTATGGTTTGTATGGAACCAGAGAAGACCCCGTTTAGCAAAAGCAATTTTAAGCAACAAAAACAAAATGAGAGGTATTAATTTGCCAGACTTCAAACTATACTACAAGGCTGTGGTTCTAAAACTGCTTGGTATTGGCACAAGTGCAGGGACACAGACCAGTGGAACAGAACAGAAAATCCTAATATAAAACCATCCTCATATAGCCATCTAATCTTTGACAAAGCAGACAAAAACATACTCTGGGGAAAAGATTCCTTATTCAATAAATGGTTCTGGGAAAACTGGATAGCCACATGTGGAAGACTAAAACAGGACCCACAGCTTTCACCTCTCACAAAAATCAAATCACGGTGGATAACAGACTTAGATCTTAGGTGTGAAACTATTAGAATTCTAGAAGAAAATGTAGGAAAGACTCTTACAGACATTGGCCTAGGCAAAGAATTTATGAAGAAGACCCCTAAGGCAATCACAGCAACAACAAAAATAAATAAATGGGACCTGATTAAATTAAAAAGCTTCTGCACAGTTAAAGAAACAGTCACGAGAGTAAACAGACAACCTACAGAATGGGAAAAAATTTTTGCATAGAAAATCTCCTTTTAAAGAAAGACAACAGGCTTGTTTCCCAAGTCTGTCTCAGAACAGAAATAAACATTCTGAGTTAGAATTTTTACTAAATACACCAGTAAAAATTAAATTATATTAACATATATATGTTTATATCAATGTTCACATTATTTTTGTATATACTCCATTGTAAACCTTGCTAAAATCTCTGAAATATTTCATGAAGGAAAACAACAGATGGAACATTTCACAAAAGCTCTTTAAAATCTGGCATGCAGATTAATATACTATGTAGATAGCACTGAACATTCTAAGCCATATAATAAAATGTGTTTACATAAATAAGATTATCTTCTTTTAAATAAGCACCAAGTAAATAAATCTTATAACAAGACTAAATCCAATTGAAATACCAATAGAGCTCAAATTGCACAGTATTTCATGAACTAAATTTTCCACTTTACGAGGTTCTAACAAAATAATTCAAAGGCATACAAAACTTTATCCTTTGTTTATGAAAAAATAGGGCACTTTGCAATTTTATTCTGAATTTATAATGGAATACTCATTTTTATAATATTTTTACATCTTTGCAAAATTGCATCATTGATTCACATCATAGATTCAAATTTATTATTATTCCTTTAAAATTCTAAAGACTCTTTCTAAACTTCTCAAGTTTGTACATTCCTCAGAATTGAAATGCCAATTTCTACACTCTTCGGTCAGAAAACTTTCTAAAATATAACTAAAATTTGATCTACATATTTAAGAACATCTTGCCAATCATGGCTTTTAGAAATTCAGCTTTGTATTTCCCCATTTCTTTATCAGTTACGTTTATAGTTGATTTTGTGTCTGATACACCAAAGACTCTCACTTCTATATGACTAAAGAAATTTTTAAAAATTTATTTATCAGAAATGGAAATCAAAATCACACAGCTAAACAGTAAACAAGGGATAATACAAATATTTAGGACATGGTTTTTTATGTATTAATTCTCATAAATCTTACCACTGTGTATACAAAATTTCAAGTTTGCAAAGCAAAATTTTTTTATCTATAACTGAAATGTTAAATAAAAAGGCAAATTACTTTCAAAATAAATCTCTTTCAGTGAGAAAACAAAAAGGAAAACAAATTAGTCTTTTCAATGTTATTTTTTATATTTTAATATTATTTCCAAAATCCATGTGAAAACATACAAACTTTTTAAACATACATGAAAAGCCACTTTGTGTGTACAGTTAGGCCACATATGTTTAATTGAAGAAATGGTTATTAAGAAAATATCATTCCTCACTGGAATAAGATAATATTTGTAATAGATTTGTAAAGTCACTTTCAGTCGACTAACAATCATAGATTTAAATTACTTTCTAGCAAATCAATTTCGTAGCAACAAATTTTACATTTGTACTGTTGTGGTTGTGAATGTAATTAGTGGTAATACGTGAACTCATGTATGTTAATATTATTTCTAATAGAAAACTGATTGAATTTTAATGTAAGCCCTACCAACATAATTCCTAAGCTTTCAGATTCCCCTCTACACAATGCATGCATTGTTAAACTTCCTAAGCTGATAAGTATGAGAGCTTAGTCTTCTCTTTTCCTCTTTTTAAATACATTTGTGAATATCTTGAGATCAATCTTATTTTCTCTTTCACTAGTTAAGTGTCTTATTCACCTCATTGCCCAGAAAATTTCCACATTTTATCCTCTTTGTAGTATATCTGTTGTCAAGAAATATATTTACAGAAATTGTTTGATTGTAAAACTTTCTGTTAAGCAGTTCACACATAATTCAGGCTGTTCTTTGAGCCAAATCGTCAGTAAACAGCATCTCAGACCATACTGATGCCGTAGGCTTAACTGCACATGCTCTAGAAGGCACAGAGGTTCCATCACAACCTTGGCAGCATTAAGGTTTGCTGTACATCTACAAGGCTGGGAAAAACACCCATTGCACATGTCCAACCACTCTCACACACTGTTATTTCTATTCATTCTTCTGCTACAGTCAGTTTTTGTATACATTTAACTTTGTTGGTCATATTTCACTTGTAAGTGCTTCCTGAGTGTAGGAGCTACACTACCTCCTTTTATAATTCTTCTCAGCCCCTGAGAACCAACAAATATTTTATCTATTATGCTGTTGTTCTTGTTGCTTGCTAGAGAATATGAAAAATATTGACACAGAAAATAGTATATTTTTGAACATACTATCTCTTGTATGAAATATTTTTTCATGTGGTTGAGGTTTAAATATCCCATAAAATTAATTTCACAAACTCCCTGCAGCCTAAGCGTTTGGGTAAGGCCCATTTTACACACTCCTATCACAGCCAGGATCACATTTGCCATCGTGCTACTGCTGTGCACTGTAATTTCCGAGTCCTGCTCCCCTGAGTATTACAAGTGCCTTGATGGACTATGCTTACTTCTCTCTGTAACCCTGGGACTAATGCAGTAACTGGCCACAAATGCTCACTCAATAAATGTGAGTTCAGTGAATACACAAATGATATAGAATCACTGCTATTTCCCAGAACTTCTATTCATTCTGTACTACAGATGGAAAAGCACAAAATTATATTCAAGATATAACTCAGGTAAGTATTCCTTTTTTTCTTTTTTACTTTTCTAACAACCATAAATTTTACAAAGCATGATGAAAACAAGAAGTCTTTGTGACAGAAATATAACATATAAACAATTAGAATCTAATATTTTTTAAATGAACTATGTAGAAAAAATCAATTGTTAATATATTTAAATTTCCACTCTTTATAATTTTACTGGCAGCTCTCCTCTCGACTTGCTAGAGAGTTTGAAAAATACTGATACAAAAAATAGTACATTTTTGAATATGCTTTATCTTGTACGAAATATTCTTTTTCAAATTAGATTCAGCCATCTGCAATTCAAGCTAAGAACTACTTATATTAAATTGCAGTCAAATTAGTAAATGCAGGTAGGAAATATTAAAAAAGAAAATATGACTTAAATGTGAATAGTTTGCAAACATGATCCATTTGTTTCTATTTTGTTAATTAACAAAACTTTAATAAAAACCTTGGCACATTTTTATAAAGTTTTTAACTGTACAAACGGAAATTACAATACATATTCAACTAAATAAAAATGTACCTTATCAAAATTTGTGATGTACAGCAAAAGCAGTGCTTAAAAGAGAAATTTCTAACATTAGCTGCATATAATAGAAAAATAAAGTTTATGTTATCTGATATAAGAATGACTACCCCAGCTTTCTTTTGGTTTCCATTTGCCTGGAAGTTCGTTTTCCAACCCTTCACCTTGAGTTTGAAAACGTCTTTGTGGGTAACTTGCATTTCCTGGAGACAGCAGATACTTGGCTTGTGTTTTTTTTATCCACTCATTAAGTCTATGTCTCTTCAGTGGATAATTCAAGCCATTCATATTTATTGAAAGAATTGGTTTGGGGTAGATTTCTGTTCATACTGTTGAATAATTCTTGTTTTGTTTTACCTCTCAAGTGATTATCGAATCAGGGTTCTAGACTTTAACTCTTGAGTGATTTTACATTGCTGAGTGTCTATTGTGCTGTTCAGTGTATACTGCATGTCTGAGTATTTTCTACTGGGCAGGTCTGGTCTTCACAAATTCCTTTAGTGATTGCTTGTCTAGGAAAGTCTTTATTGCTCCCTCATATAAGAAGCTTAGTTTTTGCTGGATAAAGAATTCTAGGCTAGCTATTATTCTGTTTTAGAAGGTTAAGGATGTGTTCCCAGTTCCTTGTGGCTTGTAAGATTTCAGTTGAGAAGTCTGAAGTTCATCTGATAGGTTTTTCTTTGTAGGTTACTTGTTTTTATCTTACTGCTCAAAGGATCACCTCTTTCATGTCTACTTTGGCCAGCCTAATGATTGTGTGATGTGGTGATTGTCTTTTCATGGGAGTCCTGCGTGCTTATTGTACCTGGATATCTACATTTCTGGATAGGCCAGGTAAGTTTTCCTCCATTATTTCAAGAAATAGATTTTCTTGTGTATATTATTCTTCTCTGTCAGGGATGCCTATAATTCCTATGTTTGCTTTCTTTACATAATCCCACATTTCAGAATTAATGGAATCTGTATCAAAATACCATCATCATTCTTTGCAGATCTAGAATAAATAATTTTACATTTTGTATGAACCCATAGAAGACCTTGTATAGCCAAAGCAATCCTAAGCAAAAAGAACAAATTGAGAGGCATCAGTCTACCAGATTTCAACCTCTACTACAAGGCTAGTAACCAAAACAACATGATACTGGCACAAAAACAGAGATACAGACCTTTGGAATAGGACCGAGAACACAGATATAAAACCATCCTCACATAGCCATCTAATCTTTGGCAAAGCACACAAAAATATACACTTGGGTAAATAATCTCTATTCAATAAATGGTGCTGGAAAAACTGGATAACCAGTGCAGAAGATTTAAACTGGATACACATCTCTCACCTCTCACAAAAATCAACTCACAGGGGACGAAAAAGATGGTGTGAAACTATTAGAATTCTAGAAGAAAATATGGGAAAAATTCTTATAGACATTGGCCTAGGCAAAGAATTTATGAAGAATACCCCAAAGGCAATCACAGTAACAACAAAAATAAATAAATGGGACCTGATTAAATTAAAAAGCTTCTGCACAGCCAAAGAAACTGTCACGAGAGCAAACAGACAACCTACAGAATGGGAAAAAATTTTTGCATGCTACACATCCGATAAAGGACTGATAACAAGAATCTATTTAGAACTCAGGAAAATCAGCAAGAAAAAATCAAACAACCCTATCAAAAAGTGGGCAAAGAACAGGAATAGAAATTTGTCAAAAGTAGACAGAAGAATGGCCAAAAAACACGTGAAAAAATGCTCAACATCTCTAATCATCAGGGAAATGCAAATCAAAACCACAATGAGATATCACTTAACTCCAGTGAGAATGGCCTTTATCAAAAAGTCCCAAAACAATACATGTTGGCGTGGATGCGGAGAGACAGGAACACTCATACACTGCTGGTGGGACTGTAAACTAGTGCAACCCTTGTGGAAAGCATTATGGAGATACCTTAAACAGATTCAAGTAGACCTATCATTCGATCCAGCAATTCCATTATTGGGCATCTACCCAGAAGAACAAAAGTCATTCTATAAAAAAGACACCTGCACCCGAATGTTTATAGCAGCACAATTCACAATTACAAAGATGTGGAAACAACTCAAAAATATTAAATAAAAATTGTTATTATTTTACTAAATTATGTACAAGCCTTTTAATAGCACCTGGTTTGCACAGGGTATACTTTTATCTCCCTGGAAATAAAAACCTCAGTTAGGAAAATCCCTTTGTCAAAAAAATTATAATTAAATCATCTACAGTGAAAATTTCCATAAATTAGTATGTAGTAAAGGAAGACATAAGGTATAAGGAAAACAAGAGACTGGACAACCAGAGGAACAAGAAAAGGAATAATATTGGAAATAACAGATAATTTGTTAATCAAATGTGGGTTTAGGTATAGCCTATGAAATGGCATTAGAAGGTAGAAATCACATATTGAAGTCTATCTATGCAGACACTTGACAGCCTGGATTAATATTCGTTGGTGTCCCCTCCTCCTCTTTCTGTTAAGTTAAAAACAGTTTTATTCTTAGAACTATAATTGGGTAACCACCAAAAATCTATCTTGTGCTATTAATTTCACGCACATCAACAAAGTGTATGTTTTACTGAGTAGAAATAGATATTGTACATAAACAAAAATAGACATTAGATTCTTTCTCATTGGGGTTATAACCTCAAAGAAACTAACGTATATTTGAGCCAGTCTGGTTGAAACCACACAGAATACTTCAGATATAGACAGCTGTAAATTTTCTATTTTTCCATATCTAATTCAGATCAAATGGTCTTACAATAAATCCTAAAAATATATCACATCTTTTAATGTAAGAAAGACAAAGCTGATTGACTAAGAAGAATATTATAACTTTAATGCTCACTCAAAGAACTCAGTAAAGTCAGGGATGAGGAGAGCAGAGGCTTAATCAAAACCTCCATCAGCAGTCCTCAGCCTTTTTGGCACCAGGGACCAGTTTCATGGAAGACGATTTTTCCACGGACTTGGGGCGCAGGGTGGAGGCAGGTGGAGCTCCAGCGGTCTTGCGCGGCCCAGTTCCCAACAGGCCACAGACTGGCGCTGGGCCGCGGCCTGGGAATTGGGGACCACAGCCCTACATCATTGATTTCCTGCTTATATTCTGATTCATTTTTATTTTGTTTACTTTCTGTCTCAAATTTCTAAAATCTGATTTCACTGTATTAAAATTGTCATGGGTCAGTATTCAGATAAATATAAGAGAGAAGGAGAAAAACATCAATAGCTAGTGTTTAAGTATCATTTATTTAAAAAAATATGAAAACTTATATGGATATATGCGTTATCCCTATAATGGATACACTGATTCTGTTAGAATAAAATATTCTTACTGTGATACAATTAACCACTTCTCCACTTGGGTAGCTTTATATTCATGCCTTTTAAAGAGAAAACCCTTTAATGGCCGGGCGCGGTGGCTCACGCCTGTAATCCTAGCCCTCTGGGAGGCCGAGGCGGGTGGATCGCTGGAGGTCAGGAGTTCGAGACCAGCCTGAGCAAGAGCGAGACCCCGTCTCTACTAAAAATAGAAAGAAATTATATGGACAACTAAAATATATATATACAAAAAATTAGCCGGGCATGGTGGCACATGCCTGTAGTCCCAGCTACTCGGGAGGCTGAGGCAGTAGGATCACTTAAGCCCAGGAGTTTGAGGTTGCTGTGAGCTAGGCTGACGCCACGGCACTCACTCTAGCCCAGGCAACAGAGTGAGACTCTGTCTCAAAAAAAAAAAAAAGAGAAAACCCTTTAAAAAATGAGCTAGAAGGGAGATTCTATATGTTTTGTTGTTTAGGAGCAAAAAGCAAGTTGCATAGTAATGGCACTTATAATACCATATAAAAAAGGAAAAGGAGAGGGAAGATGAGAAGGAAGAGGAAGAGTAGGAGATGAAGAAAAACAACCTGAAGAAACAATATATGCAAATGTGTTTATTTGATATTAGAATAGAAAATTACTTCTATTCATCATCATAGGCAAGTAGGACTATAGGGGCGAAGAAAAAAGTATTAATGTTTGCTTTATTGTTAGGCCTCACATTATTATATATGCATGTATTACACAGCAGGTTTTTAGTGACATTCCAATAGAGAGAGAGAAGTCAAAACAAAGATGATTCAACATAAGGAAAAATTCATGTTGTGGGTAAATGTTTATCTTAAAGAATGCTCATAGCAGTGCTATATCTGAGGATCAGAAATATTAGAAACACTGTTTCTAATGAGTCCATAAATGGGGAACTGGTTAATTCTCTAGTAATATTATGAAATACTATACACTCAATAAACTTATCCAAGTTTACTTTATGACATAGAGATATATTTTATGTCAATAAGTTGATTGAATAAAAGGACTAGGTAAAATAAAGAAATGTGTAACTTGGAATTACAAGAGGATAGAAAGGAGATGGAAGAGTACACTTTAAAATGTTGCCAATAGTTGCAAGTATTTCATGTCTGCTGCTTAAATTCTTGGTGTTCTTACATTTGTAAGAACATAAAACAACAAATATTACTTAAAATTATTCAAAAAATAGAAAAGCAGCAATATCATTTCTTCATCATCCTTCATTTCTCAAATTACTATAGGCAGTAATCTGCAATTCTTCTTCTCTTAGTGCATTTTTCACTTTTCATTAAAATTCAAAGCTGCATAACAAATTTGTTCTTGGTCTCCATTTACCTTCTTATATTTAATGGTATCAGCAAGATTAGTTTCTTTGGAGGCCTCTGTTTCTGGCTCACAAATAGCCATCTTCTCTCCATATCCTCACTTGGCCTTTTCTCTGTCTGTGTGAATTTGTGGTGTCAATAAGGGACAATTGTAAGGACACAAGTCCTATTAGATCAGAGCTCCACCCTTTTGAACTCATTTAAATTATCTCTTTAAAGGGGCTATCTCCAAATATGGTAACACTGGGGATTAGAATTCTAACAAATGAATTTTAAGTGAACACAGTTCAGTCCATAACATTCTGCCCTCTGGTCCCTCAAAATTCATGTACTTCTCACATGCAAAATATATTTGCCCATCACAACAGACAGAAAAGTCTTAACTCTCTCCAGCGTCAACTCTAGGTCCAAAGTCTTATGTAAATATCATAAAAATCAGTTATGAGTAAGACCATAAAATCTGGCATAAATGAGACTCGTGGCATGAGTCATCCTGAGCTAAAATTTCTCTCTAGTTATGGTCCTGTGAAACCAGAAAAGGTATGTGCTTCCAAAATACAGTGGTGGGGCAGGGATGGGATACAGTTCCATTCCAAAAGGGAGAAATTTGAAGGAAGAAGGGGGTGAAGGGTTACAAGCAAGTCTAAGATCCCATGAGCCAAATTCCAGTCGATCTTAAGGCTCGAGAACAGCGCTCTCTGACGCAGTGCTCTACCCTACCGCATGCCCGTGGGTGCAGCAGCCTGGCCCCCGTTTCCCTGACCTGCGGTCCTGACTCCAGGTCCCTAGGCAGTGGCCCTGCTCCTAAGGTACAGGGCAGCCAGCGCTGGCCCCACTGAAAGCAAGGAGAAACCAGACTCATTCTTTGAAACCCAGGAGCCTTGGTGGAAGTGGAAGCCCTGCTGATCTCTGAATCACATTCAAGGTCATCCTTACCTTTTCTTGAAGGTTAACACAGATTCGCAGCCAGGCAGCTCTATTGCCCCATCCCGTAGACTCTCAGAACTTCACTGGGTCCCATGTCTGCTACCTTAGTCCCAGCTGTCAGCGTTACCACTGTAGGTTCCTATCTGTATTCCTGATCTCCATTGAGATGGCTGATAAAAATCTATGAAATGTATTCATGACCTCTTTAACAAAGTACTTCTAAACACAGCGGTGTTCTCTCCAGAATATGCTTTCTCAGTTTTTTACAATATGAATAGCCTGAGAGTTTTTCAAATATTCAAGTGCTGGTTCCTTTTTGCTTGGCAATTCCTTCAATTTATCTTCAATTGTATTTACTATAACCAGTAAGGAAAAATGTGGCCATGCCCTCAACACTGCTTAGAAGTCTTCTCAGCTAAATGTTGAAGTTCAACACTTGCAACTACAACTTGCTACAAAACACTAGAACACAATTCAGCCAACTTTTTTCCCACTTTATAACAAAGGTCACCTTTCTTCCAGTACCCAATATCATGTTCATGATTTCCATCTGAGACCTCACCACAATTGCCTATAGCACTCCTATTCCCACCACCGTACAGTATAAACTTTTTCTAACATGTGCCTCAAAACTGTTCCAGCCTCCACCCCACACAGTTCCAAAGCCACTTCCACAATTTTAGGTATTTGCCACAGTAGCACCCCACTTCTCAGTACCAAACTCTGTATCAGTTTGCTAGGTCTGCCATAACAAAATGCCACAGACTAGGTAGCTTGATCAGCAGAAATTTAAACTCTCAGAATTCTGGAGGATAGAAGTACAAGATCAAGGTGTCCACAAGATCGATTTCTCCTGAGGCCCCTCTCCTTGGAGTGCATATGGCCAGTTTCTCACGGGGGCCTCACTCTTCCCTTTTCTCTGTGAGTGTGCGTTTTAGGTGTCTCTCTCTCTTCCTATAAAAACATCAGTCATGTTGCTTTATGGCCCCATCCTTATGACTTCATTTAACTTTAATTATATCCTTAAAGCCCCTATCTTAAAATGCAGTCCCATTAGAATTAGACCTTCAACATATGAATTTGTGGAGAACATAATTCTGTTTATAACAAATCCCAGTCAGGGACAATCTACAATAAATCTAGCCAGTATCTTCAAAACTCCCAAGGTCATCAACCAGGCAAGTCTGTCACAGCCAAAGGAGGCTTAGGTGACATGTCAACTATATGTAGTGTGGCAAGTTGATGTGGAATCCTGAAATAGAAAAAGAACACAGGTAAAAACTAGGGGAAACTGAATAAAGTGTGGCTTTTCATTAACAATAGTAATATATCAATAATGTTATTATTCTGTCATACTAATGTAAGACAGAAATAATAGGGGAAACTGAGTGCAGAGTAAATGGGAACTCTTCACTCTTTGCACATTTTTTTTTTCTTTGAAAATTTATAAGGAATTGGCTCCAGTGATTATGGAAACTAGTGAGTCCAAAATCTCACTAGTGAGCCAGTGGTGCAGGGGATCCGGGCAAAGCAGACGTTCCAGGTTGAAGGCCATCAGGCAAGGAGCACCCATGCGGCGTGTGACGTCCACAGCAGTCTGCGGCAGAGCCAGGAAGGGTGGAGAAGTACGAAGGCAGTTTGATACGCAAATGCACTGGCTGGGGGTAAGGTCAGACTTTTTTTCTGTTCAGGCCTTCAACTGACTGGATGATGTCCACCCACATGAGACAAGACCATCTGCTTTACTCAGATTTAAACGCTAACCTCATACAAAAATTCCCTCACAGTAACACCCAACTTATGTTTAACCAAATATACAGGATTTGAGTTCTCAAAGTGGTAGCAGCTCAATTTTTAGTTCCCACACTCAAGCCAGAAGGACCAGAGGCAGACCTGGTATTTTTATAGACGAGGCCAAAAACACCCTCACAGAAACACCTAGATTATGTTTGACTAAATATCCAGGAGTCTCAAAGCAGTGGCAGCCCTGCTCCTAGTTCCCTCCCTCAAACCAGAGCAGACAGAGCAGACGAATTTGCAAACTATCGTATGTCTCTGTCTGTGGGGGACACCTAAAGGACTGACACAGGCACTTATCAGTTTCACCTATCTCAGAACTCAGGCAGAGCAAGCAGTGGGCACCATTTGGAAAAGCTGCAGGGAGGAATAGGCCCCATAGACACCTGGGGCAAGATAGTACACACTGAAACACACAAGAGAATGCCCAAGGGTTGGAGGAGACGCTGGGTAAGAGTCTTGGGTATGCTACGACATTCAAAAGCAGCCGTGTATACAGAGGTATTTAGAAAGCCATGTGCATGCTCAGGTCAAGACCTGTACTCAGAAGACACCTGAAAAGACCTTGAGCTTTCACCTCAGGCTGATCGCCAGGCTTAGAGTAAGGCTTGCTGAGTACTGAAGAAGTGCCCCAGAGCAAAGCCGATTTGCAAAGACCAAGAGAGGTGGTACCTTTTGTTTGTTTCTGTTCTCTGTGTGTGTGTGTGTGTGTGTGTGTGTGTGTGGTTTGTCCTTTTTGGCACCTGGTATTGAAGAAAATCTCTCAAAACATTAATTGATTCTCATTCTTAGGTTTTCAAGTAAAAAAAAAAAAATTGAGTGAAGTCAGCAAGATGGCATGATAGGAGGTCCCAGGCCTCGCAAACCCACAGAAAATTCAACCAGCAACTGTCCACAGACAAGAACATCTGGGTGATGTTCTTGGGAATAAGGCTGAGATACCTGCATGCACCACAGGACTGAATAAAAACTTCATTAGGAGCAAAAGAAAAATGGTCTCACTTTGTGTCACCACTTCCTCTGTCCAAATTGGCACAGCACCACACAGAGAGGATTCTCCACACTAGGGTTTCTACAGTGGGGGAAAAAAAAAATAAAAGAACTGGTGGTGGACATTCGGCTTGCCTACCATTCCTAGATGCTTCCCAGGAAGGCCACTCCACTCTCAGCTTCTGGGAAAGTTAGGAGGAAAAGGCACATTTTTTATATGTTCTTTATAATTTAAAACCTCTATATTCCCTAGCCACACTTTCATGATATCTTATACAGAATGAATACTTATTTAATATTTTCTGGATTGAAAAATATTTTACATTTCTCAGTCCTGCATCTAACATCTTATAGCAACATTGATACTAATACGAGCAATTCTGCAATATTTGTGGGAGATTCATTTGCATCTTACCTTAAAGAGAGAGAATGGTGGGGAACAGCTTTCATATCATTCGTGTCATATAATCAGAGTATCTCAAGACAGTGTTGAAATTCCAAACTATTATCCCCAATTAATTAATGCATACATAGAAGTATTTCCAAGGAAATATTTTTTCCATTTTTTAATCTTCAAGCCCTTATGAGGATAAGCTTCATGTCAAGTTTTATTTTTATCTCATTTTTTACCAGTGCAATTTAATAACTAGATTATGGTTCAAATTTTTTTTAAATGTGATACATTTATCCTTACTTGAAGAGTTATGGAGCTAGATAGATGTAATTTACTTTGTAATAATGATAGATTATTTGTATAAGTTATGACAAAAAATATGGCTCCATTTATAGTTCTGGTATGAATTTTTGTTTAAAAATAAATTTATTTAAGTTGAAATATAGCAGACGTAAAATATTGCAGAAATAATTATATCATCTGTGTGCAAATATAGCAAAAATTATAACACGGAATACAAATGACTGAAGTTTAAAAAATAATATTTAAGAGTTTTCATTCTAAAAGGAGCATTTCATTTTATTTAGAAAAGTATTTATATTACATGTTGAAATATATTAATATTTATTTTTCTTTGAAAGGTAACTTATTACATATAAGCCTTTCAACTATTCTTAAAAAACATATTTTGATAAGTGTGATATTAACTTTAAAACCATAAGTATTCATCATCCATCTTTTAAAAGGATCTAATAGAAAATTATCTTTTCGTATTTTGGAAAGTTGGGGAAATAGGGCTAACTATAAGGAAAAAATGTATTTATCAAAATTTATAAATTAATTAAGATATTTTCTCATGTATCTAGGACCAACATCCTATGTTGTTATAAAAATTACATAATTAGTCAATGTATTAAGAACAACTTATATCACTTTGTAAGCACTCAGATATTAATTTTCTCATTTTATGATCAAAACATAATAACCATTAGACTTAAACACTCCAATAATTTAGGGAAATTATCATCATGACTTTCTACAGAAGGATAACAAAGGCATTCCATACATATGATTACAAAAGAAATATTCAGAATATGTTGTCATAAAGAAAAAGGCTAATATTTTCCTAAAGAAAAATTGTAAATTGTTAAACAGGAAGAAATGTAGGTATTTATGGAGAAATAAATAGAGTGATTCATATGCCTGATTAGTTGTAGATGGAAAAGGAAACAAGAAATCAAGTGTTCTCCAAATTTGGAGGCCTTTGTATGTGGATAGTGGTGACATAAATGAAAGAAAAGACAGAAAAATTCAATGGCAATTATACTGTTTTGTAAAAAAACATTGAACTGTTCAATATCTTTGGAGTTTGAAGTGACTGCTAACAGCCAAGTTCGATATAGCAAGCAAAATGTTACAGCCAGAAGGTTGCACATTAGAAAAAACTCAGGAATGGAACTGTGCCTCTGAATTATTCTTTATGATCCTAGTATTTTTGCAATTCTGTTTATCCTTTGCCTAGTAACCAAGCAACATCTTAAAATCTCACCATTTCGCTTCTCTGCTGAGTAAAGCATTAGTGGCTTTAACAGAATATTGAAACTTACTGATATTTCTCCACTGTATTGGTGTGAAAATTAAAAATGTTCAGACTACAGGCCTTATGTTGAAATTCAAATATCTTACCATTCATATGAAGATTTTTTACAACTTGGTTTTCATTTTCCTTTACAGTTTTTTTTCCCCTAAAGTCCCTTATACACAACCTAGCTTCTGGATGTACTGACTAACTTTGGCTTGTTTTATTAAATGATCAACAAATTTATTACAAGGATATAAGGATATCTGCTAAAAAAAATACACTCATGATCCAAGAAAAATAATATAGATTATAAAAGAGAATAGTGATACCATTTGCTTCAGTCTGAGTATCAAACATGGAGGAACTTATTTCAATATGTTCCTAGATCTGAAACATATTGATCAATTAGATCACACTATCCTAATATGTCATGTCTTCTCTATTTCTCTAATTTTGAAAATTGGTTGCAGTAACTTAGAATTTTATAGTCTACCCTCTTCACTTTTCTACCTCTTTCCCATCCATGAGCCAAAAGCAAATGTAGATCATCACTAATTCCGTGAAGCCTTGCTGAGCTGTCACCTGTTCCAGAAGTTACTTTTAGTTAGTCAACTCTTTTATGTTCCAATAGCACCGTGTGATTACCTCTTTTATATCACTCGTAATATACTCTAATTGCATACTCTCCCTAGTGCAATGAGTGGGTTTCTAGAGGACAGAAGCTTTGCATTTTCCTTCGTTCTGTCATCAAGGTCTAGTAAGATGTCTTGTCATTAATGTTTTTCCAATGAATGAGATGTAGGTGTGGGAATCATATTGAGAGAAAAAGTGGCTAAAACCTCAGGAATAAAAATGCTCTTAATTCCTAAAGATTAAATGACATATTAAAGTTAAAATTGTGCCTTGTATTCAGTCCCGTGTTATGTTTCTCTCAGGCTAACAATGTTGAGTAAAGTTTTCCAGGTTCATCAAGCTGCCCCATCACAGGAGGCTCCTTTAGAAAATGATACAGAACAGCACAATTCCACATGGGAAACATGGCATTCACAGAGAAATCATTCAGCCCAGGTATGCCAGGATGCATTCAATTCTGAGGCCAATAAGTCTCTTCTCTTTTTCCCTTAATCTCCTAAATACCCTTCCCTACCTGGGTTTTCTTATAGAATAAACCGCTTGTCCAGTCCAGTTTTCATTCTCATTTAGTTGGAAAAAAGTCACTAATTCCCAGAGGTTAGACCTTTCTGTGTGCATGATATTGTATTCTTTTACTTCATTATTTCCCCAAATAATAATTTTGCTACAAAAAAAGGCTAAAATTCCTTTATCATATTCTCAAATCATCATTATACTCTTTAATATGGGTATGTAGATCAGGTACTAAGTGAAAATTTGCTCTGTACTCATAGTTTTTACTCAGTCTAGAGAATACAAAGAAGCTGTTTCCCATAATGAAGTCCTTCAAGTAGAGATTCTAAGGGAAAATACTAATTTTGTTAGAAATTTGTCCTAGAAAATTTTAATAATATGGTGCATAGACTTGGTAGAATAAAAGCAATGTGACACTCTCCCCCGACCAGGGCTCTTCCCAAAAGGCAGAAGTGAAGCCCATCAGTCTCACAAAATAAATGTTTTCAAAAGGACTGGAAGGGACTCCTCCATCTCTCAGCCCCAGAGCTCCTCTCAGGACTCACACTGAGTGGTCTCTGGGAATGTCTTTTGTTTTCAAGGAAGTGAGAGCAGTACCTGTGAAACTAACTGGTCATGTTGTGGAGAGAACTGTTACTATTTTTCAAATGAATTGAAGAACTTTGAAGACAGCAAGAAATTCTGCAAGGAAATTAACTCTGTACTTCTTAAGATAGCCGATGAAAAAGAGCTGGTAATGTATTTAAAATTAAAGATGAATTAAATTTTTCTGCCTTGTATTAACTTTGAACTCATAATAGCTTCCAATGTAAAGTGAAGTAAATATTTCATAATCTTATACTTGTGACGTGTTTGAAAGCATAGAAGTAAATTACAGAAATGATTTACAATTATTCTTGCAAAAATATTTATTTTAACATTCCAGGTTAGGGGTAATCTTTTGATATCCTCTCAAAAACAGGTTAATAGACACTAAGAATCACTCAATTCTCTGTGCCAGTCCAATTATCCATATATTTGGCTTTCAACAACTCAGAAATAGCTGTAAATATAAATGAACTAGAAAGACATCAAGAAAACTGAGCAAAATTTGAGGCCAGAAAGAAGATATTTGTAGAGTTTAAATTAACCTCCTTTTACTCCATTAGAAGATTGCATGGCATGTTGTTCATGGCATGAAGAAACATGTTTTGGAAAACAAGATAAACAGCTTATATAAAAATGTGATATATTGTAAAGTAGCCAGGTAGGGGTATTAACATGAAATCTACCTGTGCTCAACATAAATAACAATCACATTTTAGAATCACAATGTCCATTGTGATCTTAGATAAGAAGTACAGAATTTATATGGATAGTAAGAGGATTTCAGAAATATTTATGTAACTATATGCATAACACCCAGAACTGTTATGGAAACATTAGAAAATAAGTAAGCGGTGCTAGCGCATGGAACTTTTGACTTTTCATGGCAGTGTCTATATGCTAACTTTCAGCTTTTCATCAGAGTGTCTTCTCTTCACATGTTTTCCCTCATGCTCTTTATAGAGTTATATAATATCAGAAGAACACTGTAAAAGGCACTGTATTTAATAACCCTCTGATAATGTATCCTTTGATTTAACAGATCCTAAGCTGGGCTCCATGTACATACAGACAGTACAAGAATAAGTTTGAGTCTATTATCCCTAAACTTTCCTAGAGGGTGTTTTCCTTGAGAAATAAAATCATCTGTGAAAACCCTGAAATTGAAAGTCAAATGTCATATCTAGATGAATATATATATTTTGGGGACATAGGTAGTCTAAGCTTTCATTATCTTCTCAAAGGGGTAGGAATCAAGAAAATTAAAATTGAAATTGAAAATAAAACTACAATGGGGGAAAATAGGATTCACAATCACGAAACTTCATTGTAACCCTCTCTTCACACATTATTTGTGTGAATGGATGGACTACAGCATCAGTTTCTTCACTTGGAAAAAGTGGGAACAGGTACTAAAATTGGCTACTTTTTCTTCCCAACATATTTGGGAAGAGCAAGTGAGACTATAATATGTGTACGGAGGTTTTATAAAACTAAAGTGCTAGGTGAATCTCGTTACTTTTATATTCCTCAAGTAATTATTCAGCCAGCTTTGTAAACACTTCATCCAATGGGAAAAAGATTATTTTCTCAGGATGCCCATTTCACAAGAAACAAACACAGAACTTGTAGAACAAAAATATAAAACAACACTGTTAGAAATCTCATAGCTATCACGCCTGGACCCTAAAATACAAACCAGATTACTCAAAACTCATCTTTGAGCCACAAAAATGTTTCAAAATAAAATTGTGATTTCAGCCCTGACTTTAAATAAACATAGCTAAACTGTCATTTTTAGTCTTATTTATAGCTCTACAGTTAATAAAATATCAATAACTGAGATTCCATAATTTATACTTTAAAAAGACTCAGGGTGAAGTTGATCTTTATACTTTTTGATATTCACATTAATCAAAATTAATATTAACAAGAGTATTACTTCATTTGAGAACATACAAAGATTCTTATACATAATGCTCCATTTATTACAGAACTTCATCCAAAACCATATATCTTATTTCCTTTATTTCTCTTGGATTGGATTGTCCCGTAAAGGAAGGAACAGTTACTGGACTTGGGAAGATAACTCACAACCCTATCCCAAAATGTAAGTCTCTAAAATAGATAATGGCTAATAAGTTTTATAATCACAGATACTGTTTTATAGTCCTGAAGGCATATAGGAAAGACACATACGTACACATACATACAGACACATAAATGCACACACACTCACACTTCCAAAGGACCTAAGCTCACTAAGGAGTCAAGTACATGAAAAAAGAAAAGAGACTTTTCAATTTTAATTCTATGTGTATATTCCTTGTAGTATACTCTAAGAATACCAATGACATTCTTCACAGAGAACAAACAACCCTCAAATATATATAGAACCACAAAAGACTCTGAATAGCCAGAGCAATCCTGAGCAAAAGGAACAAAGCTGAAGGCATCACACTATCTAAATTCAAAGTATACTACAAAGCAATAGTAACCAAAACAGCATGGTACTAACATAAAAACAGACACATAGGCCAATGGAACAGAATAAAGAATCCATAAATAAATGCACACTTTTATAACCAAATCATTTCAACAAAGGCACCAACAGCATGCATTGAGGAAAAATAGTTTTTTGCAATAAATGGCACTGGGAAAACAGGATAATCACATGCAGAAGAATAAAACTAGATCCCTATCTCTCAAGAAATACAAAAATCAAATCAAAATGGATTAAATACTTAAATCTAAAACCTGAAACTATGAAACTACTACAAGAAAATATCAGGGACATGCTTAAGGACGTTGGACTGGGCAAAGATTTTTTGGATAAGACCTCAAAAGCACAGGCAACAAAAGTAAAAATAGACAAATAGAATTACATCAAGCGGAAAAACTTCTGCACAGCAAAGGTAATAATCAACAAAGTGAAAAGACAACCTCCAGAATGGTAAAAAATATTTGCAAACTGTTCATCAGATAAGGGATTAATAACTAGAATATGTAAAGAACTGAAACAACTTAATAGTAAAAAACAATAATAATAATAATAATCTGATTAAAAAGTGGGCAAAAGATCTGCATAGACATTTCTCAAAAGAACACATACAAATGGCCGATGGGTATATGAAAAAATTCTCAACAGCACTAATCATCCAGGAAATACATACCAAAAACCAAAATGAGATATCATCTCACCCCAGTTAAAATGGTTTTTATCAAAAAGATAAAAAAATAAAGAATTCTGGTAAGGATATGGAGAAAGGGGAATGCTCATACACTGTTGATGAGAATGTAACCACAGTGGAGAATAGTATGGAGGGTCCTCAAAACTCTAAAAATAGAACCACTGTATGATTCAGTAATTTCACCACTGGGTATATATCCGAAAGAAAGGAAATCAATATATCAAAGAGATATCTACATTCCCATGTTTATTGCAGAACTATTTACAATAGCCAAAATATGGAATCAATCTACATGTCCATTAACAGATGAATAAATAGAGAAAAGATGGTATATGTACACAATGGAATATTATGTGGCCATAAAAAATAATTAAGTCTCATCATTTTTCAGCAACATGAATGGAACTGGAGATCATTATGTTAAGTAAAATAGGTCAGGCACAGAAAGATGGATTCTTACTCATATGTGAGAGCTAAAAATGTGGATTTTTAAAATTACATATTTGAAATAGGACAAAAGGGGGTAATTCCTTGGGAAAAAAATCTGTCAGCCATCAGCTTAAATATTCAGTACCTACCTGCATTCGATGGTAAAATTGAGGGAATATAACTTCTAGGGAGGAGATATTTTTTCTTTTGTGTCTTCTATGTCTTTTGGTTTGCCTTTAGAGGACTTCATATTAATATTATAGAGTTAAGATCATGAATGGCTTTAATAGATCACTTTACTATCATTATTGACTGAAATTCTAAAGTAAATGATGTTGATGAAATGGAAATAAAGTTAGGTAAAATATTGTGATGAAACGGAAAAAAGATAAAATAGTTTGAAGTATCAGAACATAAAATGGATTTGTATTTTTATTCATTTATTTATTTATTAAGAGTCAGGTCTCATTCTGTCATCCAGGCCGGAGTGCAGTGGCATGATCATAATTCACTGCAGCCTCAAACTCCTGGGCTCAAGCAATCCTGCCTCAGCCTCCCTAGTAGCTGGGAATACAGGCATGCACTACCATGCCTGGCTAATTTTTCTTATTTTTTTTTAAGAGATGGGGTCTCACTGTGTTGCCCAGAGTAGTCTCAAACACCTGGCCTCAAGTGATCCTCCTAGCTTGGCCTCCCAAAGTGTTGAGATTGCAGGCGTAAGCCATGATGCAGGGTTTCAAAATGGATTTTTAAGTAAAACAATTTATAACTTGCAATACATTGTTAATAATTCTAAAAGTATATAAAACAGTAACCAACATTTATAAAACAAAAGATATAACCTGGAAATAAAAATGTAGCTGGTTTTTATATCATCTCTCTTTAAATAACTGCTTCAAAGTTGTGATTCCATTCAATATTTGTATTTAGAGTTAAAGGGATTTGCTTGTGTGTTCTCTGTAGGTTTATAATGGATTCATTGAATACACATGGGGAAAGAACTCACACAGCTACTCCTAATGTGTAAAAGGAAAGCTAAAATTCTTTGAGAGAAACAGTAATCTCTTCCAAAAAGTCAACAACAACAAAAAAATGTAAAACACAAAGTGTACGGCTCTGTTAAAAAAATCATCAAGAATTTGTTACATAACTGAGTCTCTCCATTTTCAATTCTGCTCCTACCCACCACTGTTCAGTCAAATTCAATGTCTACTTGTCAAAATCTACCAACATCAACTGCATAGTCTGTTAATGTCTTCAATTATAATAAATGTAACTATTGCTCCAATTCAGCAATCCACTCCAATGTCCATACTCTGGACATGAAATGGACACACCAGAGATATCTGGTTTCTAAATATTACCATTTCTTTTTGATTAATCAATTCTCTTCTCCTTTCCTTATTGCCCACCCAAGCCCACATAGTGCAACACATTAACCATAATTTTGTCAAGATAGCCAACATTTTTGCACCATAGTGTTCATGCACATCTACCATCTTAAAACAATCAGCTCTGGAATATTCTATCACCATCTCATCGTCACAAAGTATCTGAAAGCCAGATGACAAAAAGGCACAAAACTGTACAGGTGCAGATTAAGGCTGCTCAAAATTTATGGTTTTCACCATCATTTAGCCCCTCTACAATACACAGCATACTTATCTAATCACATCCTTTTCTCAATTTAATAGCTATTTCAATGGTTTAGTCTGTTCCTAAACGATCCATTGCACCTTCTTGACTCTCCCTCTCAGAAGGCAGCTTCACCTGCTACATAAAAACGTGACCATCAGGCATAAATCCCCTCACCTTGCTTGTCGTACG
This sequence comes from Eulemur rufifrons, assembly GCF_041146395.1. Classification (NCBI taxonomy): domain Eukaryota; kingdom Metazoa; phylum Chordata; class Mammalia; order Primates; family Lemuridae; genus Eulemur; species Eulemur rufifrons. Next base: position 10,280,118 of record NC_090998.1, read on the forward strand.
AACACACAGGGTCCATCCACCTCAGAAAAAAATTTCTCTTCCCACTGAACAAGTCTGAAACTCACAGGTCTAGTGTGCATTTCACCCCCTGTTATATTCTAAGTAATTATGATTTCTAGCTATTCCATTTCTCTTCTTTATCCTTAACATTTTCTAATGTTTCTCTTCTCTTGCACATGATAATCTCAAGTGACTCTTTTCCACAAATTCCTATTATGTTTTTCTATCCTTTATAACAGAGTTGTCTCCTTTCAACTTTTAGACCTCAGGTGCCCAGGATAGGATTATTTACAATCCTTCATTCATAGGACACTCTCAACATTGCTCCAAGAACCTTTGTTTGTTTGTTTAGTTACTCATTTTTTTAGTTCTTACCCAAAATTGTAGCCAAGACCTTAACCATTACATTGATCTATTCATATATTTCACTGCATGCCATCCTCCTGCCCCTCCCAAAACTTTAACTATAATACTAAATCCTAGTTATAATTCTCTTGATCTGTTTTATATATATAATTTTATTGCCTCTTTATTCCTAAAATTATTACTTTTTATTTTTTTGGTTTGAATATTTTAACCTTATAAAATTGTCTAATGGTGTACAGAAAATGTTGTTCTTTATTTTCAACTCATATTATTAATAGGATACTGAGATTCATCCACATTGCCACATACCACTGTTAGCCATTTTTTGACTAATGCAAAAATTCCACTTTGTGACTACATCATAGGGATTTCATTTACTCTCCCATTAATGGTTATTTGGGTAGTTTTGAGATATTTGATATTGTGAACAGCAGCGCTGCGAACATTCCTGTAGATGTGCTTTGTGGTACTTATGCAAGTATTTCTCTTGGATATATACTGAGGACTAGAATTGCTGAGTCATGTTCAGCTTTAGAAGACAATACCAAACTGTTTTCCAAAGTGGTACCAATTTATATTCCCTTTAACGATGTATAAGAGATCATATGGAGATATATATATATATATATATATGGAAATCATCCTCATATCAATATTATCATCATTACCATCATGATTGCTAACTCATCTATAGAACTTTACAGTTTACAAAGCTTCAGCAGAGGTTCACTAGTTATATAGTATCTCATTTTTCATCCTGGCTCATTGTTCTCCAGATATGTGTAACTGATACTTACACACACATCCTAAGCCTTAAGTTGCCAGCAGGAGAAGAAAACATATTATTCCCAGAATTACTTCAATAATATGCCATGGAAATCCTGTAAAAAATCAGAAGACAACATATACAGTGAGCATGGCAAAGCTCTCTGAATTAGAGCAAAATGAAGACTTATTCTGGAGTTTAAGATTAAAATCACTATTTACTTTGATCACAAATCTTGTTGAATATTACACAAATACACCTCTTGGTATGTAAAGAACCAGACATAAAATATCAAATATATATGAACACAATTGTTATGATTTCTTTTTTTTCTTAATTGACATTAGGTTTTCAGAAAACAGGAAAATAAACAGAAAACAGTTTACCTCTCCTTTTGTGAGCTGGACATCTTTTGTTCTGTTTCTTTGAAAAGGGGAATTTTAGCTCCGTATATGTCAGTCTCTCCTCGTTCATTTCTGAGGGCTGCAGTCAAAGAACACAGCAAGAATCCTTAGCAATGTTTTCAAAGGCATAATTACTTCAATTAAAAATGGGAATATTCATCATGACATGATGGAGGGAATGAAATGAATGATAAGCATGGTGATCTAAAAAAGTGAATTCAAATAACCATTTCTCTGGGAATATCAGGAAACTATTTTTTTAATTTCTTTTTGTGATATTTTACAACAGAGATCCTACATGGCTAAATAATGGTCTGTAACAGCTTATGGTCATAGTATATTAAGATTTTTAGGTTGTTTTTAAAGAAATGTAATTGGTTGCCAAAATTTAGAAATTGATATATTTTGCACATAAATACCCAGATTTGTATCTTCTCCTGAATAATTGTATCTGATCGTTTAGTGCCTGTTTTAGACCCAAATGACACCAATAATGATACTGAATAGAGTCATCTAACAAGGACACACACTCTAATTCGACAAACACTCCAACTTGCCATATTGTCTTTTTTATTTTTTTCTGTTGCCCAGGCTAGAGTGTCATGGAGTCAGCCTAGCTCCCAGCAACCTCCAACTCCTGGGCTCAAACAATCTTCCTGCCTCAGCCTCCCAAGTAGCTGGGACTACAGGCATGCACCACCATGCCTGGCTAATTTTTTCTATATATTTTTAGTCATCCAGCTAATTTCTTTCTATTTATAGAAGAGGCGGGATCTTGACCCTATCACTCATTTACCTTATCCCTTTAATCTTATGGTCACTGGAGTTTATGACTCCTATCTTAGAGTGCGAGGAAAATGAAGAAATCACGTGATTCGAGAAAAGGAGGTTTAAGGAAGTAATATTAGCTGAGCTAGGCATCACTTGTAATTCTAACAACCCTGCACAGCGACAATATTTTTTTTTTCAATTTATAGATGAGGAAAACTGAGCCTCAAAGAATATACTTAATACTCCCAAAGTCAGACCGCTAATAAGTGATAGTCTTTAGCTCAAATCCATGAGTACATATTTGGGTGTGTGTGTATATCTCCAAATGTATAGTTCTTCACCTACACTTAGCTCATATAAACAACACTTCTACAAAAATATAAAATAACCTCTCTCCTCTAGAAAACCATAAATAAATAAATAAAAAGAAGAAAAACATTCTGAATCAATAAAAAGATTTTCTTTTCTGAGTTAACTTGTGGTGCTAAGGAAATAAATAAATATGTTCTCTTTAGCAAGATATGATTGAGCATTTAAAGAGTATTTAAAGAATGTGATGACAAATCCACTCTAGAACTTAAGGTAGGCAGTGAAAGCTAGCTATTTCATAGGAAAGTGTGAACAATATAAAGTCATAATCTTTTTTTTTTTTTTTTTTTTTTTTGCAATGGGGTTTCACTCTGTTGCCCAGGGTAGAATGCAGTGGCATGATCATAGCTCACTGTAACTTCATATTCCTGGGTTCAAGTGATCCTCCTGCCTCAGCCTCCACAGTAGCTGGAACTACAGGCACACAGCATCATGCCTGGCTATTTTTTTCTATACTTTGTAAAGACAGGGTCTTGCTTTTGCTCAGGCTGGTCTCAAATTGCTCACCTCAAGTGATCCTGCCACCTTAGCCTTCCAGAGTGCTAGGATTACAGGAGTGAGCCACAGTGCCCAGCCCATAATATTTTGATGTTCAGCATTCCATAAAAATAATTGAGCTCAAGATTCTCTGGCCTTTATCAAAAAGTCCCAAAACAACACATGTTGGCGTGGATGCAGAGAGACAGGAACACTCGTACACTGCTGGTGGGACTGCAAATTAGTGCAACCCCTGTGGAAAGCAATATGGAGATACCTTAAACAGATACAAGTAGACCTACCATTCGATCCAGCAATCCCATTATTGGGTATCTACCCAAAGGAACAAAAGTCATTCTATAAAAAAGACACCTGTACCCGAATGTTTATAGCAGCACAATTCACAATTGCAAAGATGTGGAAACAACCCAAATGCCCATCAATTCATGAGTGGATTAGTAAATTGTGGTATATGTATACCATGGATTACTCAGCTATAAGAAATAACAGTGATATAGAATCCCTTTTGTTCTCCTGGAGAGAGTTTGAACCCATTCTAATAAGTGAAGTATCCCAAGAATGGAAAAACAAGCACCACATGTACTCATAAGCAAGTTGGTTTCCCTGATCATCACCTAAGTGCACATTTGGGAATAACACCAATTGGGTATCGGAGTGGGGGGAGGGGATGGGTGTATACCTACATGATGCGTGCATTGCGCACCGTCTGGGGAATGGTCACACTTGAATGTTCTGACTCAGGGGGATGGGGGTGGGGGGAAGGGATGGGGGTATAACTACATGATGAGTGCAATGCGCACTGTCTGGGGAATGGACACGCTTGAAGCTCTGACTCCGGGGGATGGGCGGGACATGGGCAATATATATAACCTGAACTTTTGTACCCCCATAAAAAAAAAAGATTCTCTGAAAGAATTTTGAACTTGAATCTAGATAGAGATACGTTTGGAGATACACACACATACACACACAAATATATATGCATGGATTTGAACTAAAGACTATCAGTTATTAGCTGTCTGACCTTAGGAGTATTAAATATATTCCTTGAGGCTCAGTTTTCCTCATCTATAAATTGAAAAAATTATTGTCACTGTGCCAAGTTGTTAGGATAGAGTCCTAATCCTTGTTATGCCACAAATTAATTATATGGCCTTAAGAAAATGACTTCTCCCATTTTTTCATCTTAATAACAAAAGATTAGACTAAACAATCTCAAGCATAATTTTGTGTCTAAAACTTTGTTACTATAATACTAAAGCAAAACCAAGATACATATAAATGGTGATAAGTTGACTTTCAGTGTGTAAAACATGTCATACTGTACAAAGGTGTTTGTATTTTAATTTTCTGAACCTACTTGTTCATCCTTTTAACTATGTTATGTAGTTAGTATGTATTACATAATACATATGTCTATGACTATATTCTTTGATTAATTAGATAATGCATGCAGTTGTTCTAAAAAAGAATATAAATTTGCCATCAAACCAGGGACTAAAAAGAAGGATCATGTAATTAATGGAGCTGGGAATTTTAACTATCTTGAAAAAAATTACAGTCTTTTCTTATAACTAAATAGATTTAAGTTAGTGTAGTTCCCATATTTATTGATTTCCCAACATCCATTGTCTTCCACATATTAGCCTAAGTCATTCATGATCATCCATTTCACTGATTTGGTTAAGAAACTAGAATGAGACCCAGACATAGGGGAAGTCTGCAACAGACTTCTGGGAAAGAATCGCTTACGTTAAAAAAAAAAAAAAAGCCAAAAGAAGAGATGGTCCCCTCTGTGATCTGGGTATTCTGTGTAGGCTTTGGTGCCTAGAACTGTGACAGCCTTATCCCAGCTATGAGTAGAATCAGTCTGAGGATGAAATAGATGTTTACTATGGTAGGGCAGAGAGATTAAAGGCAATTTAGGCTCCTGATAATCTTATTGCACATGTTCACAGCCAGCCTACCTCTGGATTTTGTGTTTATTATTTATTTCCATTCAAGTTTGGGAAATGATGCTAATTTTATCCAAAATACACGAACAAATAAAATTATATATACACACACATATACACATAAATGTGTATGTATTTTGTATAGTATTAGAATCTTATTCTTTTTCTAAATATAATTAAATATGAGCTAAACTTGCCTCTTAATTTTGATGTGGACTCTCTTCAATTTAATGATACAAAGAAATTCTCAAGTTTAAAAAATAAAAAGTCAAGTTATATTGCATTAATAAATCCTACTTAATTTTCAATCTATTTCATGTACTTCATCAGAAAACATTTTACCTCTACCACATTAGTAAAAATAAAGACATAAACCTTTTTCTGAAATTGTCTATCAGTCCCCAGTCAGTAATTTCTGGATATTTGAATAAATTACACTATCATACCTAGTGACTATTGTTTATATAGGAAAGAGAGAGAAATGAATCAAAATGCCTAATTATAAAATCTAAAATTGTATACTATTGATTCTTTTTAAAATCTTCATGAATAGTAAATATTATAGAAGATAAAAAAGATATGCAAACTCTTTCAATGAAAGGAAATATTAAGGACATTATTGAATAGTGTCATGTCAAATGGCCACAAAAATATTACAAGAATAGTCAGCAAAAACTTATATAAGAGCATTGAGTTTTTTCCAGATTATACAATTATTCTATGCATATTAAAAATTTTGAAAATGTTGCAGATACCTCATAATTCTGTAACGCAAGAATAATGACTTGTTTCATTTCTTTCTACATGTATTCTTGTAGTACTTAGTGGGCATCTTGTCTTATACACATGTATCATACAGCATTTTAAATTAGTATTATAAATATGTTCCCAAACTATTCAGTGTTCTTTGAAAATAAAAATGGAAAAAGAAAATAAACCACAGAAGAAAATTAGGTAAAGTGAGCAAACAGAAAATTTACAGATGAGAAAATAAAAGAAGACAATTGACAATCAAATCACACATAATTTTATCTGCTCTGTAATAAAAAGAAATACAAATATTCAAAATCAAAAATTTTTCCTAATTATCAGATTTTACAAATTTGATAATATTTGACATAATATAAATATTTCACTTTAATTTCGCATTGTTAGAGGTAGTATAATTTGTAGCAATGATTCTGGAAAGCAATATAGCAATATTTGTCAGAATTAAGGATGTGCATGCCTTTTGAACTGTTAACTCCTTTAAAACTCTTTTATACTTAAGCAATAAGCAGAACTAAGACAAAATGCATATGCTAAAGAAATTATACCTTTTTAAACCATTAACAAGAACAGTATGAAAAACAGCCTAATTTTAACAATAAGAAATATTTTGGCCGGGCGCGGTGGCTCACGCCTGTAATCCTAGCACTCTGGGAGGCCAAGGCGGGAGGATCGCTCGAGGTCAGGAGTTTGAGACCAGCCTGAGCAAGAGCGAGACCCTGTCTCTACTAAAAATAGAAAGAAATTATCTGACCAACTAAAATATATATAGAAAAAATTAGCCGGGCATGGTGGCACATGCCTGTAGTACCAGCTACTGGGCAGGCTGAGGCAGTAGGATTGCTTAAGCCCAGGAGTTTGAGGTTGCTGTGAGCTAGGCTGACGCCACGGCACTCACTCTAGCCAGGGCAACAAAGCAACACTCTGTCTACAAAAAAAAAAAAAAAAGAAAAGAAATATTTTAATAAATTAGGTTTCATTCATAAAATGAAATACTATACATCTTACAAAATTCATATTTAAAATTCTGTTTATAATGAGGCAATACTCTTACTTAAAGTGGAATATTGCTGGAAGCAGTGGCTCATATCTATAATACCAGCACTTTGGGAGGCTGAAGCCAGCAGATCACTTGAGGCCAGGAGTTCGAGACCAGCCTGGGCAACATAGTGAGAACTTCATCTCTACAAAAAATTTAAAAATTAGCCTGGCACAGTGGTGCATGGCTGTAGTCCCAGCTACTCAGGAGGCTGAGGCAGGAAAATTGCTCGAGTCCAAGAGTTGGAGGCTGAAGTGAGCTATGATTGTATTACTTCATTCCAGCCTAGGCAACAGAATGAGACCCCAGCTCAAATAAATAAATAAATGAATAAAGTGAAATATTTAGAATATAAAACTGTGTAATACCAGTTTGGCAATGTATAACTACCATTTATATTACAATAGAAAATAAATTCATAGAAGAAGTAAAAAGAAGCATAAAAGTTGGTCATTTTTGAATTGTACAATTATGGGAGAACATTGTATTTCTCCTCATACTTTCTGTCCACAGCTTTTGCTCAAATAGATGCATAATTTGCTTTATTTAATATGGGTCTTCTCAAATAGACTCATTCATAAAGTAAAGGCTTATTTGCCTTTCAACTCTTCTCCATCACTTAGCATAGTATACGGCACGCTGTTCAGTAAAGACTGTGGAGTGAATGACATTCCCTTATTTTCCTGTGAATGTATAGTAATTTCTAATCTATGAAAATATGTGTAAATAACTGAATAAAAGGTATTTCATCACTGAATCACATAGACAAAATATAAATAACTTTAAAATATTTAGGGGAATTTTTGGATGGCTTATACAAAATAAAGCACTGAGGAAATATGAGATATTTAGTGATTTAAGAGAAGAAAGCATTTTCCCCAAAACAATATTTTTGGTAACTAGTCAGAAACAGAATGCCATTCTTCATAGGTAGATTTGATTCTTGGAACCTTAAAATGTCTTAATATTTCACCATGTAGTTACTTTGCAATTTAAGGGAATTAACTGAACAACCATCAAATAATGATAAAATGTATAAATATACTGCCATTTGTTTTTCAGTAAATATTCTTTCTAACATCATGCCAAATTATAAGGTAAATCTTATTTTAAAGTCATATATTTTCCTAGATAACTGGTTTTTATTGATTTTTTTCCTATTGAATATCTGTATATATGTAAATAACAAAAAACAAATCTGTAAATATAAAACTGTATTTCTTTTGATACAGATATAATGATATTAACAAACCATTCTCATTCCCAAATTCTTTCTGTTTGAAAGATCTGGGGCAATATCTCTTTATTTGATTGAACACTGATCATAAAGGTTAAATCTCAGATTTAATCAACCAATGAGAACAAAATTTCTCTGCTATATTTCACTTTTATTTTCATTCAATTCAAAATATTTTCTAATTTCTATTATAATTTCTTCTTTCACCTATGTGTTATTCATAAGTACATTGTTTAATTTTCATGTATTTGGGGATTTTCCAAATATCTTTCTGTTGTTGGTTTTTAAAATTAATTCAAATATGGTCAGAGAACATGCTATGTATGATTTAATTATTTTAACTTTGTGGACTTTTGTTGGCTCAAAATTTGGGCTATTCTGGTGACAGTTCCATGTGCACTTGAAAAGAATGTTTTCTTCTATTGTTGAATAGAGCCCCCCATATATGTAAGTTATTTCAATTTGGTTGGTAGTACTCTTCCAGATTTTCTGTATCCTCACTGATTTTTTGTCTAAATACTCTACTGACACAGGTGTGTTGTGTTCAAGTGTAATTGAGGATTTTCCTAATTTTCCTTTCAATTCTGTCAGTTTGGGCTTTATGTATCTTCAGGTCTTTTATTAGCTATATACACATTTAGAATCGTGTGTATCTTACTGCATTGATCCCTTCAACATTATATAATATCCTTCATTATCCCTGTAGTAATAATTGCCAGAATTTTCTTTTGGTATAACAAAGATGTCACTTTATCATCTTCTGGTTTGCATAGTTTCAGATGAGAAATTATAATTCTTATCATCCCAAAGCTCTTGGTTGACATGTTATTTTTCACTTTTTTAAAAAAATTCTTTGTGGTTTAAATCAGATAATTTCTGTTAAACTATCTTTGAGTTCATTTTTTTTCCTAACCTGTGTCCAGTTTTCTGATAAGTCCATTGAAAGAATTTTTTATTTCTGATATCATAGTTCTAGCCCTGGCATTTTTATTTTGCTCTTTTATACACACACACACACACACACACACAATTTTCATCTCTCTGAAAAATTTCATCATATGTTCATGCATTTTTTAAAATGTTCCATTAGTTTTTTGACACATTAAAAATGTTATTTTAAGTTTCTCGCCAATAATTCCAACATCTTGAACATACCTGAGATTGTTTCAGCTATTTTATCTTTTGACAATCGGTCATTTTCTTGCTTTCTGCACATTTGTGTCCAACAATGTTTTTACTGAATGGCAAACATTGCGTGTCAGGCCAGAATTGGAGACATCTCTTTTTCTGTAAGTCTGTTAGTGTGGGGCCTTGGGCTGGTTTATGTCTCATTGTTTCTGTGGTCACCTTCAGTACACCACAGATTTCAAATTCTAGCAATGTGCTGCTGCTATTTTGCACTCAGTGCAGAGGCTGGGCAGTTGGAGGTTTTTCTTAGTGTTCTGGTTTCAGCAGGCCCTGCACACCTGCACCCTGAGGACTTCTCTCTCTAAACTCTTACCCCTCCCCCACTAGTAGATTCCTGTGACTTGTTACATGAAGTATGATAATGTTGGGAGGAAGGAGAAATTCTAAATGTTCTTGGTCTACCCTTAGTCTTGGGCAGGCCCTGTGTGCCTTGGCCTCGGGAGTGTGGCTTTCTCTGCATTCCTGATTGTCCTCCCCAGCAGTCGAGCCCTTCCTTGTATCTGTGGGGAGTCTTTAGGCAGGAAAGAATTTCTCTTCTGCAGGCATAGACATCTCTGCCTTCTGTTACTGTGGAATCTTTGACACAGAGGATTTCCTGCCCCTTTCTCAGGGTTGAACATCTTTATCTTCTACTCTTCCCTGGACAGCAGAATGTTTTTGTCTAGCGGGAATAATGGGAGAGTTTCCTGCTCCTCATCAAGCAGTAGCCTGCTGTTGTGTGTTAAAGCTGTTGGTGCAAGGCTTGTGGTGAAAGCAAGGGTGATTTCCTCCCCTTTTCTCAGCTACAAAGAGATTTTGCTTCCAGCCCTTTCTCTGTATCATTTTATTTTTTTCTACAGCCAGAAGCATGAGGGAGGTTTATCTCACCCCCTCCCCCAATGGAAGAAAGCTTTTGCTTCTGCCTCTTCCCCAAAGCCGTCAAACTTTGCCAGATCCGTGGGAGTGGGAGGGTTTCTTGGCCCTCTGTCAGTCTCTTAAAGCTTTTGTTTCCTGTGAGAAAAGGCTTTGAGAAATGATGAGGTTTCATGCCTCTGCATCGCTAAGGGGACTTCTCCAGCTGCCCTGCCCCAGGCTTCCCTATAAGCTCCCTCTGGAGACCTGTTGAAAAGGAGACCTGGAGAGTGAGCACAGACTTCCCGTGCAGCTAGGACTCTCGGTGACACATGAAAGCCCACACTGAGCCTTGAAGAATTTGTTAATTTTATGACACCCATCTCTTCCTCCTGTGCTCTACCAAAATGAAACCATTTTTGAGTCCCATCTATCCTCAGAGGTGTATGTCCCCTTTGGAACTCAGTTTACCTGGTTTCCTTGTGACCTCAACACTCTGATGCACTCAGAGTTATGGTTTTGTAGATTATCTGGATTTTTCTTGTTGCCAGATGAGAGCAACTTTTTGACGTTCTATTTTCTAAGCAGAAAAAGACCATGCAAGATGATTTTTTTTAATTCATGTGGTTCAGTTTCTTTTAAAACATTATTTCTCAGTTAGCATTATAATTTTGCTCCGCTAGAATAAAATCCTTTGTAAAAATAACTATATTTCTGGATGATTTTCAATTGTGGTATTCTACTAAGTGAATTGTAGGCTATACTTATACCTTTGTTTTATGCACTTATAAAATAATAAGAATCAGTGGCAACTTTGCTAAGTCAATGTGGCTTCCTTAATTAAAAAATTGAATCAAAATAAGGAGATCAGATATAGAAAATTAATGGTGGTGATCTTAAATATATAATTGATACTATACAAAACTGAAAATTATGATTATGTAACTTGATATGAACTTTATTCATATAATGGCAATAAAACGTAATGACATAGTTTAATACATTTGGAAATTGAGAAAAGAGATATGAAAATGTTAAAGTTCTCACATTTTTATGCCAGGGAAACAAGCCATACTGAAATTAAAACATATGCTTAACAGAATAAAAGTCTAATGACTTCAACATCTTTTGTAAAATAATATTTTCTTTTAATCTTAAGAGGTAAAATCTAAGAAATATATCTTATATTAAAGATACATTAACTTGAAGTATTAAATCATGTAGTTTAATTTCAAATGTCTTGTTTTCTACTAGATCCTGCTAAAATTAAACTTAATGCTTTGGTTACAATTAAAGCATAGCTTGTATAGTATAATCCTATTTTACTAAATGTGCTTCTGTCTTCTATGTACCTATTTATCTCTCTGTATATCAGTAGGATATCTCTCTGTATATCCTACTGATATGCATTCATAGATTATATATTCACAATGATTATTTCTAGATAGTATATAACATTTTGAACTTTTTAAAATTTTCTTCTTTGTACTTATGTGTTAGGTTTGTTCCAGGTGGGAACCTGAAAAGTATGTATAGGACAGACTGTGGTTAATGCAAAACTTAGGCTTGTAAAACAATAGCCACAGGAGTTTGGGGAGTCCCTGGACTTTGTAGATCTGACAGCTATAGCTAGCATTCCTTCCCCCTCCCTCCCTGATAGAGATGAAGGCTGTCCCTCCCTAGCTTTCCTGCTAAGGAGAAAGCCAGAGCAGAAGGATGGATGAGACTGGGGCAAAGGGGTCGTTGGAGTTGGTTGTTTAAAGATTTACTGCAAGCAGCTGTTCTGCCCACCGTCCTCTGCCATACACGAACTGCACGTAGCAGGAAGCAATTCTTCACCTGCCAGTTTAGCCCAGAAACAAAGAACTGAACAGGGCAGGTGGGAGGGGGTCGGCTATCCCCGTTTACAAAAACCCTCACTAAACCCCCTTCTGTGCTGACTCTCTTTTCGGACTCAGCCCACCTGCACTGGGTGAATAAACCAGCCATGTTGCTCCCACATAGCCTGGGTGTGAAATGTGTCCCTTGGGTCATTCACCCTTTCATTACATGCAATTTTACATTTTTGTAAAGACTCTATAATGTATTTTTAAAAAGAATTGTCAGTTTAATTAAACTAGCAAATAATAAATGACTAAAAGGGTGTTCAAAAGAATTTTTAAGTGATTATAGATGGTAAAATTTTTCTTCTTTGTGCTTTTATATATTACAACAATTTCTAACAATAATATTTAATTCAGGCATCCAGATATTTAATCTGTGCATTTAAGAATGTCGAACACATTCTTTTCATTTTATATATCATATTTGTCAACAGGTAAACATAGTAAGGAAGAGCACACAATAACTAGAGAACAGTGTTAAGAAACTTCAGAAATGTGTTTAATAAAGTATAGCACCAAAAATGTATTTTAACTCTTGGTCATTCTGAGATTAAAAAACAACTGTACATTTGTATCATAGATTAATTCTAACCACCTTTGATTAGAAATTAGAAATAAAGCCTAAAACACACATGTACTCAATAAACTCCATACATATATCTTATATGCAGGGACCTCCTTTCACTACCACAGAACTAAGGGGCGAACCTTAATGAGGGAAGAGAGCAGATTCTATTGGGGGAAAATTTTAATCAGCAAATATAACTCTGAAAAGGAAAGGCCAATTGGGACTTTGTCTAAGAAATGAACAGCAACTTCTTCCTACCAGAGAAAGCAATTCCAAGGAAGGAATTCTCAGATTGACCAAAGGGTACTGTTAAGCGTAATTAGGACTTTCACTGTGAAATAATTGAAAATAAACTAGAGCAAAAAGTTCTCCAAGTGTGGTCCCAGGACCAGCAACATAAGCATCAGCTGGGAACTGTTAAAAATGCAAATTCTTGGGCTCTACCCTGGAGTCACTGAATCTGAAACTCTGAGATGAGGCCCAATAATCTATAGTTTAACGAGCTCTCCAGGTGCTTCAGTGCCAACTAAAGTCTGAAACCCACTGTGCTAGCGCTGTAAGAAAATGAGTCACCGCTGTGAAGAATGAATACGTTCTGGAAACCTGACATTGAACACCTGGGTGGCATCAGTAAAAACAAGAAGCTAAAAAGTTAAACAATCAGAGATTAATTGTTCAGAAATAAGGATGTACCTGAATATAAAATTCTTTCTTAACCTAGATACAAAATGGGAATATGTTAGATCATTTATCTAGTATCTCATTGTTTTTTTTTTCCAGCTTTGTTGAGATACCATTGACAAAAATTGTATATATTTAAAGTGTTCAGCATGAAGTTTTGATATATGTACACGTTGTGAAATAATTACCATAATCAGGCTAATATAACTATCACCTCACCTAGCTACCATTTGGGTGTGTGTGGTGAAAACTCTTGAGATCCACTCTCTTAGCAGATTTCAAGTATATGATATGTTATAATTATATATAGTCACTATGGTGTACATTAGGTTTCCAGAAGTTATTCATCTTTTAACTGAAAGTTTGTACCCTTTGACCAACATTTCCCCTCCCCCAACCCTGAACCCCTCTACTCTTTGTCACTCACAGTGTCACTCTAAGTAATTACCACTCTACTCTTTGTCGCTATGAGTTCAACATTTTTGGATTCCATGTCAGTGAGATTATGCAGCGTTCGTCTTTCTGTGTCTGGCTTATTTCACTTAACATGATGTCCTCCGGGTTTATCAATGTTGTCACAAATAGTAGAATTTCTTTATATTTTTGTAGAATACGAAACAGACAATTATACTTTGTTTTTTCCCTCATCCCAATTTTTGTTTCCTGAAAAAGGCAATCTAATAGAGTGCTGCCCCTTACCTGATGGTAATAACTCCAAGAGCAGGCACAGTACTGAGAGGGGGATCAATTTATAGCCTAGAGATGTAGCTCTAAACTCATTTTCGTGATGCATTCAAAGTACTTCAACGCCTAGTGGATTTACATCAGCATTTTTTTCATGTCCATCTAGCTTCCTGCCAACACCCCACCCTTCTTGGCCCACTTAGTTAAAACCCAGCCAGTGTCATCATTTGATACTGCATTGTCAAAGCATATTCAAACCAATAGTAAAATATAAAATATAATTAAATAACACATAAGTGAGTTCTAGATCACTATGCCAATGTAACCCTCCACCATCATGAGAACTGAAAGTCCACATTATAAAAAAAAAAAACACTATTAAAATAAAACATAAAAGTAGACCCAGATACTTCCTGAGAGGTTAACAATATATATATAGCCCCTTCTAGACAAGTAGCTGGAGCCACCTGGGGTATTTCAGCTAAAACCACACAGGAAGTTTCAAACACAGGAGCTCATTTACCATATACTGCAAGGCCCAGACAAAGAACATTTCTGTGTGGGGGGGGCAGGGTGACCCCAACAAGGACCTCGTCTCTTTTCTCCCTTTCAGCCAAGGTCTAAGAACAAGGCAAAAAAAAAAAATCTTAAAATAACGTTGATTCAAGGTATACCTTTAAATGCTTGGCTTACTTTAAATTTGGCTTCTTGGGTATGGATTCTCTAAGTATGTTTGCCATAACAAACATTCCCATGAGAATGATATTATATTAAAGTGTCCTATGATGAAAATAGAGTTTGGACCCAGAACTTGTTTTTTTTCCCTTTTGGGGTTTATTTATTTATTTACAATTCCTTATAGTCATAGAGACTTTACTTTAGATTCCATATTTTTGTAAAGTATAATATTTACTTTGTTGGTTTTATTTACTAAAAGTGAGAAAATAACCCATTTCCTTCATTATTGACTTTCTTCAAAAATGAGTCTGGGATAATTCTTTGTGCTGTCATCCATATTTTATAGTTTATTAGCCAAATCAAACCAATATGTAGGGAAGTCATGTGCCAAGTACAGTTTTTTTAGGGTTTGGAGTTGTTTCTTTTTTTATTGTTAGTGTTTGACATATATCACCTCACCTAATCTTCCAAAATGATATCCTCATTTTATAGATGAAGAAACTGAGATTTAGGGCCATTAGGTGACTCAAAAAAGAACACTCAATTGATAAATGAACATCTGTGTATTTATGTAGCATATTTTCATCTTTGCTTATGCTTTTACAGGTAGGAATAAGAGGATAAATTATGTGTCTATTTTCCTCCTGTTTTTCTGTAATTAATAACAGAAAATGCTTTGTCAACTTCCCCCCAAAAAAAATGATCTTTCCACAAAGTCACTTTGTTTTTTTAAATTTAAAGGATATCACGCTTAAAATTTAATTATGAGAGACAGGTACAAAACTGGGACAAGCTAGACTTTTGCCTCCAGATGGCCAACAGAGCTCACAGTGATACCAGGAAATGAATGCAGAGAGAGGAGGTAGAGCTGAGCAGTAGGCAGATTGGGTGTTTTCTGGAGAACTGTGGGGAATGGGAAGAGAGTCACTAAGCTCTAGCATCACTTTGCAGCCTAAATAAGGAAAGGTGGTCACTCTCACAGCCCCGCTGAAAGCATCTCCACTCAACTGTCAGCTTTCAAAATAACTGGTCAGTGTCTCCCTCCTCAGGATTGTACTTTCAGCGTGTAGCAGGCTCAGGGCCCTAGACCAGACCCTCAGCATAAACTCTTTTATTCTTTTTAAAAAGAGAGATTTTATAATCTCCCTACCACACCCTTAAATCCACAGTTCAAAGTCTGAACAAATATCTTAGCTGGCTCATAACTCTTCAAACCTCAGTGCTTGTCCATAGTAATTCATTCATCTCCTTCTGGAAAGAGGAAAACCATCCCAAAAGGCAGCTTTCCTAAGGTAACTCCTCTCCAAAAACAGCCACTTATACACATATTCCCTCTTCACATGTTCATTCTGTTGTGCTAAAACAGTGAGTTCTGGAGAAGAGGGGAAATCTTGTGGAAATCCATATCATTAAAAATTATCTCAGCCTCACAATCCAAGTGCTGGAAAAATCCAACAACCAAGATATTTTACTAACGATGTTCTATATTATAATCTATTATAATCTACCTTAATAACGGCATCAATAATCCTTTTCTCACATGTAGATATCTTTTCCAACACAAAAAGACTTGTAACCAATGCAAATATATTTTTAGTCGTGTACCATGTTTGCTCTTAGAAATCCTTAAACGATGAAAACTATGTACAAAGTTCAGTATATCACAGTCATAAAGCAAATATTATAGAAGAGTTCAAATTGGGAGAGTCAAAACTATTAAGTGGCATAAAGAAAATTTATTATATCATTACTAGTCTTTAGCATTGCATTTGTTACATTATTTTACAAAATATCTGCTTATTTCTCTTTCCAAGTTGACCATACATTCAGCAAAGGCAGAAATTGTGTTTATGCACTTTTAAATCATCAACAGCCAGTGTAATGTCTGGCATATAAAAAACAATAGATAAATAATTATTGAATGAATGAACATTTTTATGGTTTAATATAGTACAGGACACTAATTTTAAATTATAAAAAGCCCTAAGAAATTTATCCCCTTGCTTTGTTGTTGTCACCTTGATTTCTTCTTATTAATAACATTATTATTTCTAGTAAGTTATTGTTGAAAATTGGAGCAACTAGGAGGAATATGAAGAGAAAAAACTTTAAAATCTCCTTATAAAATTACATCAATATATTTCCCTCCTATATTTTCTATAGAACATACTAGGAATCACATATTATGTTACTAGAACCCAGGTTTTTAATTAGCATTATGTCAGAAGCATATCTTATGTGATTGAATACTTCATATAAATCTTTTAAAGTTTTCATATTTTTCAAGTGTATGATTACATCATATATACTTAAACCTTCCGCTATTGTTGAACACAAGATTTTACCTGGTGTTTGGCGATTCAAATAATGCTAAAGTAAAAATCTGTGTGTAGCATTTTGTCCACATATATTTAATATTCCTTTCTGAAGATGGCATTTTAGAAGCAGAATCATTGGCTCAAAAAAGTACTACTATTCTTCAGGCTACCGATATATTTTTCTCAATTTATGTGCGCTATTTGTGTACTAACATTCCCAATATCAGTTTATGAGAATATATTTATTATTTTATTCTGACCAAATTTTTGAAAATTTGACATTTTCAAATTAAAGAGCCTTAATTTGGGAGCTTGGTTTATGCGGTAGTGCCATCTAGTGGCCATAGTACAAAATTACAAAATCAGGAATGAAATCTTTTGGAAAATGTAATGAGCAAAATTAATATAAAGTGACAGCAAATAGCATAAGTCTTACAAGTTTTTGCAAATAATTCTTGATATTTGGATTTCTAAAAATTCTCAGGATCATACAAAATAAAGCTTACAAACTGTTTCAAATGACGCTCATTACTTCATCTATTTGATCTGAATTTCTGGAGCACCTGTCACAGGGTGGATATTCTTTCTATTCAGTGCCAAAGACAGAAATGAAGTCTAAGTGTACGACCGCAAAGAGTTTATGGTTTAATGGGGATACATAAAAGTGAAGTCCTCAGTACAAACTTTACCAAAGGTTTTTGCAAATGATAAATATTTACTAATATTTGTAATTTGAATCATCCTTAATTTGTAAAATAAATGTACAATATCTAATTATGGTTGATGGCCTCAAAAATGGCCATCCCATCATCCCACCTCTTAGTATTCATGCTATTGTGTAATCTTCTTCCCAGAAGTATGAGCTTGATGAGCATGTAGTTTGACACTCTCTCTCTCTCTCTCTCTCTCTCTCTCTTTCCACCCCCAACCCCACGGGAAATAAACTTCCTTGATGTGAGTAGCCCTGTGGCATGGTCCACATGGCAAGGAACTGATGTCTCATATCAACAGCCAATGAGGACCTGAGACCAACCAGCAGTGTGTAAGTGAGGTTGGAAGTGAATTCTCCCCAATTGAGCCTTCAGATGACTGTAACTCACACCTCAAAGGCGGCGGTAATTTGTTACACAGAAATAGCTAACTAGTTTGGTAATAAAAATAACTCGAAACCTATTCAAACATTTGACATTAATTTCAGCATAATTACTCAAATTAAGTCCTAAACAATATTTAAACTACAATTAAAGATTTAGTTTAGCTAACTCTTTTGAACACCTCAAACACCCTAAGTAACAAACATTACAAAAATGAAATTACTACAAACCCTATTGCTAATTTTAAACTTAAACCTATTTTAAAATATAACAGTAATTTTCAAACTTATTTTTTGTTATTATACTTTTTTATTCTCTAAGGCTATAATTATACTTGATACCTTCTGTTAGTTGCATTAATACATCCTTTTGTACCTTTGTGAGTTTGCAATAATCTCCCTAGACCAAAAAGCAAAATATTTCAGGACATGGCTGATTAAACAACTAATTTTTAGTGGAGTTTTGAGACCTGTTTGCTTTTCCCACGGTGATGTAACTCAAGCCACAAGCCATCAAGTTAGCCCTTGTTTTAGAGTTAAACTTCATTTGTTACAAAAATAAGACATTTTAAATTCTCATCTTTCACATAGATTTTCGATTTTGATAACCTAATATCTCATCATAAATGAAATATGTTTTAAGTCTCTCTTAGCCAACATTTCATTATGTATTCTATCTTTATTATTTATGGATATTATCTGTTAGCATTATTACAACTTATGTTTAATTTATTGTATTGTTTAAATTTAAAGGCCATTTAGAAATTCTATATCTTAGGAAAAGAGAAATCAAAGTTTTGTAGTAATTCATCTACAATATTCATCTTAAAAAGGGAAAAAATGTTTTACAGTAAGCTCCTTTTTTAAGACATTTGGCTAAATCATTTTAAAACATGATATTAAACTCTCCTTTCCCCTTTATATTAACTCTTTCTTATGTATATAATCATCCTGGTTTTGGTTCTACTTTTTCTGAACTATTTGACTTACAATTCCCAATATTTTTTTACTTTACTTACACAGTTAAAAAAATGCCTCTCTATAAACACACATATATTTAAAAGAAGAAACAGAATGATTCAGATATGTTAGCACACTTAATTTATTAAGTATTTTATTATTAACTTATTGAAATACATTTTTAAATATAATCTATTATATTCCAACTACCCCTGCCCACCTCTACAAACTTTTCTCTTTCAAGTATCATTATAAACATATGGCCTTGTAAAAAGCTAGTTTATTTCAATTAATTTGTTTACTGTCGTTGTTATTATTAATGCTTAAACTATTACAACTTGGCCAAAAGAAGCCTCATCAAGCTGATGCCTATGTTTTTTGCCTTAAATGTTTATTTGCTAAGAACAGAAAAATATTCCCAGTCCAACCTTAATTTTTCCCTCTTTAACACACTAATCAGCTAAATTCCAAAGAGCCTTGGTTCTTTGAAGAGGCTACTAACATTAGTGTCCAAAAACTTGGCACTAGGGTTCGTAAGTTGTGGGTGGGCAAAAATGCCATGACTGTTATTTTGCCGTTGTTTTGAAGTGAGAGCCCTGGGAGATGGGGTCATTTTATAATCATGGATTTATTTGTGTTTTTAAAATTCATTTTATGTACAGGTTGCCATTCCCTACTTTTCCTACAGTATGAGATTGACAAACTCCAAAGACTTTCCACAACAATGAAATTTCCAATGGTATCCACTCACCCCCATCAAATATATCCTCCACACTACAGCCAGTCTATGCTCTTAAAATTCAATTTTTACCCTTTCTCTCCTCCTTTAAAAAAAAAAAAAAAAAAGCTTCAATGACTTCCCTTTGAATTTAAGATAAATATCCAAAATTATCTCATTATCTGGCCTCTGACCAGCTTCTTCATCTAGGTTTTCTGTGACACTCCCGACCACCATAGTCTCCTCCCATACTGGCCTTCTTTTAGATCTCAAATGCACCAAGATAGGTATTTGGGTATAATTTCTGTTCTTAAGGAGTTTTTAGTCTAGTGGAAGAAAGCATTGCAGAATACAACAACAAAACACCGTATCTTGTTAGTATCACTGGCACCTAGCACAGCACCTGGAACATGGTTGACCTGCAAGTAAGCGGTTTGTGATTATATTTCGTTGTGGTGGTGGTGTTTTTGTTTGTTTGTTTTCTTGAGACAGGGTGTTACTCTGTCACCTGAGCTAGAATGCAGTGGCATCATCACAGCACAGCAACCTCAAACTCCTGGGCTCAACTTATTCTTCTGCCTCAGCCTCCCAAGTAGCTGGGACTGCAGGAGTGAGCCACTGTGCCTGGCCTTGTGATTACATTAAAGCAAGAGCACATTGGAGTGATAAACCAGATGAAAGAAATTAACATATAAATTAAAATATTATTACAACAGCATTTCAAACAAAACAAATATTAATTATCTCAGTCAAAACAAAATTACAGAAGCATATAATTATTGAGGACGGCAGCAGCATGATGTGGAATACTGCCCAATAAAAGACAAGTTTAAGAAAATCTTTTCATCAAAATATGCTATGCACGTGCTTTAGTTTCTGCCTCAAGCTGCTTAATGGGGGTGTCTGTACACACACGCACACACACACACGTATAGTTATAGTTACACATACAATGACTTTCTACCTTGTCTAGAATAAATGAACAATGGCAGAATTTTAACATTTAATAAATTGTTAAAGTGGAATATGATTCAAGGCCTTCCTAACATCACTCAGTAAAAATTACAGCATGTGTTTTCATTTTCTTTGATTTTTTTTTCCCCTTTTGCAGCTGTTATGCCTACAAGAGCAAAAATAATTGCAAATTAGACTTTTATATGCAGGATGTTTCCTGAAGCTTTTCAAAGCCATAAAAGACAAGATAGTTTCTTTTAGTTCTCCCACTGGCATGGCCATCTGTTGTTGGAGGAAACGAGGCCCAGCATGAAGTACTCACTGGGATTACTGAGAAGGATGTCAAAAGAGAATTAACAGAATGGTGATAAGAGCCCAAACGTTGCCAAGTAGTGCATACACATACACAATTCCCTGACATTAGTTTTCCCTACATAACAAGAGAGTCTTAAATTGCAAATATACACTGACTTTAAGTCAACTAAAAGAAGATGGTCTTTCCTGCATTTTCTACACTATAGCTAATTCACAGATCTAGGAAGAGATGATGAGCTATTGTTCTGAGATGTCAGACTCAGTTTCAGAAGTCATTAGAGATATGATAAGGATTACTTCTTCTTTACCACTAAAAGTCTTATAAATGGGACTGGGCATATCAGACGCAGCAAGAAATATTTTGATTCAGAATAAAGAAAAATATTCTAGGAGCAAAGGTTATGATTGACTACCTTGGGAAAAAAATAAGTTACATTTCCCTGGAGGTTTTCAAATGTAATAGACAAGTACTTGGCAGGGAAGTTATAAAGAGAAATACACAAACTCATTGGATTATTGGACATGTAAGATTCTGTTCAAAACTTAACAATTCTGTGAGAAAAGATGTTTACCATAATCATATTTTCTGCCAGTAGTTCTATATTGCATTTTTTTTTTCTTTTGTCATGAGATTTCATGTGTAACTGTCCTCAGTCATTTCTGGAGAGTAGAGAAACATGAGGTATGGGGAAAGGAACATTTCCTCCTTAATAGTTCAAGAAAACAATCATTATAATTTATACATCTTCTACAACATATTGGAAGTGATTGCTAATAAAAATAATATTAGAGTAGATTGTCTTCATTTACAAGAATTCCTTTGATGAGCCTTCCTAAGTAGGGTGTACATTGGAGTTTCCACCATTTGAGATCTTCCCCAGGCTTAAGCAATGCTGTTGTGTCAGTGATGAATGGAAAATATTTTGATTTGCAGGGGACAAAACTATAAAATGTTATCATGGCTCTCCTCCTACTATGAGCAGAAGAAAATTAACATCGTAGATCAGATCCTACCTAAAAGAGGAGCTGTCAGGAAAAGGGCAGGCTGAGAAGTTGCCACTTTGGCTGCCTGAGAGATTTAAGACCCTGTTTGTTTTTAAACCACAAACCACAAGGGTTTCCTACTTTATTTGGCCTTATTTTGCTTTGTTTTTAATCTAAAACCATCTTGTTTTGTAACCCAGCACGCTCTTTGTATGCTGCCAAATTATAAGAACACAATTTATAGCCCAAGTAATAAATTCAGAATTATTCTGATTTCTCCATTGTGCTGCTCCTATAAATCCATTCTACTTGTCAGATAATCTGCTTGTATTTTTAATTCAGTGTGAGTCCTCTCTTCTGTGTGATGAGGGGCCCACTGAAACCTATAACCACCATGGGTAGGTGGTTCTTACGCATATATTTGGACGTACATACCAAAAAGTCCAGTGGCTCAACGTCATCAGTGCCACTGGCTCTCTAAATGTCTCTGATTTTCTGCCCCTAGGCACCTTGACAACCTTGTGGCCACAACAAAGCTGCCACAGCCCCAGGTCGGTGCTTGAGACAACAAAAGAGAATAGAAGCAAAGTAAGCCATTCCAGAACACTCTAGCCAAGTTTGTCTTAATTGTGATGGCCAGAGGTGGGTCACATGGACACACTGGCTGCAAGGGGCGCTGTGACAGTGAGTAACTTGTGACAATGACAGGAGAAAAGGTGATTTGCAATGGCTTATGGATTGGCCAACAGTCTCTGCCACCTTAGGCTAAGGGCTACACAAGATTTAACCAGACATCAACAAATTTGGAGCGCCTGCTATTTACACCTCAAAATAAATGTGCAAGTCAGATCTTCAGGAGGTCTCTTCACTTCGCAGTGATAGTCCATAGTATATTCCATGGTACGGAGCGGATGAAGAAAAACCTATGCTACATAATTTGTGTGACATTGTTATCCTCTGCCCGTATACCTGCAGCAATTATCGGTTTAAAAAAAAAATTAAAAGGAAAGGAACTCCAAGTAAATGCCTTTGAGTAAGTTAAAACGGTAGAGTTAGAAAAATTCCCCCTGAGGTGTATGGAGGGTTAATTGCGATTCTAAGGGGTACCATAGGTAGTAACAATTTGAAATGGAAAAGAAAGAGGGATGAGTTTCTGGGACCTGCATCAAAGAAGAAAAGAAAAATTTGGGGGGCCTGAGCAGAAATCTTTGGATATCTTTTGCTCTCTCTACAGTATATGTTCGTACTTCTCCTGTTTAACCCCTTGTTTGCCTATTCCAGCTAAACACTGCTGATTGTCCGTATGCACAACCCCTCCAACAGTGCCCAGCATCCTACCTTCCAGCAGGGCTAATAGTCCATGGTAAGTTATGCGTTTGTTCTGTAATCACTCTGAGTGAAACACCATTCTTCCTTTTTCCAACTGGCAAAATGCCTACTCTTCCTCCAAACTCTATTGAATGGATTTCTTTGAAAAGACTTCCCTAAGAAGAGTTAACTCCATTCCTCCTGTGAGTTATTTGAACTTTTTCTCCTCTTTTCGCCAAGAGAATGGACCCAAAAAACAACTACCTATGAAATAAATATCTTTGACTAATAAATGGAGGGAAAAATAATACCTTAGAAGACTAGATAATGAAAAGAAGGAATGAAAATGAGAAAGGAGAGAAGAAAAAGGGAAAAGTGGAAGGAAGAAGGGAGAAAGGAGGGGAAATGAGAAATAATGTAGTCAAAACTATAATGAGTCAGCTAAGAATCTCTGTAATCATTTTACATGTAGTTTCCATAACGAGCTCATCTCTCCTTGATGTTTGCATGATGACAGAGGAAGCCCAAGCACAAACTAAAAGGAGATAAAAGTGTTCTGACAGCACCTCCCATAGTGTGACACAGTCAACGAAGAAAATGCACAAGAGAACTCTCCGCTAGGAAAAAATTACAAATTAAAATAACCTTGGGTATCCCTTTCTTCCACCCTAGAATTTCCTGTTAGCACCTCCTGTTGACAAAACCTACCTTGAATCTGGGACCTTTGTTGTACAGAACACACTTTATGTACCTTCTTACATTCTTAGCTTCAGCATCATATGCCAACTTCCCAACCACTTGATTTTACACCGTTATCTCACAATGGTCACCTGCACGTGAGCCCAAATCATTCCACTGTCAGGAGCCTACAAATGAAGTCTCCAGCTCTGCACACCACTTCCAGACTCTGGGAAGAAATACCCCACAGGAGATGGGAGCTGAGTTCACCAGCGACTATACAAGCTAGAAGTACAGGTTATTTGTTTTCACTTGGGGTGAACTATAACCAATGGGAAACAAGGGAAAAGAAGGAATTTGCAGGGATATTTCCCCTCTAGTCTTCCCTTCCAAGGACTGTTTACAGTTACAGTGTTTCTGCACAGCCACCCTCCCCACGGTCAAGTGGCCAGTTCAGAAATGCACCACTTTGTATTTGCTGTGCATCCTTCCTTGCCTCCTGTCCCTTTCCCTCTTTTTCCCTGCGGAGGGCTGGGGGGGTTGCCCCTCCCTGTAAAGCACTGATAGCTTCAGGCTTTGTTTCGTTAAGACCCTGGGAAATGCAGCCTGGGGGGTTTTTCCTCCTATAATGCAAAGCTGAGCAAGAGAAGAGCCAGGAATAGATCTGAGCACCAGCAGGCCCAGAGAGGCAGATTCTAGCCTCAACATTCAGTCCCATCCGTATATCCATATTTAAATCTTACATAACAACTTCAAGCTTCCACCTAACTTGAAGCAACTATCTGCTAAGCCACAGAACCGAGGCTTTCACCCTCTCCCCAACAAGAAAAGACACAATGTCCCAATTGTCATTATAACTACCTCAAATATAGAGCCTCCAGATGATACCCAGTCCTCCCCCAGGTCTAGTTTGGTAACCTGTAACGCAGTGATAAATGCCAACAACACTTCCTGAACAAAAAGGCAATGGAACGGGAAGAGGAAAAAAATACTTAATGCTTATATGGACATAACAAGCTATTCTTGGCTACCAAGAACCTCACTTCTGTAATAGGCCACGAAGCCACAGTTGGTACTATCACTTTCTACTCCTACCACCCATTCATTTCCCTCAGCTAATGCTTCAATTAATTTGTATTCTTCACCTAGTACAATGACACCTCCCACTGTTCCTTTCCTTTACGTAAAAGTTTTATTTAATTGGACTATTTCCATTATGTCCCTCTTTACCTCAGGCTGTCTGGGCCATTGCACCGACATAACTACCCATGAAGTCATCCTGCCATACTAGGCTTCCTGGGGAGCTAGGACACAGCCACACAGAGGACCATCCCCCAGGACAGATGCCTGAGGATGACGCCTCCATCTCACGCCTCTGCACTATCCAAACCAAAGCACAGGGAGTCACTTGTGAGTCTCAGCTTTGCAGCTTCAGATAATGGGCAATATCCAGCCTCCTTAACTTGGCCTTTCCTTTATCTCCTCCCCTTACACAAAAAATAGTACAATTTATACCTTCTAGACACTCAGTATCCACTCACAATACAGATGACCTGCTTTCTATGTATATCTGATGGTCACATGTTTGGTCACATATTATTAGCACTCCTACATTCAACGGGCTTTTCACTAATAATTTTTAATAATTCATGATTAAATTTAAACTCCCTAAATGACTTGGCAACTCAATGGCAGCAAGACAAATAATTAAGCATTTTACAGGAAAGAGATTTGAGTTCTCACTTCCAAAGCAGGTATAAGATCGCATGAGGCCAGCGATTCCTATACTTCCTCTCTAGTATGATTTGGATCCCAAGGAAGGGACTGAAGATAAAATAGAATTCTCCCTGCTATTGTATTGTAAATATTATTACATGATGTGGACCAATTCTCATGGCAAATTCCCCTGGATGGCTAAAAGCCAGCCTTTCATTAGAGAGCACCTTCTTAGCCAAGGGTGCCACTGAAAACAGAGCCTCAGGCAAATATTACCTGAAAATACCTAACGGGGAGAGGGAGTGAATCCAAAGGAAGTAAAGGTGAAAGCTACAAGGAAAGGGAAATGAGTCAGGAAAGGAAGAAAAGGAAGAACAAGACATATATATGTTTTCAGGCTGGCTAGCGCTTCACAAGAAAACAGAGTGTTTTACTCATTCACATAGAACATCTCTGAGGAGACCTTACACAAACATGGCATCTCCACACAGTCCACCAGGTTGGAGGAAGGGGCTAGAAATTTATTGGCAGCCACTTTCCTGCCTCTTGTCTCTTATTGGTGGAAACTTGCCATATGGACAACCCCTGCATATATCCTGTATTCCTAATTTGTGTAACTATTCACAGTGGCCAGGGGGTGGAGACAACCCAAATGTCCATCAACAGATGAATGACTAAACAGGGTGTGATATATCCATACAACGACATGTCATTCAGCTACAAAAGGCTATAAAAAGCATTGATGCATGCAATGTGGAGGAAGCTCAGAGACATTGTGTTGGGTGGGAGAGGCAAGATGCAGGGGCTCATATTTACATGATTCCATTTATATGAAATGTCCAGGTGGATCTATAGCGATAGAAAGTGTATTAATGGTTTCCAGGGGCTGAGGTGATGGAAAAATGGGGAGTGACCTCTTACTGATATGGGGATCTCCTTTGGGAGTCATGAAAATGCTTCAGAACTAGAAAGAAGTGATAGTTGTACAACATTGTAAATACTAAATACCACTGAATTGTTTGCTTAAAAATGGTTAATTTTACGTTATATGACTTTCACCTGAACTAAAAAAAGAATCCTTTAATAATCAGATTTAATACATGGTTTGATACAAACATGCATAAAGGTTAGTTATAAAATCTCTATTGATAATTAAAATTATTCTGAAAGAGTCAATATTCATCCTAGAAAACAATAAAAAGAATGCTAAAGCACTCTTTAATGTATGTATCAATATGTTTTTTGATTGTCTTAGTGCTTCAAGGAAGGGATCCTTAGCTGGACAAACCACTTTTATTTTTGTTGCTAAATTAATCTGTTTAAATTATTATCATGTCTTCTTATTACAGATTATAGAAAATTTTGAAAATACATATAAGCAAACTTTTTTTTAAAAAAAGATTACTATCATGAAAATACATGAAAGTATAAAACTCACTAGTAAAGGAAAAGTCACAATCAAACTCAGAATACTCTAGTACTGTAATTGTGCTATGGAAATTGATCAAATCTCTAGTATGAAGGTTAAAAATCAAAATGGTCAAAAATGACAACAGCTACAATTAGTGGTCAAGGAATATACACTATATAAAGATGAAAATTAAGGCAACAAAAATATAAATTGTGAGGGGGGAGGGGAAAAGCCTAGAGTATTTTTATGTGACCAAAGCTAAGTCATTATTGGCTTAAAATAGGCTATCACAACTACAAGACCCCATGTTAGCCCCATGGTAACAACAAAGAAAGAAATTACAGCAGATCCACAAAGGAGAAAGAGAAAGGAATCAAAGCTTAGCATCACAGTAAACCACAAAATCACAAAATAAACAATAAGAGAGGAAGAAAAGACCAAAAGATCTACAAAACAACCAGAAAACAATAACAGAAGGGCAGGAGTAAGTCCTCACCTATTAATAATAACCTTGAATGTGAATGAATTAAGTTCTCCAATTAAAAAGTATAGAGTGGCTGATGGATTTGAAAAAAAAGAAAACCCACAAGACCCAACTATGTGCTGCCCATAACAGAATCACTCCACCTGTAAGGATACACATAGACTGAAAGTGAAGGGATGGAAAATGATATTCCATGCAAATGTAGACCAAAAAGGAACAGGGGTAGCTATACTTATATCAGATGAAATAGAATTTAAGTCAAAAATTATAAAAAGAGACAAAGATGGTCATTGTATAATGATAAAGGGATCAATTCAGCAAGAGAATTGCTGAATTCTCTGTCTTCATGGATTCCACATGTGTGGATTGAAATCTTGAGGGAAATGGAAATTAAAATCACAATGAAATGGCTGGGCACGCCTGTAATCCTAGCAGTCTGGGAGGCAGAAGAGGGAGGATTGCTTGAGCTCTGGAGTTCGAGACCAGCCTGAGCAAAAGTGAGACTCCATCTCTACTAAAAATAGAAAAATTAGCTGGATGTCATGGTGTATGCCTATAGTCTCAGATACTTGGGAGGGTGAAGCAGGAGGATTACTTGAGCCCAGGAGTTTGAGGTTACTGTGAGCTAGGCTGACACCAAGGCACTCTACTTAGGGCAATGGAGTGTGACTCTGTATCAAAAATAATTAATTAATTAATTTAAAAAAATAAAATCACAATGAGATACCACTATACATCCACCATAATGGCTAAAATTAAAAAGACTGACAATATTAAGTGTTGACAACGATGAGGAGCAACTGGAACTCTCATATGTTTCTACTGGGAAAGTAAAATGATGTAACCACACTGGAAAACAGTTTACAATTTTCTTATAAAAGAAAACATGGTCTATGGCCATACCACCCTGAACATGTCTGATCTTGAAGCTAAGTAGGGTTGGGCCTGGTTAGTACTTGGATGGGAGAAAACATGCACCATGGGACCCAGCAAGCAGGTTTCTAGGTATTTACTAAAAAGAAATGAAAATATATATCCACACAGAGATGTGCACACAAATGTTCATGGCAACTTTATTCATAATAAATAAAAATTGAAAACACATCTAATGTCCATAGGTGAATGAACAAATGATAGTATATTTGTATAATATTATCTCATAACAAAAAAGAATAAAATACTGATACACACACACAAAGAAATGGATTAATTTCAAAAATATGCTGAGCAAAATGAAGCCAAATATAAAAGAGTAGATTATGCATGAAATTCTAGAATAGGCAAAACTAATTTATAGTGATAGAAAGCATGTCCCTGGTTGCCTGGGGCCAACTTGATGGTGAGGGGCAGAAGGAACTTCTTGGAGGTGATGGAAGTGTTCTATATATGCATTTGATAGTGTGTAAGGGGTGTATGTATCTGTTAAAACTGTATTACTCATGACTTAAAGTGTGTGCATTCTATTGTATGCAAAGTATAACTCAATAAAGTTAATTTTTAAAATGTCATGTTTAAGAAAGACAAAGAAAACCTCAAGAACTGTTCCAGATTAAGGGAAACTAAAGATATCCACAATTAAATTCATTGCATGATCCTGAACACAGAAAAAAATACTCATAAAGGGCATTATTAGGACAACTGACAAAATTCGAACTTGAATTACAGATTAGAGCATAGTACTGTAACAATACTAAATTTCCTGATTTTGATAATTGCACTATGGTTCTATAAGAAAAAGCCCTTGTTCTTGGGAAATACTCAGACAAGGGACTTGAAGTCCTCAATTTATTATCATATGGATCAGCAAGGATTGTGAGAGAGAGAGAAAAAAAAAAACTATAAAGCTGATAGAGCAAAATATAAACACTGGTAACTAAGGGTAAAGATTATATGAGAGTTCCTTGTACTATTCTTGCAACTTCCAGTAAATTTTAAATTATATTTTATAGCAAAATAATTTTTTTAAAAAGATGAGGTAAGCTTCTAGGCCTGGCGCGGTGGCCTCTGGGAGGCTAGGCAAGAGGATCACTTGAGGTCAGGAGTTTGAGACCAGCCTGAGCAAGAGTGAGAGCCCCCATCTCTACAAAAAATAGAAAAATCAGCTGTGCATGGTGGTGAATGCCTGTATTCCCAACTACTTGGGAGGCTGAGGCAGGAGGGTCACTTGAGCCCAGGGGTTTGAGGTTGCACTGAGCTATAATGATACCACTGCACTCTCGCCAGGTGACAAAGCAAGACTCCGCCAAAAAAAAAAAAAAAAAAAAAAAATGAGGTAAGCTTCTAAATGAAAAGAAAGAAAACCTATATTCTAGTTCCTAATTGTGCTATCTATCAAAGCCAGAAGACATTGAGACAATTTATCCTATTGATAAGGAAAAGACTCAGACTATTTATGAGTTCTCTAACTGGTTCTGTAGGTGACTGAGGGAAATAGAAAGAATGAATAATTCCTCAGGGTCTTTAAAAAAGGGGCAACTGCTCTCCAAAGACAAAATCTTCCCCTCTTCTCAGGATGAAAGATGACATCTGATCTCTAAGCGATAGCCCAAAAGAACATTTTTTTTCTCTTCCAGCTCATCTTCATCTGTTTCAACAATGGACTAAGTCCTGCAGGTAAAAATATTTATTTGAAAGTAATCAGAAATTATTATAGAAAGTAAACAAAAAAAGGCAACATTCCATTTTCACCTTTTCTTCTCAGTGCACGCTGAAGCAGAGAAAATACAGTCAATTCTCTTTTCACAGATACAGTTGTAAGTGTGAAAGCAATCAATAACTGCTACTCTTGTTGAGGATAAAAATGCACATTTTCCTCTCCCGGAAGGCAAATTCATTATTGTAAAATTACTGTAAAACAGAAAACATACGTGGCCAATTGTTTAATTCTGAAGCTTACAATTACATAAATCATGATTTTTTTTTAATTCTATTGGCTAAATATCTGGAATACGGAAGTATTAACCATAACGTCATCACTGAAAGATTTTCTTTTGCTCTTAGTCTCTTAAATAGAATCATGGCCTCTTAATCACACCCATAATCTCCCATTTTATTCCACACTGACAGTTTTTGGTCAGAAGGTAAAATTACCTTACCGTATTGCAATGGGATTATGATATTCCAAACCTGCTTTCTTAGGTTAATTTTGTTTCAATAAAAGTGAGAGATGAAAAATAATTGAATTTCTGTGACATAGATATCCACACCTCATGTGCACGTACTTCAAGGAGAAAAAAGTAGAATTGGAATAAACTCAGGAATGAGGTTGTTTCACGTTTGTGTGTTATTGTTCCTATTCCTCATAGTCAACACATGACAGTCCATTGAGAATTATCTAAAGCAAGACTTCTATTTCAGCAAAATGGCGGATTAGGTGCCATAACCAACTTTCTATTGAACACAATTAAAAATGCTGAATGACAAAATTTAAACCATCTAAAATAAATTCATAAACTGATAAGAAGCAGATTCATACTCAGGCTGAAGATTAAGTAAATGCGGGGACCCAGGAGGGTAAGTGAGGCACTAAAGCCAGTTTTTCCCGTGATGGATGTGATAGGCCGAGAAGAATCCTGCCGACATGGAAATTCAGAATCTCCACAAGCTGCATAGGGCCAATACTCCAAAGGGGATATATCTACAATAGCAACCATCTAGAACTGTCTTGAACCTTGGATTTAAGCAGAAAATAAAAAAAAAAATCTCACCTGAGAATTCAAAATCACAAAGCATCTCTCATGTAATTTGCATTTTCTGTATTACTTAAGAATATTCAAATCTCATATAGAAAAAAAGAAACAAATAAGGAGGATAAATGAAACCAAGTATAATAGCTTGCAAGGCATAGGTAGAACACATAAAGTGTGGTAGCAATTAGTAAAGTAGTAACTTGTGAGACAGGTAGAGATACAGTAAGTAGAGCATGTGTGTGCTGAACAGACAAAAAAGGAAGAAAGGACTAAGTAGACACTCAATATACACAAAATATACATGAGGCACATATACACTCAACATTCATGAGGTCTTCAGTTCATCACCCATTCTGGCCTCTGCCCAAGAAACACAAATTAAATCCATATTGTCTTATCAGGTTAATAGGAAAGTTGCAGCTGTGGCCAAGTTTACATGCTTCTTCTGCACTTCCCCGGTAGAGGAAATGTGTGTGCTGGCCACAAAAACCTTCTGGCTGCTGGGCCTTCTTACTCAAACCTGAGGTTTGCCCCTAGGAACCACAACCACATCATCAAGCGAGGGTTTTGCAGCAGAGCGAGTCAGGCAATATGGAGATTGCAGAGCCCAGGATCAGGTGTTCATTTCGCCCTCTCATACCTTAACCTGAGTGCAACAACCTAACCTATTGCTGTCCTTTTGCATTGTACTATGGGTTTTAAAGTGATTTAATTAACTATATGATTTGAGCATCTTAATTTGGCCTAGTAGCCTTTCTGTTCTGTGACCTCTGGGTTAGGTTTCCTGGGAGTGTGCTTGGGGGATACAATCACATCAAGATAATTTCCTGCATGACATTGTTTGTAGATTTGCAGCCCAGAACTACAATACTTGCAACGCTTAAATTTAGAATCAAAAGTAGCCCAGACTCACAGTGCTCCAAGCCACCCAACAAAAGCAAATTCTTTCTTAACGAAGGTACCACCTTCATCTCAGGCCTCTCAAATAGTGTCAACAGCAGCTCAAAAAGAAAAATAAATCACTAAATACTACAAAGAAAATGGCATCATGAACAAGAACCAGCAGAAATAATAGATTAGACCCACAAAACTTCAAATATTAGAATCATCAGGGCTGGGCTCAGTGGCTCACGCCTGTAATTCTAGCACTCTGGGGGGCCGAGGCAGGAGGATCACTTGAGCTCAGGAGTCGAAACCAGCCTGAGCAGGAGTGAGACTCGGTCTCTACACAAAAAGGAAAAAAGATTAGCTGGGCTTGATGGTGCACACCTGTAGTCCTAGTTACTCGGGAGGCTGAGACAGGAGGATCACTCCAGCCCAGGAGTTTGAGGTTGCAGTGAGCTATGATGACGCCACTGCACTCTAGCTGGGTGACAGAGCAAGACTCCCCGTCAAAAAAAAAAAAAAAAAAAAAAAGAATTATCAGATATCATGTGTAAAATAAGTATGTTTAATATCTTTCAAGAAATAAAAGACAGCTTAAAAATATGAGTAACTAGCAAGGATATTTGAAAACACAAAACAGAATTCCTAGAAATAAAAAATATAATAGTTAAAATTTTTTAAAAAATCAATGAACCATTTAACAGCAGATTAGAACTAAAGGTAAACCTAGAAGTTTACATAATACTGCACTTCAAAATAGAACAATAGTGAATATGTGTGTTCATATATATATTTATAAATAACATATAAATAAATATATACATGTATAAACTAATTATATAAAGGACCTTCAAATGAATTTTTGCAATGCTCAGTATACTGATTTGTGATTGTGGGAGAGATCCTTATAGCTAAGTCAAGGTGGTCCAATCACTTTATATCATCTTATTTTATGATTTTGTTTCATTTTGTGTACCTCTGGGCATTTGTTTAGCACATACTCTTTTACTGTTACTGATAACTCTGTATGACACTTCTCTTCCTCTTTTAACTATACTTTCTAAAACACTTCCTTACTCACCCCTCTTATTCTTACCAATGACCTCTAGTTGGAAATGAGTAAAGCTGCGTGAAATGAGAAAAAAATTCTTTTTAGACACAGTCCTTTCAACCCCACACCAACGTTAGGGTTTGAATGCACTCTAGAAACTTACAGTCCAGGAGACGAGCCACTCTCAAGCCATTTCCATTTACTTTCCCTCTCATCATATGATAATCCAATCCAATAATAATTTTTATAAGTCTGGAGTTGAACGAAGGCCTAGGAAGGAAACAAAACACATCATGTGACTAAACTCCCACCTGTAAGAGGAGTACAGAGGACAGGCCGAAGGGCCAGCTGTCTCTGCTACTCTCAACAGCATCCTTCACTCCTCCTTCCTAGAGAACTAACCTCTCTCTCCTCAATCCCTGTATTTGCATTTTCCAAAGCAATTTCCCCCTAATAGATTATTTGTTTATATTAAAAATGGCTGCTGCTCTCATAGATTATTTAAAATAGGGAAAATTAAAAAATCTAAATATCAAGCTATAGGAGACTTGTTAAATAATTTGTGATGCTTTCTGAAACTATTCAAAATCGTGCTCCCAAAGAATATTTAGGACGTAGCAAATTGATCACCCAATCATAAGTGAAAGATGAAATATTCAAAACAAATTTATTAAAATAAAAAGTGTTTGTGTGAGGGCAGTGCATTAAAAGCTTTAGCCTCTTGCTGTAACTCAGTAGTTGGAAGGGGTGAAGGAAAGGAGGCAGTATTTGGAAGTATTTATTATATCTAAAATGTGATATATCAAAGTGACATATTATATAATATCTGATTAAATGACTGAATATATTTTAAAATGTAACTTTAAATTTAACTGCATTTTACTCCATTGAACATAAACAATTATTTCATGACTTGATATCAGGAATTCTTTTTGTTGTGATTTTAAACATTTATTAGATTTGCATACAAATTTTGTACTGTTTTCCTAAATAATAAATAGAGATTTGAGGCTGATCTTTGCAAACATGTCTCTATAAAAAACACATTTTGTGAATCTGGATAATTTTTATTAGTAATAAATTTTTTAAAATTCAATATTGTTGTCATTATATTTTTCTCTTTTTATGTCTTAGGAGATACATCTTGATATGATATATAAGAATGTTGATCAAGTAAATGTTACCTGCAGATGCAGTGAAAATCACTATGAGGCTAATTTGTAAAACTTACCACTTTTAAGTTCCTCATTATTATCTCCATTTTGCAAATAGGCCCAGAGAGGGTAAGTAATTTACTGAAGTCACCCAGCTAATAAGTGGTAGAGCTAGATTTGACCCCAGGCAGCCTGGCTCCTGGGTCCCTAATAGTAACTACTAGACTATTCTCCATCCCAGTTCTTAGTTGCCACCTTATAGAGATAAATAACTGTTGGTTCCAAACTGCAATTTACCAAAGGGTTAAGTATTTCAAAGAAGGAAAAGCATACTTCTCTGTGAGTGGCTCTGCTATAGACTCCTTGGAAAGGGAGATGATTGCAAAGACCCAAACTGCATCCTCAATAATGA
The DNA here is from genome assembly GCF_041146395.1 of Eulemur rufifrons. Taxonomy (NCBI): domain Eukaryota; kingdom Metazoa; phylum Chordata; class Mammalia; order Primates; family Lemuridae; genus Eulemur; species Eulemur rufifrons. Next base: position 10,314,934 of record NC_090998.1, read on the forward strand.
TGGTCATCATAATAGATAATATGTATTAGACACTTAGTAAGCAGCAGGATCACATCTCTATTAGCAGGCAGGGGTCTCCTATGAGACTCTTAACCATACAGTTTTTGCTCACACAACAGACACAACACGAACAACAGCTAAAGCGCTCTCTTTCTGGATTCCTGCCTGTCCTCAATATCTTAGGTTCAAGGGTGAAAGACAGAGTCCAAGAGAATAAAGTGAATGTAAAAGTTCACGGTACCAGTTCATCTTCATCATCTATCTTCAAAAGGGATGATCTGTAACTTCGGCAAGTCTGCTTACATCCCTTCCAGTCTTTATTTTCCATGGTAAAATAATAACAGCTTAATCCACAACAGGACCAGCGGCCTTCATAACGTTTGCCTACAACATATTGGGTGAATCATTACACTTCTTGTCATCTGGATTCTGTTAACCAGAGCAATATATCAGCTCTGCATGACTAAATAAAATCTCAGTAGCTGTCAATAATGATAATATGAGGCTCATCAAGATTCCGGAATACCAGGAGACACCGGCACTCCCATGGTTAATGCAGCTTTATTCCCAATAGCCAAGACCTAAAAACAACCTCAATGTCCAAGGGTGGATGAATATAAAGAAAATATGGTATGTACATACAATGGAATATTATTCTTCCTTTAAAAAGAAGTAAATCCTGCCATATCCAACAACAAGGATAAACCTTGAAGACATTACGCTACGTGAAACAAGGCAATCACAGAAGGACAGACACTTCATGATGCCACTTAGATGAGGTATCTAAAATAGTCAAACTCATAGAAGCAGAGAATAGAATGGTGGTTGCCTGGGGCTGGAGGGAGGGGGAAATGAGTTGTAATGTAGGTATAAAGTTTCAGTTATGCAAGATGAATAAGTTCTAGAGATCTGCTGTATAGCATAACGCCAATAGTTAACGATACTGTATTGTACACTTAAAATTTGCTAAGAGGGTAGATCTCATGTTAAATGTTCTTACCATAAATAAATAAACATGAGGAAACTTTTGGAGGTGATGGCTATGTTTATTACCCTGATTGTGGTGATGATTTCACAGGTGTACACATACGTTCAAATTCATCCAATTGAGTACATTAAATTTGTGCAGTTTTGTATATCAATAATACTTTAATAAAGCTGCCTAAAAAATAATAAAATTAAATTTTTTAAAATTCTGGAATGCCTTCTAAATAATAGAAACATTATTTTTTGGAACTTGTTTTTTTTCTTTCATGTATTTAATATGTACCAAATTTTTAAAATATTATAGACCCTTTAATAATAGAGACAGTAAATTTTTAATACCATACTTAAATGAGGTTAAATACACAAAAGCTCTTTGTAAACTCTAAATCCTAAACAAATACTCAGTAGTTGTTGATTAACTAGGTCAATTCATTCTTTCATTATGCAAGATACGAGAGTTCACTGTAGGAGATTTAATATGTTTATCTCTTGGGTGTTTTTAATGGTATGATCACATGGAGTTATGCAAACATCGACACTATAGCAAATCTTTCAGACATATTGCAGATATATTGGTCACAAAGAGACCAAATATCAGAAGTCAAGGCAGAATGAAAACACACACACACATACAATTTTCTTTATAACAGCATCCAACTAAAAGCCCTTTTGCTCATTTTAGCCTAAATATACTTTTACTGAGGGCCCGGCTTCCATTTTCTATGTCAACAAAGAGCGGGAGTCTTTAATTTGCCACACGACCAAAATGATCTGAATTTTCAGGAGGGCCAACATGCTATTTCACCTTCTCAGAGCAGTAAGAGTGTAAGAACTGCCATTGGGTTATGAGAACTATAGGATTCTACTGATCCAAACATGGCTCCTAGGGTCCTAATCCCATATTTGAAATAAGCAACCCCAAATACTACATTACATCTAAGAGGCACAAATTAAAAGTTGTCCAGTAGACCCCATAGATCACTAGTACATATCATAAACCTGTTTATTTGACTTCAAAGCTTCTGGAGAGGAAGGAAATAATGAAAAATCATGCAGTCTTTCATTCAAGATTTCCTCCATACCTGTATTTTCCAAAGATTTTGAAAAGATCTCATTTTTTGTATGGCATATGTTCTTTTTTAGAAAGAGTGAGTCCAGTTCCTTTTTCTGCTGAAGGCTTTTATTTTTTAAAATGTCATATTCTAAAGTCTTATTTGTTAAAAGTTGCTCCTTTAAATAGTTGTCATTTTGACTAAGGTCTCTTAGAATGTCCTGCTGATGTCTTTCTTGAATGCACTGAAACACTAAAATGAATAGTATAAATATAATACAAGAAATGCTCATAACAATTAAATATCGAAATTTAAGACAAGAGAAAAAAGTCTCACTTTGACAACCAACCCATATCATTACTTTGATTAGTAATTTGATATTTACAAAGTACACCTCAATGAACTGACCATAGATATGGAAACATAAATTTCTCAGTGTTAGCAACCTAATTTTAGGATAAATAAAATACCTGAATAAAATTATGATGGTAACTCCTTATCTTTCAGATTAGTTCATTTTTAATAGCACATTATTTACAAGTAATTATCAACACGAAATCAGTCTACATTTAACAACATATCTTGTGTGTATCTGAACTATTAGAAACATGAAGAGTTAGCACAAATATTACTGGAGCAGAAGGAGTGTTCATAGGAGAAAGGAAAGTAAGATCCAAATATGTAATTTTATCTGAGTATAATCAGTGATTTTTCTCAAAGATGTGAAGGAATTCAAATAAAAGATAAAGCTCGAATTCAAGATCTAACATCCATGTATAGATTCATTCTTTTACTGAACCATTCTTCATTATATACTTTGAAAAAAGTCAGTAGAAAGCCATAATTTCTTTTGAACAGCTGTTTCTCAAAGAATGTTTAATCTTACATTCACTATGATCTAAACTCATTTGGCAGAATACATGTACTACTAAATCCTCTATCAGAAGAAATATTACCATGTGTTATACAGAATGAGACAGCTCATTCCAGCTTCAGAGTCAAGGTTAAGTAAAACGAAAATGACACGTGATAGGACCAGGAAAAAATCACCTACATAGTCTAGAGCCACCTGGGACATTCCCTGATTACAGACAGGGAACAATGGAGGGAGCATGGTTAAAATCTGTACAATTAGTGTTTACTGCTATTACCCAGACAAGAAATATGTATTTCAGTTACTCACTCTTTGTCACCAACACTATGATTACCATCAACAGAAGTAAGCAGAGGATCCCAAGACTCACTGCAATGAGATGCCAGGGCACTGAAAACACTTTAATAAAAAAGGGGAAAAAACAATCATCAAGGGAAGATGATGGCTCACTACTAACCTTGACCTAGAACACCATGTGAAACAAAGGGACAATCATCTCTAAAAATTTTGCAGAAATATAGCATGCAAATTGATTTAAATTTGTAACCTATAGTGCCAGATGTGGTGGCTCAGGCCTGTAATCCTAGCAGTCTGGGAGGCAGAGGCGGGAGGAGCTCGAGGCCAGGAGTTCAAGACCAGCCTGAGCAAGAGCACAACCCCTCATCCCCCTCCCACCCCCCTCACCCCTGTCTCTACAAAAAATAGAAAAATTAGCTGGGCGTGGTGGTGTGCGCCTGTAGTCCCAGCTACTTAGGAGGCTGAGGCAGGAGGATCGCTTGAGCCCAGGAATTTAAGGTTGCCGTGAGCTATGGTGACGCCACTGCACTCTAGCCTGAGCAACAGTGCAAGAACCTGTCTCAAAAATAAATAAATAAATATAAAATTTGTAACCTATAAATCAGTTTTGAAGTTTCGGATTTCTGGCTGACACACGCACCCACTGTAGATGTCCTAATACAGGAACAGTTCTATAAGATTTCAAAAGTACATCCTTTACAAAAGCACTGATGGCAATGGACACAAAACATGCAGGAGAATCCAAACTGATACACGTGCTCCTTACTGTGGTCACAACTAATCATGAAGAGAAAGGTAAAAGCAGTCAATATTCTTGAGAAATTGGTAGCCAATAGTGGATATTCTGAAGCTACAAATGTGACTGGGGTCTATCCTTAAAAGATTTTCTAGAAATCAACTGGTCTATATTTTTCATAAGTTCTATTTTTCTCTACATAATCCTACAGTTATCCTTTTGCTTTTGAGGTCCTCAGTATCTGAAAGTTGTAGCTCTGATTATCACTAAACTGAAGCAGTAAATGGTTATTCTCAATTTAGAGTTTAATTAAGACAATATTTGAAAAAAGAGAAAGGGTAGAAAAATAGAACACTGTTTTTAATTCAAACATTTTTGCTGCTTCATTGTCATTAAGGGTTGCTAAATATTTAAGACACCTAAAATATCTTCGGTCTGAATATAAACATTGTTTTAACACATATTTTTCATTTCTTATTTTCTAAGACTCTTATTTGTCTAAGAAATGCTGTGGGGTTTTTTTTGTTTTTGTTTTTGTTTTTGTTTTTGTTTTCAGATCTAATCTGTCCTTTACATTTAAAGGCCTCACAAATTCTTCTTGATCAGATTTGAATAAAAACATTTTATTAGCTTCTTAAATTTAAAAGAATTCATTAATTTTTCTATTCTCATAACGTTTTTTTTCTTTAAAAAAGACATCTGTTCTACTACCCTTGCCCATTATAGTTTCTTATTACCAGCTAAGAACAGAAGTACAGATGGAAACATTTTTCAAACGTCAAAAGTTTGTCAATCCATAAGAGACAGGCGAATTTGGATGCTTAAAACACATACCTTTGTCGCCAGTCTTCCCAGGCCTCCGAGTAACATCAGGCCTTTGTCCACTCCGTGACTCTGAAGGAGACTGCAGAAATCTCACGGTTGAATAAATCACTCCCTGATCACTCATCTTTAGAGTAAGAAGAGAAATATATTTCACACTAAAACCTGACAACAGGATGATTTCTGTCTAAAGAAAAAGTAAAATGTCAGTCAATAGGAGCATACCAGGATTTCATGCTGAGAGGGGTGTGTGTGCGCGTGTTGTCTCCATGTATGTGTCTGTATGTCTGTAGGTGTGTGTTTATTAACTCCTTTAAGCACCTAAAGCATGACTGAGCCTGATTTTTATAAGAAATGGAAAACTTTTCAACATTCATGTTAAAGTTATTTATACAGTGATCACTCCTAGTGATCATTACCATGATTATTGGAAAATACAGAAAGAATTTTTAAAATCTACCAGTAGATTATTGTCATATTTGCACAGCCAATTTTCCTTAAAATGTTCAACATACATATACAAATGTTAGGTGAAATTGGTACTATCTCAAATCATTGAAATACTTTTAAGCTAGCAATTCAAAAAACAAAAATCCTACATGCTAAAAAAATAATTATCTTGGCTTTAAAATGACTTATACATGTTCCAAAATACACATAAATATTTTAAAGTTTTTGCATTGTTTTCAATTATATATGACTCTACTCTCTTCCCAAAATGCATCCCATATACCATCTGCAAAAGAATTATTTGAGGGTTAATATTGCAGACTGGTTAACATTCCAGATTCTAGTGCTCTGTGCAAGATGTACTGAATAAAAATCTCTTAGGTTAGAGTCCAGATACCTGTATTGTTAATCGCAAATGATTCCATGTACATCAGAATTTTAGAAATAATATTCCAGTGTATGATGTTGCCAAAGAAGCCTATGTGAAAATAAAATTTGTAAATAGGTAGTCATTAGTTAATGTTCATAATGGATGAGATCTATTAATAGATGCCAGCATAGAAAAAATTACTAAATAGTAAATATTTAAAATTTATTTCTTTTTACATAAATTAGTGTGAGAAGATGATATCCAAGACACAACAAATATGGAAAAAAACTGCACACTATATTTTTTCTAAATTTTTTTAATTTACAAAATTTTCTAAACTTAATTATTCACATTTTCACTAATTTCCTAGGAAAAAGAGTCTTTTCTATTACAGAATCCTTCAAAATAGAGATTATGTAAATCATTAGACCCAAGTAAAAAGTAATTAACCCCCCTCTCTTTCTTATTTGAATAACACAAAGCAAAAATCATAGCATATTGAGAAAGAGAAAATAACTTTCTGTGAATGTTGAACTACAATTTTCACACCCTTCAGAGTTAAGGCAGCTCTAACTCAATCAACAGAGAATGATTTCCTATCAATCCCACTCTCATGCCAAGTCATTTGTAGTTAAATGCCTTATTCCTAGAATAAGTAGGACCAATAATCAGGTACAAAGATCTGAGAGAATAAAAGCAGAGGATTACCTGTACTGGTGCCACGGAGGGATGTAGATGGAGAACACTGACCCCGAGATGAGGGAGACCGTGGCCCTTCCAGTCCTGGATCCCTTAGGGGCTGTAAAATGAAAAGCAGAAATGATTTGTCTCTGAATTATACTCCAACTCAAAATTTTCTGCCCCTCCTCTTGACCAAAGTGATAAACGGAAATTGTATGATGAAAGCTGATATTGCTGGTAACGGAAAGACGGTCGTGAGCTGTATCTTCCTCCATTTCAACTCACCAGCCACTTAGTACTCTTTGCAAAAGAACATTCAAAATTGACTAATATCTTTAACAAAACTAACATGCTTAAGAGAAACTGCTAGTAAGAAGAGATAACTAAAACGTCTATGTATAAACATATGTACATATATATATACACATATGTCTATATGAGAAGTGTCATGGCTAAGTTCTTTAGCTCTTAGTATAAATAATAGCCTATCTGTTAGAAATGTTCCCTTATATTTTACTATTTGGGAAAAAAAATTCCTTTTTTCTATTTATGTTCATTACAGGTAAGTGTGCTTTAGAAATGATTTTAAAACATCCATAATTCTACCATAAAAAATGTGGTGTATATATTCTTCTGGGTTTTTTATCAGTACATTATGTCTACTATCAAAATTGGTCTCATTCCATATACAGTGTTTTTAATCTATTACTTTTTCATAAAGGATAAGTAATTCCCTTATTTTAAAGAGTTATTACCACATGGGTGTGCCATAATTTATTTTGGCAATTTCCTAATGTTGGACATTTATGTTGTTTGCAATTTTTCACTAGTGTGAAAAATATTTGGCCTGTACATTTGAATATTTTCTTTAGAAAACTTTTTAAACATGAAATTATGGGATCAGAGGGCATATGGGGTGGGATGGTGAGAGAGGTAGAGAACAGAAGGGGAAATTGCTTTCACAGAGACAAACTCCACCCGCTTCACCAAATCCCTTGCTTATTCTTTCCTTCCCCTACCCACCTCTAGCCACGCTAAACCATCATTCTTCAGCAGGCCTCCCTCTTCTTCAGTTTGCTCATGCCTCCTGCCCTTCCTCCAGCTGCATGATCTGACCACCAAGACCTGGTCTAGGTCATGCTTCCTGTTGTTTGGGCGTCATCCAGCCCACTTCTGCCTCCTGACAATCCTTAACCTCTGAATCACCGCTGAGGTCTGCCACTTGTCATCACGTGCAGGCTGCCAGCTGAAATACCTCCCAGAGACTAATTTAACTCAGTAATGTACGTAAAGTTCCATGGGTGGAGTCTGGACGCCTCAGGAATACTTGATACTTGCTGCTGGGCATTTTCTTTTCTTTCTCCTAATCCTGGGGACTGGCTTTGTCAATCCCAACCAGAGGATGATGGTCCCTAGCCCTCTGGCCCAATGCCAAAATAATAAATAAAGGAAGTTAGTTCTGCGGAGAGGAGACAGGGAGTGGTGGTAGGGGGCAGTGATGGTGGTTGTTGAAAAGGTGGCAGGCGGAGAGAGACACTGTCATTTTATACCTCCCAGGTATAAAACCATATAGAAACCTCCCAGCACTGGCAAGTATTCACTACTGTCTGCATTTCACAAATAAAGAAACTAATGTGAAGAGATTCATTGACTTGCCTCAGGAAACTTTATTGTTAATTTTGACCCATGTTTAAAATCAGGCCTGCCTAAAGATACAGAGCATGGAAGGACTGGAAATTCAGGACCTGGGCTTTCAACAAAGCTCTTGCCACAAAGCATGAATTCTGCAACCAGGCAGATCTAGCTTGAAATGCAGGCCGCTAGATCCTGTGTGTGACTTCAAGCAAGTCACTTCACTTCCCTAAGTCTCAGATTCACCACAGTAAAATGGTGATACAGTGTGGATTAAATGAAATGAGGTGTATGAAGTGCCCAACCAGAACCTGTCATATATATCTATATATATATATATAGATATATAGGAGGCTCCCATTAAATGTTAAATATTGTTATCTGAAGTCTGAGATTCAAATCCTTCCTGTATGTAAAAATTTGAACAAGTCACTCTAAATCTTCAAGCCTTAGTTTCTTCACATGTTCAATAGAAATATCACCTACTTCACAGATTTGGAAGAATCAAATGAAATTAGCACTACATACAGGATTTCTTACACTTCAAAATAAGTCCATGTTTTCTCGTTTTTTTGTTTCTCCTCTCCTACGGTTCTAAAGCACCAGACTGCAATCCGGAAGTCCTGACACACTGAGCTGTGTTCTCTATCCCACCATGTGAGGCTAGAGTGCAGGTGTTTGCAAGAATGGGGTGGGGACAGTACACTAACACAGTTCGGGAGCTGGGAACCGGGGCAGCATTCCACCCCTGCTCTAGGAAGACCATTCCATAGCCTCCCATCTTACTGCCCCATGGAGAGAGTGGTGATGCTGAGGCTTTTTCCTATTTTGATTTACATCCCTACAGTTGCTGAGGGTGAGTAGTTCTCAGGATGGAAGCTGGATGAGTGCCGAACACACTCTTTTACACTTCTCACGTATTGTCTGTCTCTTCTATCATAACATAAAGTCCGTAAGAGTAAGTACCACATCTGTCTTACTCATTATTGTAACTGTAACACATACAAGAGATATGATCCCTACAAGTGCACTTGATGAACAAAGTAGATAAAGTTAAGAGGGATTGACTATAAAATCTAGATTTTTCATAGTTTTGAAAAGAGGTAGAATGCTACTCATGATTGGGAATCCAAATTGTATAGTTGCTATCTCTAAGCTCTATTTTCTTTTTATTACCAAGCTATGAATCTCTGGAAAAGGAAAATTTCTTCTTCAAAGAAACAATCAGCACCAGAAGATAACCGTAACTTCAGATAGGATTAATTGAAACTCCTAACATGGCCCTTTGAACAAGATTGGAAGCAGCGTAAGCTTGGAAGTACCACACTTTACCACAACAATCACAACCACTGTTAATAAGACAGAAAGATAAGTTCGAAGAGTTTTGAATGTTCTTGTACTTTGTCTTCCAAATTCACTTTTGTGCAGAACATACACACATACATACAAACATGAATATATATAAAATATTCACTTACTTATTTTCTGGTTGCTCTGCTGCAAAAGCCTATTGTATTTGACAAATCACACATTTTACCCCATTTCTTTCTGACAATTGTGTTAGCTAGAAGCTTAGCACACGACTTCTAGTCGCACCTTCAAACCTCCCGGTCACAGCTTCAAACCTCCCAATCACACCTTCAAACCTCCTGGTCACACCTTCAAACCTCAGTGGTTTATTATTTCACAGTGGCGTGCTGTTTTTCCTGTGCTAGGCTGAAGTAAGGATGTCTGGAATAACCACTAGCACACAGGGAAGGATGGGCTGTGTCACTTCACTGGGAGGAGTAACCTCACCTGGCCAGGTTCCCATTTGTCCTAATATCTAGTTTTTACACCACTGAGTGATAGTAAATTTCCTGGCTCTTATAGTAAAAATTAAAATGACTTCCAGTTTGAGATTTCACTTTCCCCTAATTACTCCATTTGCCCTTTTTGTCTTTACAATAAAAGCTATTCTAATGCTCTAGATTTAAAATACTCTATATTATCCCAGCTGGGCCTCCAGCAGTCAAGCAAACAGTAACCATCCTTCCTTCAATTTCTAAGTAAGCAAATGAGAGGGCCACCTCAGGAACTAAGCAAGCATGATAAAATAATGGCAAAATAAGCTATTTAAGCTCTGTGCCACTAAGGGATAAAGTCTACTCACAGGTTGAAAATGAAAATAGTTAAGTACTGATCCACAATTAAGACTTTTGATTCTTAAGTCAGTGTTTTCTCCACCTTATCACAAAGTTCAGATTGGGACAACACAGACACCAGATTTTGAGCTGTAATTCTCCGACTTTACTGTTCATCGTCTGGGGAGTCTCCCAAGGCAGAGTCTGAGCTCACCTTCAAATCATTCATTTACCTTTGTTGTTTATCTTTAGTAAAATTTTTTGGTTTTTCTTTTCTAGCTCATTATCTATTAATGGTAGGAATCCAATTATTAAAATAATCATATGGATCACAGGTTAAACTTATAGCACAACTGATGTTCACAGGTCTCACACACTTCAAATCAAAATATAGTCTAACAATAGAATATACAAAATACATCTCAGCTATCACTTCTATTCATATTTAAAATGTCCACATGAATAGACTCAGCCTTATGTCAATGAAATATCCAAGATAATAATGTGAAGGCAATAAGAACAAAAACAAAAGACAAACAATTCAACAAACTTAAAAAGCACCTACTATATGGAAAAGACTGTGCTAGGTTCTGGGTAGGAGACACACTATCCCATGAAAGGGGAAAAGGAGGCATGAGGTGCAGAACAAGTACTTGGAAAAGAAATTTGATTATTGCAAGAGGTCTCTTTATCGAGGGAGGAAGCAAGAGGGAACATGTATCTGCTGACCTGAGTGTAGTAAAAATCTGATTTCAAATAAAACTAGTGCTATTCACAATTTAATTTCTAATGATCATTTGTCCATCAGTGGCTTACAATCAAAGCAAGAGCCAGTTCAAAGTATATGAAAATCATAGCTAACAGTATCAAGTATATTCCTAATTTGGTTTGAACTGGAGAATTGGTATTCTCCAATTTTGGTTTGAATATGAGAAATCTTAATAGCTAGGGGTTATAGAGCAAAATAAGTAAATCAATACTACAGGGAATTCAGAGAATAGGGACAAAGAGTTAATATGTTAAAAATTTTTTGATCTAAGGACTACATCTCCCCAACTTTGCTCAGTCTTGAATGGATCATCTTATTCAACAAGACACAAAATGAACTTTATTTTGAGGAACAACCAAAAACGGTAGGCCTCCCAGAGGTTCAAAAAGCAATTGTTCCTTTCTCCCTCAGGTTGACATCAGTGTAAGAGGGTTTTATACTGCACATTCATCAAGGTCTACGACTTGAACAGAAATATTTATTTCCATGAGACCTGAAGATGCTAGTATAGTCTTGCACAGTGAAGTGGAAATCAGTTGCCTTTCCATAGTAAACCTGAAGACATTGGCCATGCATTCTTCAGCAGTCAAAAGGACCATGGCAAACAGGTTACCAAGACAGCTCTAGAGCTACATTGTCCAAAGAGTAGCCACTAGACACGTGATTATCTAAATTTAATCAAAATTAAATAGCACTACATAAAAATGTACTCTATTGGCACCGGTTACAACAGTTAAGTGAAAAATCAAGATGATTTATTATAATAGACATCACACTAAAAAAGGTATAGATTCTACATTGACATATAGGTGTTCACTTTACAACTCTCAACAGCTTTATGTTTGATATTTTTCATGTTAGGTAAAAAATGCTTAAATAGCACCATAGTTACACTAGGCACATCTCAAGTAATTAGTAGCCACCCCTTGCTAGTGACCACCCTATTGGACTGCACAGATATAGAATATTTCCATTATTGCAAAAGTTATTGGACAGAGCTGCTCTAGAGCCTAGCTGCTCGGGAGACCTGGCAAGCCTTCAGAGGGTAATGCTTCCAACCTGACGTCAGTACTGATTGGTCCCAATGGATTATAACTACCAGGACAACAGTAATGCTTCCAACCTGACGTCAGTACTGACTGGTCCCAATGGATTATAACTACCAGGACAACATAACTTTTTAGAGTGTGGGGTACGAATGGAAGAGTAAAATTACCAAAGGCACAGTTATTACTAAGAAAAGTAATGAAAGGTGCCATCTATCAGAAAGAGGTTCAAGGGAACTGGGAAACATTAGTGAGATGTGTTCATTAGGAATTAAAATATATATGCATTCACACACACACATACACAACATATGTGTAAGTCTAAATTTTAGAAAATTTGTAAAGCTGAGAACTCATTTAGTTCCCACACCCACATAAAATATATATAGTGAAATAAGGAATAACAGCATAATCAAAGATGTACTGACTTTACTCTTGCAGCACTTAAGAAATCACTGCTTATACCAAAAATATTTAAATGTGAATAATCCCTGAAGAGTTTGTGATAACTGTAAAAAACCCAGAACCTTCTGTAAACAGCTTCTGTAAGCATCAAAAAATTCAATCCAATCATATATGAAAGAAATAATGGAAGATCTGCAATTGTCTTTACTAGATGGGAATCTGGCTACATATTTCTACCTAAAACATCTTTCAAACTATTAATAGAACAATTTCTTAAGAGACATAGCCTCTTGAAATCAAAACAAACACCACTCTCCATCCAGGCTTTGATGTTTTATTGGAGCAAATCTTCAACAAAAGGTGGTTTTTATTTACAGAATTTAATGTGTGTGGGGACTGTCCAACCCAGTTGAACCCAAGTAATGATAACCATTAAGCTTGTTTATGTATTTTTCTTATTTTCAGTTTACATACAAAAAAATGTATTTGCTTCAAATTCATAAAAATCCCAAAATTGTAAATAACAAACAAACCCTCCCTTACGCATCCCTTAATTAAATATACAAACAGCTTCAGAAACATAAAATTTAAATTGGTTTAATCTTGAAGTGTAATCCAATGAGACTAAAAACTAAACATTTCAGGTCTTGTACCAAATAGTAAAATACTCGAAGGCCTTCAGGATCCCTAAAATTTAAAAAGGTAAAAGTTACTTTTTTGTTTCTAGAATGAAACAATGTTATAAATTCCTAAAACAAATAAAATCAAAAGCTTGTAACAATTAAGTTAATAGAATTTAGGAGAAACGAAGGATTTTGCTTACAACTAAAATGAACAGACTGAATGATTAATATCTCTATCTTTTCTGTAGGGGAAAAAATATAGTTTCTTCATCAATATTCATTTCTATGTTTAAAGTGTTTATCTCCCTATGAACATAATAACTGCATCACAAAGATATATAAAGCAGAAAAAATACCTGTAATACTGTAATGCCTCACTCTCATGGAATAACTATAAATATTTTCCATTTGCCCTTTTTTATATTACTTTTCCCATAGCATTAAAAAAATAACTCGCTAATAATTTTAACTATTCTCTCCTTGTTAGACATTTGGATTATTTTCTCATTATAAATAATGCTTCAATGAGCATCTTCATGCATAACAAAGCTTTTCCAGTATTTGAGAATATTTCCCTAGAACAGATGTTCATAAATGAAATTACTATGTCAAAGTGGAATAAAAAATGTTAACAGTTTTTGATACATATTACCAAATTGCTTTCCAGACAACACTAGCAATTTACAATCACAGTAGGGTCTGAATGCCACACCCTCATCAACTGTAGGAAAATAAATTTGACAGTTTAAAAGTAATTGGTTGGTCTTTATGAGCACAGCCTTTTGTGCCCAATAGTTCTTATGCATTCATTCCTTTCTCCTTTCCCTCTAATAAATATTTATATAAAGTATCAACTATGTGTCAAACACCGTGCTAACTTTGGAGATACAGCAAGCCTCTTAGAGAGCTTACATTCAAACCAGTAAAGCACACAAATACATTATTATAATTTCAAGTGACAGGGGAAAGTGAGAGCATTACGGGGACATTTTGAGGGGAAAGGGTGAGAAGAAATGGCCTGGATCAGACCAAGACAATAGGATATGCTACAATGGACCAGAAACATAGATCTTGGGAAAATGTAGGTAGCTAAAAGAATATTTAAGCTATATCAAATATTTTCAATTTTTTTCAAGTATTGAATCCAAGGAGAGTGATATTACATGGGGCTAATGAGGCTGATAAAAATCCAATAAGGATTTCTTTAAATTTTCTGAAACTGTACCCAGATTTTCACACAAAATAGCTAATAAAATTTGAGAGTTATTACACAGAGGTGTCGGAATAAGATGTTTTTTAACAATCTGTGAAATAGCCTGCTAATTTCTTTGAGAGACAAGATAAAAAGTTTTTAATGCTGTAAAAATCAAAATTGCATCTCCATAATAAACCGACAGGATGCCACTGAAATAATCTTGGCTAAAAAACTGACTACAGTTCTAAAATTAGCCTCTCTAATAATGCTGGGCTTGCCAAAATGCTTTAACATACTTACTTTGACTGATTTACATCAATAAGAGAACCTATTTTTGACGTAGTAAAAGAAATGTGCTCATCTCCAATTACAATTTCCAGCTCCTGAAAAAAATGAAATAGCAGAGAAATGTAGTTAATATAAAAATCTATCTCAGAGATATCTATATTCTTGCTACAAAGGGGGTCCCCATTTTAGTCACAAGTTTTCTAGTAGTCGGTAGGGGGTGGCGTGAAGGGGAAGACACTTGATCTATTAGACATAAACTATATCCTTAAAATAAAGGCCTTATCAACAGACATAAACTATATCCTTAAAATAAAAGCCTTATCAACTGCTTATAGCACTACCCTCAACTTTATTACCAACCAAGAATTGCTTTCCTGTGACATCACAGAGAAGATGCTATAAAATAAAATGACACAGAAATGTTTCTTATAATGTCAGTAAAAAGTAAAGACATTTCTTCCAAGCACATGTAAAAATTAATGATATGGGTATAAACCTATTTTTAATATAACAAATACAAAGATATTTTCCCTTTCCATAAGATTCCACAAACAAAATGTATAATAATAATGGCCACCACTTTAGCACCTAAATGTGTCAGGCCCTGCTGCTAGGGACCTTACAAACATTCTCTGCAATCCCTAAAATAACCTAGTAAGGTAGGCTTTATTAGCCTATTTTACAAATGTGTAATTCAAAACTCATAAAGCAGAGGAAAACACTTGTTGATATTTATAACCACTGATCAGTCATGGTACAGACAGTTGATCCCAGAAGAGTAAGACAAATACTCCCCAAAATAAATGATATAGAATTTTCTCTATATTCTTTATCTGCAAATCTAAAACCAATAATTAAGAGGCTATGTTTGTAACACATTTTCAAGTTAAATTAACAAACACACCATTAAGATAGTCCTAGCTATATATTAAATCAAAAGACCTAATTATGCAGTTTATGGCACACACCAAATGGAGAATTAACTAAGATTCTCTAACAATCACAAAATCTTTGACTTAATGATCCAATGGGCAATTTTTGGAACATGCCTACTCTTCCCCACCAACCAAAACCCATGAACACATCATCAAATGGTTACATGAAACACTAGGCTCTCCCTGAATGTAAAAGATAGAAAAGGTTAGTTGCTGTTGTAGTTTAGTACATATGTATAAATTCATAAAACTGAGGTCTAAATTTACTTTTTAAAAGTGATACAATGCATAAAATAAATCCTATTAACTATTACCTTTGCTTTCCTAAATAACGTTTCTTTAAATAGAAGAGTTAAGTTACTGCTACAGAGTGTCAGCATCTGTTAGATTTCTCCACATTTTCTTCTAAAAGTATAATCCTCAGGAATATACAAAAGTGAATTAAGTATTTCTTCCTTCCAGGGGTCGTATCTCATTTCTCCAAGAGTTGAAAAGACCCAATTCAGAAACCAAAATTTCTTTATACACAGTGAAATTAGGCCTTCAGAGTTCTTCAGAAGCCTTTTGAGAAACACCAATTATTCTGAAGAAAATACGAGAGGCAAACGCAATGGTCAGTTTGAACAAAGAAACCACCAATCAAGTGTCTCTCTGGGACATAAGGATGAAAATAAAAATTTTGAAAGTTATAATTTGGAGAAAGTGAATTTTACATAGTCAATGAGAATCTGAAGTCTCAAATTTAACAAACATTTGTACTTATTCCCAATAAAAATGACCAACATACAATAGAAATTATTCATAACAGCATGAAAATATCCTAATTTTGGCTGGGATGTCTACAGAGAAGATTGTTCAGAAAGATGTCTAAATTTAGAGCTATGCACTGACTCCTTTACTACAAGGAGTTAGCACTGAAAATGAAGCTAAGTGAAATAAAACTCAAGAGTATTTACCAGGTGCCTAATAAGTGGAAAACCAAAGAATCAATGAGAATTCATTCTAATAATGGGAAACATAATTAATTATGTTGTCAATTTTTAATACTGATACATTTAAAGAATCACTAAATACAAACCTGTCGGCCAACCCTGTCAGGGGGAGGCCACAAAGCATCATCTTCTTTTGTAATTTCACTGTCATCAATAATTCTCTTTAGTTCTTCCATTACACTCTTGTGTACATAAGCCTGAAAATGAATTATAATAAAATTTCATAATGCCTGCCTATGTCTCCCAGAATTCAGAAGGAAATAAAAGTTACAAACCTTGAATATTCATAGAATCTCACAGAAATATTTAATTCTGACTCCAAAAGTACAGAATAAGAGAGTCATTCATCCTTCTTATATTAGTTTTCATCTCTTACTCTTTCCTTCAATACGTATTTTTCCCTCTTTTCATCCCTAGCCCCTTTTTAAAACCCTGTATTCTGCCTTTGTAACATGGAGACTCAAATATCCCCAAGTGGTTATTGGTGATAACACAAGATCTATGAAGTAAACAGCAACAAATGCAAGCACGTATCAGAGTTAGTGCTTTAAACTTTCTTTTTTTTTTAATTCTTTATTTCTCTTTTCTAGAATCACTGAATCAAAATAAACTTTCTTATCCCTATCTTTTGTGCCTTTCATTTAAAAGTTATACTATCATGATTACCAATTAGTTTTAAACAGTGAATAGAGTAAAAAAACAAAGTTAATTATAAAATGAATTAAATGATAGACCCAAATGTGAGACAAGTTAATATATTCAGATTGTTACTTTTGTTGTTAGATGCTACAATTATATCTATTTACTTTTTTGTGTGTACTTCAAAAGGCTTTTATTATAAGCAAATGTATACATTTGTAATAAATTATAAGAAAATATATACATTGTAATAAATAAGCAAATATATATATTTGTAATAAATATCTGAAAATAATTTTCTATATATAGCTTATAATTTAAATGGAAACACTTTTCAATCTATAAATTGCCTTCTTCTTTACAATATAGCCTTTCATGTATTTTTATAAATTTAACACAGACTCAAGGAAAATGGACTAAATGTAAAAAATTAGACATTCAAAAAGAAATTACCTCTTTTCTGATCATGACATCATTTTTGTAATTGCTGTTGTTTGCATATCTAAGCTTTCCTGTAGGGAGTGGGAAAAAATTCAATCTATAACACCAAAAACTGCCAAAATAAATAAATTAATGTCATTGTAAGCAATTTTGAAGGTAAAGATCATTTTATACCCCTACTTTTATTCATATTTCCTCCCTCCGAGTATAATATCAATACTAGACACAGACATTTAACTAAAGATTTGATGGTGAATTGGCTGAAGTTGAAACTAGCCAAATTTTTAAATATTCCATGCCTTCAATACATAATAGGTCATTTTAAGGCCTATTTTCTTAAGCTATGTCATGAACTAGAAAGGAAATCTGAAAAAGAAACTAAAATTTGTTTTCAAGCTTGTTGTATCTATATTGGTGCTAAGTGCCTTACCTGGGGCATTTAATCTAGTCTGTGAAACAAACTTTAAAAAAGTAGTTTTTATTCTCTCACCTATTCACAGGCAAGAAAGCACAGTTAAATAATTTGTCCAGGGAAACACAAGATTCAGATCTAGAGCTACTTTATTCCAATACTCACACTTTCTCCATTATGCCAAAATTTTCTTTTAATGATTTTTCTTCAAATTACTGTATATAATTATGATAATGATAATATTTTAGAGTTATGACAAGGAAGCACATAAAACAATTATGTACTACTTCTGGATAAAACTTAACCAGTTTGTTAGCTGATTTATATTTATTTTTAATCCATCATGACTTTTGTAATGCCTGATGCACACTTCCCCTTATGGCTAGCCAGTAGCCCAGATACAGCTACAATGTGCTGTTGACATGCTAAAATGATAGGTTACCCTAATGAGGTACACCCCTTATAAATCAGTCAAAACATAACAGTGAGTCAAAAGACTCACTATTACCAACGGAAGTATGCAGAACGGTGTGGAAGCAGATAAATGGATGAGAACCATTGTTCTAGCATGAAATTTCCCTGATAATATTTGGGTACTTAATTGACATGATTGGTTAAAACTGATATAGACAAGTTGATGTTCATAGGCAAGGGGACTGAAAACAATATTACATAAGGAAAGAATAGATAAACTCTGGTAAATTTGGCTCCTGAGCTAAATTCAGAAGAGACATGGGAAGAGCAAGAATGAATAAGGTGATTAAGGTTTCTGAGTAATTGCAGAGCTATAAACCTTGAATTCTGCGTGAAATGCTTGATACTCTTCCCCTTTCCTAATATATGATCCTCCTCTAATTTTTTGTTCATGCTGTCATAGAACCTTGTCCAAAGCATGCATATAACACTTAATATGCATACTGCTTTATAGTTAGTTACATGTCTCTGTCTCCCACCAAGACATAAGCCCATGATGAAAATTAAAGTCTCACTCATTACTGTACCCTCAATTTTTGTATTAATACATGTTCCCCAGCATATAATGCGCATTAAAAAAAATATCCAATTGAACTTCCTCGTAGATGAGTTCAATGCACTATAACACTCTCTAAATAGAGAGCTGTCAAAAGAGAATTGCACACTACATACGTAGCAGTTTCACCTAGCCCTGTGCTCATTCTGCTCTCACAGTCTGTTGTTCCCCCCCCCCCCCTTCAGAGGCCAAGAAAATATCTACTCTCATTTCAAGACTCGTCTCAAGAGTCTAGTCCCCTGGGAAACTTTTCCTGATTGCCTCCTGTGGAATTAACCTCTCCCCCCCCCACTTTTTTTTTTTTTTTGTACTTTTAAGGCACCCTATAGTGAACAATTGTATTTAACCACCTAAAACATATTATTACACTCATTTGTTTACACGTCGCGCTCTTCCCAAACTACACACAACCTGAATTAATAAAATGAATGAATAGGCCGAAAGTTACTGGTCACTAAAAGATTTCAAGCATCCACTGACCCACCGCTCAGTGGGAGTGTTTTTAAAACGTTCAGGCATTTAAAATTAGGGCGATAACCTACAGAACTTTAAAGTCCCTTCTGGTGCGCTGACTCTAGGATTCGGATTGCCATAGGTTCAACTTTTCAGTATGTGACTGGATTGACTTTTCTAAATTAATTTACAGCAATCAATTTCCCGGTAGTCCACAAGACCAATTTAGGCGTCCTATATTCCTAAGCCCCTCTACACCACAGCGAAAGCAGGGGCCTCCGCCCGCCCCAGCCCACCAAGGCTCGTTCACCCGAACCCGCCTCGCCGCCTCCGCGACCTCTCGGTCTCGCCTCCCCTTTCCCAGCACCGCGCGCCGGAGGCCCCTCCTCTGCTCACCGTCCGGCCGAAACTCGAACTCTAAAAACTCGTGTCCAAACTTGCCCTTGTGCCCTACATAGTAGCGCAGGTAGAAATCACTAGCCATAGCCATTTTTGTGCCCAGGATGCCCGCCGAAATCCCGGCCAACGTGCCGCCTGGCGCCCGGCAGTGACGTCAGTCGCGCAAGATAAGTGCGTCACTGCAGGCGCGTCCCTTCCGCCTCCTGGGTACCCGAGAGGAAAGCGTGGACGCGGCGTCTCACGTGGAAGCGTGGCGTCCCCGGAGGGAGGGTTGCGGTGACGTGACCTTCGCTTTGCTAGGTTTGGGGACCCATTATATTCAAAATTAAGTAGATTACATTATTTAATAGCAAAAAATAGAAGTGTGAAAATATAATAACATTTTTTATGGACTTAAAAGTAAGGTTTGCAAGTCGCTTTTACTGTTCGAGTCTCTCGATTCTCGCGGCATTCTAAGTGGGTGTGGCTTTATTCCCCTTTAACTGGTGAGCTAAGTGAAGACAAAGCGCAGAATGGCTGAGCTGGATTATAACCAGTTTTTTCTTGATTCCTCACAGGGGACTTTCCCCTTTGGATAATGATTGCAAGTTATCAGGCAGCTAGAAGCCTATAAGAATACAGATTAAAGGGAATCCATCAGACGAGAGAACTGAAGTTTTAAAAAGCACCTGAGACTAAAAAGCCCTGACAGTCATGATATAAAAGCGTTACTTTTAACAGCAGAACTTTTAAGGTGCTTCATTCATTCAGTAAAGGTTAACCTTTAGTAGCCTGTGAAGCTTGGGCCATTTGACTTAAAATCAAATGATGGTTTAGCCGCCATTTCTTACCTGATAGAATTAAGTTGGGAAAGTGAAAGAAGGGTTCGCTATCGGATGATTTTGAAGGACAGGGAATGACAGGGTGAGCTTTTACACAAAGTCGGCTTGTCAAATATTACTGACCACCAACACACAGAGCAATCCTGTCTGTTGGATGATAATCTTCGGTGGGATTTAGCAGAAAGTGGTAGTCAGAAGACTTTGGATTCACTACCCAAACTACTCATTCTAGCCCTGGTCAAGCCACTATCTTTAAGCCTTTTTGTTCATCAACCAAATGGATATAGAGCAATCAACTCTGTCGAGCTCACAGAATATTTGAGAGGATCAAATGAGGTAATGTGTAAAATAAGCTTTGAAATTTATTAAACATGAGTTTTAACAAGCATTTCTCATGTGCCAGAAACAGTTGAATATTAGTAATAAACAGCCATTTGCACTTGTAGTCTACATGTAAGGCAAATACCAGCACAAAGGATCAATTGTTATAATAAATATATGTAAAACATGCTAGTAGTGCGGCAGAAGCAGCAAGTCATCCTATTGCAGAGTAGGAAAATTTGAAAAAAGGAGAGTATCAGAGAGGAGAAAGTGTGTGAAAAGAGGTATTTTTTGAATTGGACCTTGAGGGGTAAGTTCTGTATATGTTCAATGGAATGAAAAAGCATTCCAGGTAGAGAATGGCCTGAGCAAAAACAGTGGTGTGAAAATGCATGTTTTGGAAAAGCCAAGAAATTCAGCATAGCTAGAACATAAGGGTCGTGGACATGAAATGACTAGAAAGGCAATTGAGCCAGGTTATCTTGAGTTTATATTAACAAATTGTATAACTGTTAATATAGAAAAATTAATCAGTCCCTACTGTAAGCTGCCATTTTGGAAAATACATAGAAACATAAAGCACTGTGCCTTACCACTAGAAGTAGCCATTCCATTTTGTCCAGGACTGTGTAGTTTCCTGGGATGTGGGACTTTGAGTCTCACAAAACTGGAATGGAAACTAGAAAGTCCCAGGAAGACTGGAATGAGGTGGTCACCATACTTAAGAATAATTCACAGAAATTTGAGCACAGTATTCCATAGTATTGCTGAAAATATTGGCTGTAATTCATTTCGTTGAATTATGTGGGAAGCCTCATTCAATATCTTTAGATTCCCTAATGTATTTCCTTCAAATTTTTGGCACGTGTGCCAGTGTTCATCTTCATGTTTACTTAATTAGAGCTATGGATATCAGAATTTGTGACTAGGTAAATAGAGATTAAAAGTGCACAAAGTGGGCCACTTATTCTCTTGATCCCCTAAAAAGAATTATGGGTTCAAGACTAATTCTCTATAACCCTACTTGTTTTTAAGATAAAATATGAAACTATATTTATTTAGGTCTTCATATTTTAAGCCAAAAATGTGCCAAAATACATACCTCTTGTATTGTGACAAGGATTACAAAGTTATAAAGCATTTGTGTTTTGTGGTCTTCTCAGATGCTACACAACAGTAATGTTATTTGTGGCTAGTGAGTACTTGAAATGTGGCTAGTGTGGCTGTGGGACTGAATTCTTAATTTTGATTAATTTACATTAACATTTAAATAGCCACATGTGACTAGCAGCTACCCTGTTGGTCAGCACAGTTATGTAAGAACCTTTTCATACACTTTTAATAGTGAAAATATTTTGTGAACATTTTTCAATATCAGTAGCTATAGGCTCCAAATTAGGACATACTGATATCACCACAGTTTACGTATGAAAATAAATGTTTGAGCTGCTTAAATTAAGCCAAAGTACTGTTTCTACCTTTGCTAACACAGTGGTCAACTTTAAAACCCTAAGTGAAGTAGGTAAGAAATAAACATTTTATTTCCAATTCCAACTGAAATTAAAACCTAATGACTTATTCACGATATTCATTGACAAAACAGTGATTTCCCACTAGTGTTTTTAACTTTATTTCTTTCAGTTTCATAGTGATGAATCAAGTCAGGGAGCTATATTCAGAGATAGTTCTTTATAATTGTTAATTTAATCTTTAAAATATTCTGCTGATTTTCCCTACATCTAAAATTCTCTCTTCCTTTGATCTCTCTTTCATGCACTATCCTCCTATCTCTTTTTGCCTCTCTATTTAAAATGATCAAATCATCCCTACTTCCAGTTTTCAGAAACATAGTCTACTTTTATTGTGATAAATACTAAAGATAATAGTCTCATATTTTTTATTTATTTTCTTAATCAGTAACTTTTGATTAGCTCTCATTTTGTTTTTACAGAACAAAGGTCAGGGCTATCTCATGCAGTTAAATGGATCAGAGTAGTAAGTCAAGAATAAGCATATTATATGGTCTAAAAGGGCATGCTTAAGTGGTTTATATTTTTTTAAAAATCCAGAATGTGGTAGTCTATTTCAGTCCTAAATCTATTCACTTACCTTTCTTTCCTTTAGTCTGTAATGGACTTCTTTAAGGATTTTAGCCATGTCTGTCATTTTTACCACTCAGTGGTATTACTTTTTAAATAAAAGAATCACTATCATGCAGAAACACCAAACTTTCCACTCCATTGTTTATCAGATGTTCTTGTATGGTGAGCACTTGGGGCTATTTCTAGATTATCATGACATGATGATACATTTAATTTCATTATTCAATCTAAGAACTTTTTTCGCATATGAAAATATTATATGCTTTAAACACATAGCATAATCTCTAACTCTCATGCCCAAAACACAAAGTCTGCCAAATTAAGGGTAATAGGCTATCCTCCAGTCTTCCATTCTATTTGCCTCTTGTTAATTTATTTAAATGAAGTATAGTAAAACAACATTTTTTTCCCTCTAGATTAAAAACCAGAAAACAGGTAAAGCAAAAATTTTTCAAAATTAATATGTGTTTAAGATAAATTCTATCCATTAACTTGCTTCTTTTTTCTAAAATGGTGAAAAATACCACTACTATTCAATTTTAATAATAGAATACCTAAATCTAGCGTGAAAAACACTAGTGTTCTGCATGAGCATAATTTGAGAACTGCTGGTTCAGACTATTGTATCTAGATGGATGCCTGCTCACTTCCTAATTGTTGGTATTTTTTTTTTTTTTTAACAATGAAACATAGATTGGAAAAACAAGACTAGAGGAGGGGACAATCAAAACAATAAAATCTGTTTGGATTCAACTTGATTAAATAGTAAGTATCCTAATCACTTTTTTCATTCATTAGCTTGGAAGTACCTAGTTTGGCTGACAGGTCAACGATGCCAAAAATATAATCCTCCTCTGGAGACAGTCCGGCCACGTGAGTGAAAGACCCAGTTTTCTTAGAGTAAAAATTACTGTATCCAGTTTTCTGGGCCTATATCCAGAAAAATAAATAAAATTGAGATGTCAAAATTTAAAATGCCTATTGTCTACTTCTTTGCCTTTTACCAAAACAAATATGAACATAAAGTATGAAAGAGTAAACCCTCCATTTTATTATATGCCACTTTCCCTTTAACCCACTATGCTCCAACCCCATATTTTTCCTTGCAGTTCCTCAAACAAACTATGCTTTTTCTTGCCTCAGAGTTTTCACATGTATATTCTACTGATGGAAGGCACTTCTTACTCTTTGTCTGGCTTACTTACCCATCCGTAAGATCTTAGGTTAAATGCCATTTTTCTTCAGGGAGATCTTCATTTCATATTTCCTTCTACTATCCTATACTTTTTCTTTATGGCACTTAACACAATTTGTAATGCACAAGGACCCTCACAAATAAATAGATAATGGCTCTTACCTTCTAGACTTTAATCAAAAGCTCCTTGTTTCTTTTATTCAACACCTGGCTCAATCTCTGGCACAGTGAGCCTTAACACTCAGTTTTTTTTAATAGTCAAATGAATAAGTAAATACTTTGTAATTTGACTTAAATGAACAGCTGAGAGGCAACAGTGGGAATCCATAGGACTTTATCATTTTGTGTGAAGCCGCTCTATCTCCCTTCTTCCTACTGCCTCTTACTACCCATTTAAATCCTGACTGGTCATTGTGGTATTCCCACAGCAGCAAGAAGTATTCTTCATTTAGCTAA
This sequence comes from Eulemur rufifrons, assembly GCF_041146395.1. NCBI lineage: Eukaryota > Metazoa > Chordata > Mammalia > Primates > Lemuridae > Eulemur > Eulemur rufifrons. Next base: position 10,339,480 of record NC_090998.1, read on the forward strand.
CTCATCGTGACTCCAACTTCTATCACTTTTCAGGATTCCAACTTCTAGAACCTTTTTGGCTACCAATCATCTTTCCTACAGCAGCTTTAGATGTCCCTTCCAGAGTACCCAGAATGTTCTTTAAAATCACAGATCACCATGAGCAACAAGATTTCCCTCATGATAGTTTCAATATTGTAAAATAGTAGCAGACTACTGTCACCAAAAAGCTCACACAAAAATGATGAGTTCATCATTTTAGTCATGTAGTATTTGTAGCATACCATACCTTAGGCATGTCCTGCCTTGCAGTGTCACAGACCGAGGTTCTCTTCTTGGCCATAGTGGATTTTAAGTGAAAAAGATATGAAATGTCCTGGGTTAGGAAGGGCAAAGGAACGAAAACTAACATTTATTGAGCACATATTATGTGCTGGATACTGTACAAATACATAACTCTGATTCAGTCCTCACAACAACCCTGTGAGGTAGGAATTGTCCTCATTTTATACATAAAGAATCACTTTTCTGACAATTTGGGTTGTCTCTTGAATTTTTCTGTTGACATCAACTTCCATTTATTTACTTTTATCCTCCTTATTGTAGAGATTTTGGCAGCTGCATACCAGAAAACCTACTTCTACTCAATAAACATTAATTTAATGAAGTAAGTTTCATAGTACATGAATGCATGATTGAAAATTAGAAGCTACCATCCTGTGTCAGATTACATTCTTTCCTGGGCTGTGCTAAAAATCATCTGAGGTACTAAGCCTTCTTGCTTGGTTTTCACATTTCCTGTTTTTACACACGTACAGACACGTGCACGTGCACACACACATTTTCATCATTGATGTAACTTTGACGCTCTAGGCTTAGTCTTCTTAGTCTAATAGGAACTGGGAAGCTAGCCTGATGAACAATACATGTTGAATGTTCTTAATCATGAAATGACTCCTGCAGCTTCTAATTCATAGTACCAAGCAGGGTTTACCTGTCTCAGAATGAGATAAAAGGGAACCATCTTTTTCTTATCTATATCCAAGGGGAAACTCAGAAGTTCTCCTTTATACCTCTCCTCTAACTCTACACATAGGGACCTGGACTGAAGAACTTTATGTCCTTCCACCTTCTCTTTGAAGGAGGTCTTGGTCCACACCTATAATCCTGAGCAAGTAGAACGTTGAATTTTCTCTTTTTTCAACTCCTTTATTGAATTTCTATTCTCTCATTTCATCCCAAATTATCTGGACCTTGTAATAGTCTAGATAAAAACATGGTCCAGGGGGAAGCTAGGCTAGGATGTGAGGGACCAACTTGTTTGTGCCATGCCTCAACAAACATTGCAGATTTCTAAAACCTCCCTTGAATGACACTGCCCCCCACTTCTACCCAGGATCTCTCGGACAGAGACAGTGGAAACGAGACTGACTGTTTCTCAGCTCAGGGTATATGGTATGTAGAGCCTCATTCAGCAACATTTCAGATATCTAGGGAAATGTGTAAAGGAACATCCAGGATCCAGGTCCCATTTCTGCCTTTATGTCCCACTAGAAAATCCATTATCTGTTCTTGGAGGAATTGATTCCAAGAACATAATCACCCCTAAATTTTTCTTGCCTGGGGATCTTCAAAGGACGCTATAGCTGTAGGAGAGGCTCTCTACTTGGATGCCGGCCACGTCTGCGTACAGTTCAGGAACCACTAACTCTGGTACTTGCAACACAGCCTTGTCATCTGCAGTTCTAGTGGCAGCTTCTAGGCGCAAATGTAGCTCTCTAGGTGAGGGGCGGCTGTCCTCACTCCAGCGCCAGCAGGACTTCATAATACTGTACCTGAGAGGGAAACAAGAGAAACTGACTTCTTTGGCAAGCAAATGTCTGAGGAACATGTCTCCTCTCCCCAAAAAAACCTCAACAAAAACCCCGCAATTCTTAATCTTCTGTTTCCTTTGTTTCTCATATTCTTCCCAGAGACTGATATTCCTTCTCATCCTCTTTATATCAAGTCTCTTAATATCATCTTCTCAACAGGTGCTCTTTCATAATAGGAATGACTTAAAATTTTTTGAACTATAGAGTATGACAGGACAGTTTTTTCACTATATATGGTTTATTGTGCATCGTAAACACTGAACAGTAAAGGAACAGGGCTAGGACTGAACACATGTCTTTCTTACTGTATAATGTGAGATGGAGATTTTAATCATTCTATATTGTGCATAATTTATATTGATTTCATGTTGTTTGAGGTATCTCTTCATCAAAATATTAAGGTCTTTAAGGTTAGGTATTTTGTCACTTTAGTGTCTCCTCTAGTATCAAGGACAGCATTTAACACCTAGAAATGTTTGTCAACAATTTCATTCCAGTATATCCAGCCACATTATTAAACTGTGTGTATATGTGTGTATATACACACATATATACTTAAGATATTTAAACTTTATAATCTGCTTGATACAGTAACTTTTTTGTAGGGAAAACCAAGTGCTGGAAATTTATTCATTCAGTGCTGAAAAACTTACAAAGTAGCAACAGTTCTAATAGAAACGTTAATATATTCTATGCTGTCTTCTCGTACATAATTTAATCTTTTCTTATGTTCTGTAACAGTGCCTTTTTGAATTTCATTGGTAATAAAATTCCATATATAATTTTAATTTTTCCATTTTATGTCTCCAGGTTGGTTCACTGTCTGCTTCTGCTAATAAGATTGTATCCTTCTTTTCCTTCCTTTCTAATTTCTTCTTAACCCCCTTGGTCTGATTGGATTCTGTCGTACTGAGAGCTGGGAAAACAGGAAGTCAGCAATTTTTAAAAGTTATAAGAACTGGTATACTCTGAATGAGTAACTCTAATGCAGTGAATTTTATGATAGTTGTCTTTGAACTGAGGCTGGCAGAAGACTGACATTTAGACAAAACACTACTGTACTTCCATTGGGTTTGGATCAATTCCTATTTTAGAAGCTTCCTGTGGAACTACCCTTTATTAAAATTATATTCCTAATATAGTTCTCAGTAGTTACCTCAACATTATTTGTATGTGGTGGGTAGGTATGTGTGTATATATATATGTGTGTGTGTGTGTGTGTGTGTGTGTATGATATATGAGATGTGTTTTACTGCATGGGTTTGGTCTAAAGCTATGCATTAGCACATAAGGACTGCTGCAGATCACCTGAGCCACTTTGAAAAGGGCATGATTGATAGGGAGCACAAGAAATTTGAAAAGATAGAATAGACCTTTAAAAGCCACTTACATGGTGTGTGTGCAGCTACTGGGTCTCTTCATGATTTTCCTCCTCTGGAGATACTGCAGGATGCTGGTAGGAGGGACTTCAGGGTATGGTGGTGCCCCTGTCATTATGGAAAGAATGACTGTAGGGTCTTCTAAAATATGAACTGTAACTAACACTGCTTTCCCTCTGCTTGGGCTAATTGCCAGCAAAAGGTACAGCCACAAGAAAAATACTAGATATAATACAGTTGCTCCCCGGTGATCAAGTAAGTATATAGCTTAGTAAATTTGGGGGAAGGGTGTTGGGGGCGGGGAGGAAAGTGATAAGTTAGTAGAATCTTGAGTCTTTAAGGAAAGCAATAAAATAAGACCTGTGCTCCATTCCCAATAACATGGAAGATGCTGCAGTTTCTCAATCAAATGGATGAATAAGTCTGAGGAAAACATTCTTATGTTTATGCGGAATCACTCTAGAAATTATCCTTGGGATTGAAAACATCCCTTAAAATTGGCAATGTTTGGGGAACTGAAAGAAAGAGGAAGAGAGCAAAAAATGAGGACAGGGAGGGAGGGAGTAGGTAACTAGGGAAGCACCACTTTATGAGACTATCTCAGGAATCAGCCTTGGATTTCACGTTAGCCCAGCTCAAACTTCAGAGTGGAACTAAAACCCTTTCAAAGCATATGTCATCCACCACTTAAATAAACATACTTGCATATTTGCATACAGGTACACACTGCTTTGGGGATCATCCTTACCTAGAGTCACCATCTCATAGAGCAGAATCCCAAAGGACCAGCTGTAAAAGAAACAAAGCCATCTACTTAATTTCTATTCCTGCCTATTCTAAAGAGAGCTCATTTAAATATCAGAAGCCTTTGGTAAGAACTCCATAAAGAAGGCAATGAGGGAGAATCAAGGGTGAGTGTCTGATAAAACAAGCAAAGTAATAGTGCCATTAGAAAGCATTTCTGTTCAATATGCTTAGATTCTAATCTATTTGAGGACTGGATTTATGTCTCTTTCCTTCCTTATCTCAAATTAATAAATACTATTATTTGTAAATGTGTGTGTATGCAGTTGCACACATGCACACACACATTTACTTAAATATAAAGAAATTTTCCCCTCTGCATGTTTTTCATCCTTTCCTTCTCTGCTGAAATTCCAGCTTTTATTCACAGCACAAGACTAAGTGAGTTTTATCATTTATCCATTATTTTCTCAGTAGATCTAATTGCCCAAACCTTGGAAAAATACTGACAGAGCAAGCTTTATACATAGTTGGAATAGGTATTTGCCTAAGTAGTATGCCTTGAAAGATGTATATTTTACTATTCTATAATATCATTATTAAACGAGTGATATTTTACAGTTTATTACTCCCAGATCTCTATTGAAAAACAGATGTCATTGGAGCAGCATTGGAAATCTCTTAACTGACTCATCATATTAAGCAATGTTCTAAATTCCCTCTGCTGCTCATGACTAGTAGGACTCATGCTAGTAGGATATTCTGTATTACATCTATGTGCTTCTCCAAGCAGTTGAGTCATATGGCTATCAGAAGTCAACTGTGATTCTTTACAATCCTGTTTATGCCAATTTTATATGTAACTATAATTATGTAATCAATTAAATATTACATAAACTAAACATAAATGCAAAGAAGTGTTATCTCCCTGCAAACTAAGTTGAATACTTTGAAAATAGTCCATAAAAATACACTGCTAAAAAGAAAGTAGTGTCACATTTGTGTGGGCGAGACAACTGTAGGAAATTGGGAAAAATAAAAATCTGAAGTCAAATTATTTCACAATTGTTGTTTTCAAGCTTTTCACTCTACTTAGAATCATCCCAAACTGGAACTCAAAATAAGTCGTTACGAATGCTATTTATACAGGAAACATAACATATAACTTCATTTAAGAGGCCCATCTTCATAAAAAGAAGACTTGCCCCTCCTTCAAAAGATTGATAGATAAATGTACATTTATTTAAGTTAAATTATTGGTGGTATGTTTTTATTTTAATAATGCTTGTTTAACTGGGCTTTTGATTAAGTAGAACCACTGCCTTGTGATAAAAGACTCCACTAGGTTAAGTCCTCATATGAATGTGAGTAATCTTTTCATTTTTTGTTTTTCTTTCCTAATTAAGGCTGCTAATTTAATACAGAAAGAATACTTGAAAAGGCACTAAAAAAGGACTGCAGACAGATGCCAGACATGAACTCTGTCACGTAATATTTCTGCTTGAGAGTATGTCTGACTTTTTTTCTTTTTAGAAACACAATCTCACTTTGTCACCCAGGCTGGAGTGCAGTGGCATGATCATAGGTCACGGCAGCCCCGAACTCCTGGCCTCAAGTGATCCTTCCACCTCAGCCTCCTACAGTGCTGGGATTACAGACGTGAGCCACCTCGACTGGCCTACAGTATGTCTGATTTCTAAGTAGAGATTTCATTTGCAAACCTAATTGGCAACAGATCAAATCATGTTCAGGGAGGACACCCAGGTCATGCAGGGAAGAAATCCAAAGGCCAGGAGGAACAAACCGTACACATCTCCTCTGATGCCAGCAGGTCTCAGGAGAAGCCGTTCTGGGGCAAGCCACTTGAGAGGTATGGTTCGCGTAGAGGAGATGGCCCCTCGGGCATGGACTTCATAAGCCAGGCCCAGTCCACAGAGCTTAGCAGTAAGATCACTTTGGATTAGGATGTTCCTGGCTGCCACATCCCCATGAAATAGATGTTTATCTTGTAGAAATTCCTGTCAAAATAGTATGAAAGATGATCAGCTGTCTGAGGTCATCACTAGGATTACGGACGTGGAGAAGCAGTCCTAGGAATCCCCAGAAAGACAAGGACATTTTCTACTCTGAACAAGTCTCATTAATAATGACATACTGCCTCCAAAGTATGCTAATGAATCGGACATGTTTTGCATAGTGTGTAGGATTACCAAACTGAGCAAGTAATCCAAATGATATTGACAGTGGATTTTTGAAAGAGTAATCACCCACTGTACATCAAACCCTGATCTCTGCTTGATTTCACTTTCCTCTCAGGACCCAGTTAGACACTGGAAAAGGGAGTAGGTTCCAAATTTCTAGCAGTAATCCCCAAAATAGGGTAATAAACACATAGCAAAATTGAATGTCATAATAATGAATTTATATAAAGTTCTACATCACCTCATTTTGTCCCTAAAAGAACTGGTTGAGGTGAGTTATGGAAGTATCTTTTAGATAAATCTAAATGATTACACAAGGTCACATAGTTATTAAATGGTGGTGACCGGAACCAGGTATTCTAATTCATAGGACATACTATACAAACTCTAGTAATAATTCTCAAGCCAGGCTGCATAACAGAATTGCCTGAAACCAAAACCTAGGAAGAGAGACCTGGTAACTTACGGTTTTAAGAAATATCAAAGTGATTCTAGTATAGCCAATAAAGCATTGGAGAGCCACTGCACCTGATGACACTGATTTGCTGGAGTCATTTCCTTCAGCATCAAACTATTCAAGACTTATGGAGAAGTCGAAAAGCTATACATGATCGAAGAGCTAGAGATTAAAGTCTATGGTTACTAAACAAGGATGCTATAAAAAATTGTAGAGGTGATAATTTCCAATCATTGATGATGAAAGAAACAGTGACTAGCAGTTTTCTGTCTATGGTAAGGTTTTAGAACAAAGAAATTATAATGAGAAGAATTAAAGAATGTACTAATTTTGAGGTTGTTAAAAATAAGAAGAGCGTGATATTGCCTTGTAACAGGTAATGTAGGGCCCTGATGAATGCATCCATTTGATCACTTCATCACTATTGGGTACCTGTGCCGTTATGGTTCAGAATACAAGGTAGGCTGTATCCTGACACTATAACTTTATCAAGGGAACAGACTCATTTATGTGGTATGTTTGTTCCCTTTCCCTTGGAGCTTCAGTCATAACTACTGCTCTTTTCCTACCTTAATACCTCTTTTTTTCTTTTTCCTGATTCTATTTAGATCTCTGATATATTTCACACTTCATGGTGGCAAGATATATCAAATATTATGCTTGACATAGTAGCTTCACAAAGCCTTGATTTTTCTTATGCTAATTTTAAAAAATTATCTAAATAATTTCATAGAAATAGTCACCTAAATTTTCTGAGTAATTCTAATAAAGGTGATTTTTTTTCTCTTAAATCCTGAGTTCTTTCTCGTCCCTCTTTTATTTAAGTTGGTTTAAAATAAAGGAATGATCCCCTTGTTACTGCTTCTCATTCCTCCTTTTCTACTTGTTCCTTCATTTTTTATAAGTATATGTACTCCCTATCACATTCAGTATCAAAGCAAGTCTCTAACCAAACATGTTCTGAACTAGTTCTTCTTGTTTTTCAGGTATAAAATTGTATACTTCCTTCTGGTTCTGTAGCCTTTCACCCATGCAGTTTCTCTTTCCATATCTTCTCCCTTCTTGCTTCCCTATTTCCCCTTTTACATCTGTTACTATTAGTATATATGGGGAAATAAGAGTATCAAGACATGGGCATATAGCTCTTGACCCTAGCTTTTGACCTTTGAGACTAAGAAACCTTTAAAATCCTTCCTGTTCCTTCTATAAACCCTAAGTTGATTATTTTCTTCCTGGAAGTACTAATCCTTTATTATAAATGATTTCATAAAGGAGGGACTGAGAACAAGTTATCAGTGCTTGAGTTTCTGCCCCCTAACTTCTATTTCTCTTTAAAGTATATACCCCATTTGAGTATATGGATACGAGAAATGTAGCACCAAATATGAGGCTAACAAGACAAATCCTCACCATCTGTTGTCATTTTGCCTAGTCTTACCAGAGCCAAGAGGACCTGCTTTCCAATGTGATATACTTGTTTTTCTGTGAGATCATAGAGAAGACCATCCATGGTCATCACATCCTAAAAAGACAGAGAAAAAAAGCATTATATCCAAATGGCATGAACAGATTTGGGGGAAAAAATGAGTTGGGCAGAGATACTCTGAAATGCAGATATCAAAGCTAAGAAAAATTACAAAAACATAAGGACTAATATTCAAAAAGAGACTGGCTGGCATGGGAGATTTTCAGATATGCAGAGAAATACAATGATTCATTGGACTGGACAAACAGTTAGAAATGTAGATAGGCCAGGCGCAGAGGCTCATGCCTGTAATCCTAGCACTCTGGGAGGCCGGGGCGGGAGGATCGCTCGAGGTCAGGAGTTCGAGACTAGCCTAGGCAAGAGTGAGACCCCCGTCTCTACTAAAGATAGAAAGAAATGATCTGGACAGCTAAAAATATATAGAAAAAATTAGCCGGGCATGGTGGCACATGCCTGTAGTCCCAACTACTTGGGAGGTTGAGACAGTAGGATTGCTTGAGCCCAGGAGTTTGGGGTTGCTGTGAGCTAGGCTGATGCCATAGCACTCTAGCCCAGGAAACAGAGCGAGACTCTGTCTCAAAAAAAAAAAAAAAAAGAATGTAGATAAATAGAAGGCAAGAAAGACTGAATAAAGCAGCAGTTTTTCTGGAGCTGTATGTGTTGTAGTGTGTGTGTGTGTGTGTGTGTGTGTGTGTAGTTAGCACATTAATGCATCTTTCTTGAATGCCTGGAATGTGCCCGATTCCATGTTAGGAACTTGGAATACAAGAGTGAACAAAATAACATGGCTGATGCCTTCTGGAGGTTATTGAATGGCAGACACATGTATATCAGAATCAAATAATCGTATATACATAAATGGTTACATATCTATAAGAGCCATGAAGGAAATGTACAAAATGCTAAGAGAGGATATGATGGTAGGAAGAAGAGAACTGATTCAGTTGGAGGGACAAGGAAAGCTTTTGATGAAAATCAAAAAGCTTCTCCCTTCTTTGCATAGTAAATGTTCACTGAAGGATGAGTGGACATTAACTATGCAAAGAAGAGAAGGGAAAAGTTTGGTGTAACTAGAAAAATATATGAAGATGATCTGAAATAAAGAAGCATGGTATTTTTCAAAAATGGAAGGTAGTGTGGTTAGAGCACAAAACAAGTTATAGATGGATAACCTCTTTAAAAGGTTTGAAATGTCTAAAGACTTGCACATTGTCCTCTTTACAACACTGGATGGAAGACATTAACAGGGTCCCTTTTTCCTACCCATATGTACTATAATCAGCATATTGAGAAAGTTCAATTAATATTGAACTTGCTCATTAGCAAGTGAGAAACTAGGGAAACAGCACTTCAGAAAGAGGAAAAGGACTTCCATTTAAGTCTAGAAATGTCTGAACGTTTTAATTTTTTAAATAGGAGTTTGAGGTACAAAAACTTAACAGGCTGAATTTCTCCCTGAGACATGCCTGGCATACTATTGTGATATTACAGAATGGAAAACACAATAATGACAAAATGACAATCATTACTAACAATAGTTCTGTTGTGATGTAATTGTCCTTATAACAGCTACCATTTTCAGTCCTTACTATGTACCAGCCACTCCTATGTTTTTACATGCATAATTTATTTTATTTTTTGTAATAATTTATTATTACTCCCATTTTACAGATTCAGAAAACTCAGGATCAGAAAGGTGACTTGGCCAAAGTCACAAAGCTAGTAGGAGGAGGAGCCTAAAGTCCATGCTTAAACTTGTGCTTCCCAATATGGTAGCTGTTAGCCACATGTGGCTACTTAAACTTACATTATCTAAAATTAAATAAAATTTAAAAATTTAGTTTCTTAGTCACACCAGTCACATTTCAAGTGTTCAAAAGCCACCTGTGATTAGTGGCTATCATGTTGCACAGAGCAGATACGGAATATTTCTATCATTACAAAAAGTTATATTGGACAGTGACACTTAGTTACTGTTTTGTTGTTACAAAGTCTCTCTTTTTTGTCACTTGTCATGCCAATTTACATGTGAACAGCCAATCAAACAGGCCAAGGCTTTCCTTCCTAATACCTCTACCCTAATGCTCACCCGGCGACAGGTCCAGAGAAAGCTGAGCAGGTCCCCCTGGGCCACATCTTCCAACACCATGTAGAGTGGCAGCCTGTCTGTGCAGCAGCCTTCCAGCTGCACCAGGTTCTTGTGTTTCCCCAGGTACTGATAAAACTGGATTCGCCCTAAGAAATCCTGCACCTCTTGGAGCTCAGCTGGTTCTGTGGAGGACAGAAGAGCCAGGCAGTTAGCAGAGCATCCATCACCAATGAGCGGGAGACATGGAGCAGGAAGCAACTTCAGATAGTAATTCTCAAGGCCCCACAGGGGAGTGAGGGTCAACAAAAACAAATAGAACGGGGACCAAGTATTAGAAGAAGATGCTCAGTGTCACTGATCTTTTATCAAAGGTCACATAGAATTATAGGTCTTAGAACTGGATAGGCTTTCATCTGCCTAAATAGACAAATATTCTGTTCACATTAAAACATCATCACTGTCTAGGCCCTTTAATATTTTTGCTTATCCTTGTTCTATTTTATATATCCACCATTACTGACCTATATCATGAGTATTAGCAAAAAGAGAAATATAGTATCAGGAAAGGGCATCAAATAGCGAAGAAAAAAAAGCTGGCCACAGTGGCTCACCCCTGGAATTCTAGTTCTCTGGGAGGCCAAGGTGAGAGGATCGCTTGAGGTCAAAAGTTTGAGACCAGCCCGAGCAAGAGTGAGACCCGGTCTCTACAAAAAAAAAAAAAACAACAGCTGGGCGTGGTGGTGCACACCTGTAGTCCCAGCTGCTCAGGAGACTGAGGGAGGAGAATCACTTGAGCCCAGGAGTTTGAGATTGCAGTGAGCTATGATGACAACACTGCGTTCTAGCTGGGGGCGAAAAAGTGAGACTGTCTCAAAAAACAAAATAAAATAAAATAAAATAAAATAAAACAAAATAGTGAAGAAAAATGAAGAAACGATCTCAGAATCCTAGTCTGAGTAACATCCAATGTGGAAAAATAAATTCTAGCAGCCTTGATAGGCAAGGCTGGGCTGGGGAAAGAAAGAGCCCAAGAACATTTCTGTCTCAGTTTTCTACCCTTTCTTCCCTTCTTCTTCTGCACACAATTGTGATCACAATTATCTGCTGATTGACATCTCAATGTTTGCAAACCCTGTTAACATTTACTGTTAGGAACTCATAATGGAAAAGTAAAAAGGGGAAGGGAAATCTAGCACTTCTCCTTTTACCTTTTAAAGCCTTGAGGACAACACTCTTTGGCTTAGCAGAGTCCCCGGTGTTGATTTTGGCTCGATAGATGGCCCCACAGCTACCATTGTAGATCTGCTCCAGAACCTCAGAGAGTTGTTCCCGGGGCACCTGCAGCTTAGCCAGGGCAGGTGTGGTAGCTCGTAGAAAGCTTTCCACTGATGTGTCCTTAAGTGGCACGACCACATTTCCTCCGTGTCCTGCTGCTTCCCAGCTTAGGCTCCTAGATGGAGGTATAGGGGCAGTGCCTGGAACAAAGAGATGATTTCAACCAGCTTTTCCCTGCCCTGCAGACTCAGGAGAACAGAGCCTGGAACAAGTTGGCATGGCAGTTCCCCAAGCAGTTTTCTCTCTGGCCAGTGTGGGGCTCTCTGATGCTTCTCCATAAACATCAACACCAAGATTATAGAACATTTATAATAATCCCCCATTACTTCCAGGACAACTCAGGATGGACCCCTGGAAAATGGTCATGATATTTCTTTTCTGTCTTCCTCAGGATTACAATTCAGTATTCCCCATGAGTACAGTATGGAAGCAATTAAAGAAGTTTCTAGGCCGGGTGCAGTGGCTCACACCTGTAATCCTAGCACTTTGGGAGACTGGGGCAGAAGGATCACTTGAGCTCAGGAGTCTGAGACCAGTCTGAGCAAGAGTGAGACCCTGTCTCTACTAAAAATAGAAAAAATTAGCTGGGCATGGTGGCGTGTACCTGTAGTCCCAGCTACTTGGGAGACTGAGGCAGAAGGATCACTTGAGCCCAGGAGTTTGAGTTTGCTGTGAGCTAGGCTAATGCCACAGCACTCTAGCCTGGACAACAGAGTGAGACTCTGTCTCAAAAAAAATTAAGGAAATTCCTGAATAGGTACCCAAACCATAGATACCTAAAGGTGGTGGTAACTACCAGGTACTATCATTTAAGTCAGTCAAATGGCTTTCAGTGTTGGAGGAAAGGTATGGATAACTCATCAACTTTAAGCTATAGTTATTCTTCCTCCCTCAAGTTGTCTCAAAAGTCAAATTATTCCATATTTTCTTGAGTCTTAGTCAAAAAACTCTTCTCGTACTTTTTCTCTTCTTTAGCCAGCATGAACTTTCCTCCAGTTAAAAAAGGGAGTTTCATTCTTCTTGTTAAAACTCCATGCATTCATTCATTAATCCATCCACTTATTCAACAAATATCGCCTGCTACATGCCAGGTATTGTTCTATGTGCTGGGAACAGGCAAAGTTCAGATTCAACTGAAGATTACTTTCTAGTGGTAGGGGAGAGGAAGCAGATAATAATATTTCAAGCAGTAATTATTGTAGAGGAAAATAACAAAATGAAAAGAAGCATCACTGATGCTATTTATATATGAAGGTCAAGAAAGGCCTTTCTGATGAGATGACATTTGAGAAAGACCTGGAAGCAATTAGGGAGCAAACCATGCTTGTGTCAAGAAGAATAGTGTAGGCAAAGGGAGCAAGAAGTGCAAAGGCATTGAGCAAGGAACATACTTGGTATATTTGAGGATAAGCAAGAAAGCCAGCACAGCTGGAGCCAAGAGGGACCACTGGAGCATTGTAGGAAAGAAGGCCAGTGAGGCCTAGAGCATGTAAGGTCATTGAAAGAATTTTGTCTTTTTTTATTCTGAGCAAGACGGGAAGCTCTTGGAGGTTTCAAACAGAGAACTGACAGGACTGACTCTGCCTTAAAAGAATCATTCTGGCTCCTGTGGGGAGAACAGACCGTGAAGGGGTAGGCGAGAAGCAGGGAAAGCAGTTAGGAGTGTACTGTAATGATCTATGCAAGGTGAGAGTGGCTTGGGTTTATTTTGAAGATAGAGTTAACAGGATTTGCTTATAGATTAGATAAGAACTGAGAGAAAGGTGAGTTAAGGATATCTTTAAGGTTTTAGCCTGAAAATACACAGGCTGGACCTTGCCATTTACTAAGACAGGGAAAACTACTGGAGGAGGACATTTGTGAGAGAATCTTAGGAACTTTGTTTTGGACATGTTACATATGATAGGGTAAAATGTCATTCTTCAAGGATGTTACCAAAGCTGGCTTTAACCCTAGGTCCTTACACACTCACACAGTCAAAGGTTTGGTAGTCCATTAGGACAAAGAGGACAGAAACAGGTCACATGAGGCATCTCTTGCCCACCCTTCTGTCAGTCACTCAACAGAGTTCCAACTCATGGCTTCTTAGAGAAGAGATCGCCTCCTCTCAACGCCTCAGGAGGGAACCCCTGCCTCTCTCATTGCAGGTGCCTAGACTCCTAGACTCGGGCCTGTTGAAACTTGGACTATATTTTCCCTAATCTCCATCTTCCCTGAGCCCCTTCCCAGCCCCACAGTTTGAGCTTTACCTCGGAGTCCAGGACGCTGCTGTTGGGCTCTTTGTTCTCTGATAAAAAGCCACAGGATGACACCAAGTAGGATAAGGAAGGCGCCAACCAGGAGAGCTGGAACGATAATCACTTCGTACTGCTTCTCCTGGACAACTGGGTAGAATCAAGCAGGAAGAGAAGAAAATGACAAAGAAGCCTGACCTGATGTCCAGTTTCCCCTGCCCATGGGTTCTCAGCTCATCACACATGAAAAGGTCATCTCTTCTACCCTCCCCTCTATTCCAATTCAACAGAAGCACTCCTGGGAGCAACACCAATCATAAATCCCAGTGTCACTGTTTCTGAGGCTGTAAGTGTGTCCCATGCCTCTTTTGTCATTTTTACTACTGAGATAAAAGATGCTGCATCTGGATCACCAATTGGCATTTATTCCACCACCCCCCAAAAAAGTCAATGGCCTCTAGTCTCCATTCTTATATCACCACTATCTTCATTTCTACTAGAAATCGAATAATCCTCCTTCAAGAATCTATCCAGACCTTAGTCTCCATAATGCTAAAATCAGAGCATAGACATCTGTGTGTCTGCACTTACCACACAGCTTGTCAGTGAGACTGCATTCCAGCAGCACCCGTGTCATGCCTCTCTCACCGCCCATTGCCGCCGGGCTGTCCACTTCTCTGCTAGGCCCGCAGAGAATGTACAGAGCACGGCTGTGAATAATTCCCAAGGGCTGAGTGGTTCTGGAAAAAAAAAATGGATCATGCACAATTTTAAACTGCCTCTATAAATAACTAGTTAAGTAAGTGGCTACCTCTCTGAGTCATCCTTTTATCTCCATCTGTCTGATATTCAGGCTGGAAGAACCCTCACACGCATACTCCCCAGCCCTCAGCATTTTTCTTCACCCTGTTATACAGCAAATACAGCCCTGATCTGGTCTTGTCCTTTCATCCCATGGTTACTGAAACTATTTTAAAGGCTCTCCTCCTACCCAGGGCTTCTGCTCCCATGCTCAAGTACAGATTCACAGAATCTGTGTGAACAATTGTGATCTGTGGCTTATGTGGGCAGGATCTACCTCCCTTACAGCACTTAAATGTGTCTAATTTTTTTTTTCTTTTTGCTGTGCATCATACTTTTTAACAAAACATTTATTTGTATACAAAGTTAATTCAGAAATGAATAAATAGTTGGCTGATGCCAAGAGATAAGAGTTTTGCATTTGTTTTCTTTCTCTGAACTATTACACCCTCATAAGCAATGAACAGACAGCATTTATCAATAAATGCTATTAGTTCCTAAGCTCTCAGAGCTTCAAGGAGCTTCCCCTGCTTATAGCAGATATAGACACACATTCATTCATACCAGGATATAAAGGAAGTATCAGTACCAAGCCACTTTCTCTTTCTCTCTTTTAAATAAAAATGGAATATATTCATATGGTCCAAAAATGAAAACACAAAATGGTATAGCACAAAAATCTTTTCTCCCCCTTACCCCATCCTTCTCCATTTATCCAGTTCCCAGTTCTCCTCCAAGAAGACTATAGTTACTTGTTTCTAGTTTACTTGGCAAGAGATTCTTTATGTGACTTTTAAGTCTACATAATCAGCATATATTTCAAATGACACCTCCAGAAATTTGGTTCGTTCTTTCTGAAGAGAACTTGTGATTAATGCTCTCCCATATAGCTACAAACTTTATATTTTGCCCTTACTTGACAAGAGTCTCCTGTGGCTCCATGGTCAGGAAAGCCTGCTTCTTTAATTCTGATTGATGTAAAAGAAAATATGGTGATTTTCTGCCCTGTAATCCTAAATATGTGATCCAGTCTTGTAGTAACTTGATACAAAGATAAAACAAAAATCAGAAGTGTAACTTGTATGGCATGCTACTAATATGTTACATGTGTTACTTTAGCCATATTATGAAGTCTTCTATTATTACATATTATTGATACTAATAACCACAGTGTTATTAATTGAGGCAGAGTCTCTCAGTGCCTGAAGGTCCTAAGTAAAGAAGCCTTCCAGCTCCTGCCTCACCCCTTTTCCACTGTTCTTGGAGTTCCATGAGCTGGTTATGTGGGTTTGATAATTAAACAATTCCCTTTCAACTCAGAAGAGAGACAGGTGTGTGCTTGGTTGACAAAAGCCCAGGCAAACAGAGAAGTTGTAGCCAGAAGGTGGAAAATTGCAGAGAGGATAGGGAAATTCTTATCTGTGGGTTTGTACACAGCAAGGGATCTAAGAAGTCAATGAATAGTTAACAAAGTCCACCACATCTAGTTTGTAAACCAAAAAGGCAAGGAGAAAGTTTCTGCAATTCACAAGACCACATGGAAGGAAAGGCACTAGCAATGGTGCAAGAAACAGGGCCTTGAGAGGGGAGCAAAGGGGAAGGTCTTAAAAATAAAACAGCTTGGCTAGGGGAATTCAGAGGCCATGTGAAATCTTCTTACTGCTATTCTCATTCCTGTTTTCCTTTCCTCTTGCTTCTTTTCCTGTGCGTTATCAGATGTAATTATTTTTATTCAGGGAGCAGCCAGTTTAACAAGTTTGGCTTTCTAGGGAGTAGGTTCTGTGAGCATAAGCTCTCTTTACCATCGTACAAGTGGAAAAAAGGGATCAGCCAGCAGCCAGCTCAGACTGTGACCTCTGCCCAGAAAACAAACTACACACCCAGTGGTATGTACAGCATGAAGTTGTTTAAAGCCATGTATGCACATGTACCCCCCCCCCACAGAACTGCTCATGGTGGGCCACACTCAACTACAGCACATGGCCAAACACACCTATCCGCAATGATTCAAACCATGCTTATACCCTCGCACCAGGCTATCACACCTATTACAGAGCACCCCACTTTGGATAAAATATGACCTTCTATTGTGTTTCCTGAGCCAGGTATTCACCATCACTTTGTACACAGGTAGTTCAAAGAGGC
Organism: Eulemur rufifrons; assembly: GCF_041146395.1. Lineage (NCBI taxonomy): Eukaryota > Metazoa > Chordata > Mammalia > Primates > Lemuridae > Eulemur > Eulemur rufifrons. The sequence continues at coordinate 10,356,204 of NC_090998.1, forward strand.
TAGGCTTATTAACACCTAGCAGCCCAATGAAATTGGATGCTAGAGCAAGGACAAATATATAGGGTAATGAGGCCCACTCAATGAAAGTGCTTTCCAGATGTTTGTACAATACGCTCTTCTCTTTCCAATGATTACAATTTAGGTAGAAGCATATGGAATGTGCCAAATGAGTCCAGTATTTTTAAGGTATACACACCAGGCATACTCACATATCCATGAAAACCTATACGAGAAACCTCACCATATAGAGGCCACCGAAGCTTGTACATCACAAGATGCTCATATTCACTTGTAACAACAATATTCCTCTCTAGATCACTTTTTTCCCTTACAATTTATATTCAGTAACCACATGGCTTTGCCTGGCCGGTCTGTGTCAAGCTGAGAAAAGGCATGCTTTGGTGCCAAAACCCTCTAGGATGACTCTTCCCATGGGTTAGTTGCTGGCCCAACTGACCATTAGAAGAATGCTCCTAACCAACATTTCTAAACAATATGACCAATACTCTGCCCCCTTTAATTATGTTTTTAGCTCACTTGCATTGAAGTACTATGTCTCCTTTAATTATATCTAAACAGTTTTCCCATTGTGTTAAAAAAATTACATGTACTTTTTCAGCTGGACTGTAAAATCCTTAAGAATATAAAGCGTTATCCTAGTTCTCTCTTTAGTGCTGTGTATAATGAAATTCAGGGCATTAGAATCAAGGGACAGATGAAATTATGAAATATTCTATGCTGATAACTACATTTGACAGTTGCAAAATGTTTGTATGTAGCTTCCTTATAGTTTACACATGCCTATATCAACAGTGCCAAATGTCTTCAGGCAGATTTCTAATTAAAACAATATTATTGCGTCATTTGTGGTTATCATTCTTTAATTTTTTTCTCAGTTGCTTTTGACTGTCTTTTAGCATATTAGAATGTTCAGCTCTCATCTTGAATTGAGAATCTGGAGGGGGAAATAGCACAATGAAGAAAGATATACAAATAGGAAGAGAATGAGAGTGAAATGGGGAGTGAAGTCCACCTAAATCTTTGCAAAACTAGAGTCTGGAGACCATAGACATTGATGAATATAACTAAAACTAATATGAGTATTAACTCTCCAAACTTTTACACATACTCACAATACCTATATAATGCCACACTGCATTTGTACATCTGTTTTATGTCCAAAAATACAGTTCTGCAACAATAACACAACTCTTATTGGTGACATTTCTTTTCAATTAGCACAATGGAGTCTCCTAGACATAATTAGCAATTTGCCCATGACTTCCCAGAAGAAACTCTTCTTACTAAAATACACCTACATATAGAACTTTTAAAATCATACTGATTCTCCTGTACTGTCCCTGCTTATGTGTTGAGAAAAATGTCTTGATTGGCCTTGGTAATAACATCTGGCCCTGTTCCACTAAGATGCAATTAAATCTGTCATGTCAGCCTCACCTGCAACTTACCACTTGCTTATCAACACATGTGGATCTGCCAGCCATGTTATTTTTAGATAGACAAGTGATCCCCCTTTCAGATGGATGCCACACTGGGTTAAGGAAGTTATTAATGGCTATGGGCCATGGGGCAGAGGACTCAAAGACGTAAAGTGAGGATAGTAAACTCCATGGCAGTAGCAGCCCCCAGACTGAAACAGCCTGCCTTCCTGCATAGTCATCCTTCTCCCCGCTTCATCCTTACGCTGGGCTACCTGGCAGGGGGAAAAAAGTGTTTAATGAAGGGAACATATTAAGTTGGAAGCAAGGTAGAAAAGAATGTTCGGATCTAGAGGATTCCAGAATTATCTCTAACATCCTGAAAAACAGGCCGTCCTTCCTGTTTTCAGATCACATAAAACATTTAGCAACTACAGTGTGCTAGGTATTGTGCTAGGCCGTACAAAGGAGGAAAGGCAGAAACTGAGGGATTAAGTTACAGATTAGCCAGGGTAAAAAAAAAAGGTGTGGGGCAAGCAATTGGCAGAGCAAGGTTTCAAACCCAGGTCTTTTACTTACAAGCCCAGTGTTCTTTAAACTACTTTATTATACATGGGTCCTTGTCATTCAAATGAGCAACACCACCAGGGTCAAGAAGGAATTACGTCAGAATCCAAGCGAATCATGGAAACCACAATGCCGAAGCCAAATTTTACCAACAACTATGCCATAATTTGGAAAGAACAGAATCTGCCTGTGTGTCCTTTAAAGCCTTATTGGGGCATAGATGATATCTATATATCTGTCTTGAAAGTGTATTCTGAAAATAAAGGTACAATCAGAAATTTTTTCTAGTACTCACCAGATTATGGAATTTTGGGTTGTTGTATTTGTTCATATTCCTGGATGTGACCCCCAATCCTATTTCTGTCTTCTGCAGTTTGAGTGAAAAAGCCCAGTTCCCAGGACTGGCAATCTTTCACGGCGAGCCTGAGGGTCAGGAAGGCTCCAGAAATCCCAGAGGACAGAGCACTGGCTTGGGAATTAGGATTCCCCTGCTGGATTTTTCTGCACCCCAGGCTCTACCTTTCTACTGAAACAAACCCATGAGAGGACAAAGGGTGAATGGAAGGGCAACCGAAGAGGTGGTCCTTTTTAATAGAGAAGCAGACTGGAGCAGCTAACTTGCCTCATGCCCTGTGATACCTCCTAGCGTGGATGAGCTGGAGAGGAGAGGAGATTACCTAGGTGCGGAGGTTACCTTGTCCTCCAGCTTGTCTCAGGTATCGAAGGATTGTGACTGTTCTGATCTTCACCCTCCTCCACCTTCCTAGAGAGCCAGGGCTTGAAATGCACTTTGAAACCCTAGGGAAAGGGGTTCCACCGATGGTGTCTAGGAGTCCTAAGCCTATTTAAACAGATCTTTTGACAATAAGACAGCCTTATCAGCTTTTCTTGCTGCTTATTTCTACCTATCCCCAGGGATTCCTGAAGCACATGTGATAGACAATTGAGATGAGGACGCCCAATTTGTATCCTGGCACCTCACGAAAGTTTACTCTGTAGAGGAACAAAGTGATTGCAAGACAGGCCCCACGACAGCTGGGTAAGAAAAAGCACAGTGCTCACTGACACTACAGACTGCATCAGAGTTCAAATAGATTACATAAACATGTTTTATTTCCTTTGAGGTGTTATACAAATTCAAAACAGTTTATATTATAATTATCATTCTATTTTCTATGCTCCCAATTCCATAATCTTCCATCTACCACTTTCAAACCTCAAAAGCCCAGAAATAATATATCTTAAATTAGATATTCTCCTGCCAATTATTTTTTCTTCCTGGGATTAATAGACAGTAACCATTTCCCCAGATCCCCAGCTGCTCCAGCCCAGAATAAGGGCTGTCAATAAGAGGGAAAAGCCAAGAACATACAACCACCACCCCCACTCACCACAGAATTGTCTCTGATCCATCTGTGTCTTCTTTTTCCTACCTGATTAATGCAGAAGATGCCCACATGTGCTGCCTGGGCTTCTTCCAAACACCTTGTTCCTACTGTTGTAAGTCACATTGCATTTCCAAGATCAGTCCCCCTCTTTGGTCTCATCCTGCTGGGTTTTTCCTTCTAAGGGTGAACTTTTGGTTCTTTAAAAATCTCTTGGAAGTTTTCCCTCATAAGTGAGAAGATCTGTTTTGTTTTCTGGCCACTGCTCCAGTGTGTTCTAGCATACTGCCCTCTGGCAGAAAGGAGGGCCCAAGCTAAGGAAGACAGAGAACAGTCTACAGCAGACTGTAGGAACACACACACACACACACACACACAGACACACATACACACACACAGGCACACACACACACACATACTCTCTCTCAATCGCTGATAAATGAGTCCCAGATCCATGCAGGCAAACAGTTGATGGACAGGAAATTTCACAATCAGAAAATCAACTCAGCTGCCATTGACCTCAATGCTGTGTCATACAGGGTGTGACACTATATTCTATACATAGAATGTAATCCCAGGTAAACAAAAACAAATGCCCGGCAATGTGAAAAGGCCACCTCTGAGAACACATAACCGCCTTTCTTATTCTGCACAGATCCAAGAGCAGGTTCTCCTCCTCAGGGAGTGGGTCAGCACAGTTCAGAACTGAGCAGCCCACTGAGCAGAACCGAGTTGGAGGATGTGGAGTCAGCACTGAACTGGGGCTATCATAACAGAGTGAGAGGTTTGAAGTCCTAGTTCTGGCTTCGTGGGTGATTCAGCATCTGGAGACATGCACCTGACCTTGCCACTCCTCTTCATAGTTCAGGGACCAGGAAGCTGCATCTCTCCTGAGGGCAATAAAGAACTACAGAGAGCAGCAGGAAATTAGTCACACCAGAAAAGGAGCAGGTCATCCAATAAGTATCCTCAGCCGGTTATTACACCTCACCTCTTCCCTGCAAGAGCTGTCAAACTCCAGAGGCTTCCTTTAACCTGCATCTTCCCACCCATGTCATGGCAGCCCCAGAATCTCACAGGTGTCCATTCCTACCCTTACCCTGCCTACAATTGCCTGTGGTGTAATGGTTAGAAAAGGGGCTTTGGAGTTTGACTTATATTTCAATCTCATATCCGTCATTCATTATGACTTTGTATAAGGTATTTTAACTTTCTGAGCCTCTGTTTTCCCATATGTAAAGTGGTGATAATGATATCTACCTACGAGGGTTTTTGAGAGTTATATGGCAATAATTTATGTGAAATATCTAGAATATTACCAGGCCCATTGCAGAGAATCAGTACATGTTAGTCTCTGTCTTCCTCTCTTCATCTGCCTTTCAGGTTTGGAGGTAGTCACATAGCACCAATCAAGTAAACGTATTATATATAATCAAAAATAACAAAACAAAACAAAAAACCTTTTATCTAAATATTTATAGTATTTGTTGATTTAAGTATATGCATTCCTATGTGTGGAGAGGGAGTTAAAGTAATCAAAAAGTTAATGTGAATTTTAAAATTTCTCATACTTCACCTAGATGTCATTTGACAACCTAAATATTCCAGCTGCTAGTAGATCTCTGAATTTGACAATTAGGAAGAGAGATTTAAACAAAATGGATGAAATAGTATACTGCTATGGAGTAAGGCATAAAAATGGAAAGGATGCTAGGTAGTGGTATGTTATTTAACCAGGGAAAAGCTATCAGAACCTGCCTCATGTCTTCTGCCCCTAAATTTTTCAGTTCCTTGTACTGTTTCCATAGATATCACATATATGCTGGCTAATTTCCACCCAGTTCCTGAACCAATCCTGATGGAGGCAGTAAGATCAGTCTCAGTCCCCTTTGTCCCATTCATCTTACCATACTCCCCAATTTGGGAAGATGCAGACTTGATCCACTTTCACATGGTCTACGCAGTGACTCGTACTTAGTATCCAAGCCCTCTCAAAATGGAGTTCTATCCTGAATGCCAAACAGGTGGATCGGGCCTTTTGTCCTCTCCTTGCCTCAATCAGTCCTAATGAGATTGGAACTTTGCTCCATACTCGGGTTACTGAGCTCTTGCTACAAATGTAAAGCCCACCCGGATAAATGCAACCACACTGGCCTAATGCCTGGCTACTGACCAACATTCTGCTCCACTCTCCTTCATTCCCACCTATACACCCCGGGACCCATTGCCTCTGTGTTCTGCTGGCCACGCTGAAAACCTCGGTTGCTAATTCTTGCCTAAATTTTACTCTATACCTGAACGGTCCACCTGTACCTAGAGTCTGCTGCTACAACCTAGTTAGTTTGTCTCAAGTCATTTACTCTTAGGAGTCCAGCCTCATTCCAAGTCATTCACTCAGATGTTAAACAATTAATTACAAAAAATTCTTAAATATGTTTCACTATGAAGGAGAAGTACAAGGTGGAAAAGGAAAGGGAGTCAAGAAAAGTTTCTCTAAGTGGCATTTAAACTCAGACAAAAGATGAGCAGGAGCTGACTAGATAAGATGGGCACAGGCACGGAGGGAGAAAGGAGGAGCACACAGGCCTTGAATCAGAACAGAGCTTGATACATTCTCAGAGCTGGAAGGTCGCTGGGCCTGGGCTGCAGCAAGAGAAGAGAGAACAAAAAGAGATGACAGTGCAAGTAGGCCAGAAGCAGATCGTGATGAGCCTTTTAGGCCATGCTAAATATTGCTCGTTTTATTCTAAGTGCCGCTGAAGTGCTTTAAGTAGAGAGTGACATGGTCTGTTTTGTATTTTACAAAGACATTATTTGGAATACTACTCAACAACAAAGAGGAACAAATTATTGCTACGTGCCACAACTGGATGGAGCTTAAGGGCATTATGCAGAGTGGACAAAAAGCCAATCTCCAAAGGTTATACACCGCATGGTTCCATTTATATAACATTTTCAAAATGGCAAAATTAGAGAGACAGAAAATAGATCAGTGGTTGCCAGAAGGAACAGGGAGGAGGTGTGACTATGAAGGAGTAGCATGAGGGAGTTTTCTGTATCTTGACTGTAGTGATAATTATATGAATCCACACATGTGATAAAATGTCATAGAACTATGTATAGAGAAGAACAAAATGATAAGTGAACACAAAAACTGAAATCCAGAAAGCTTTTTAATCTAGTTAATTATATTGTACCATTGTCAGTTTCCTAATTTGAATAATTTACTATATTTCTGTAGATATTACCACTGGGGGACGTTGGGTAATGGGTATACCAGACTCTGTACTACTTTTGCAAGTACTTGTGAATCTATAATTATTTCAAAATTAAAAGTAAATAGTAACGTTACTTTGGTAGTCATTAAATAATAAATTACAATTGATAAGAATAAATATGAGAATACCAATCCTAATACCAAAACTAATAGCTTCATAAGGGTTTCTTGGATTACAGTAGTGACGGTAAAAATAAAGAATATGAGAGACCTTCAGGAGACTGAACCAGCAGGACACAGTGGTTGTAGGAGGTAGGAAGGAGAAAGAGAAATCAAATAAGACAGGAAGATCATGAGTTATTTCTGACATTTGTATTTGAGATGCCCATGTGACTTTCAAGAAGAATATTAGAAATAAGCATTTGGTTGTACAGGTCTGGTCTTAGGATTCATAAGGGAGTCTAGACTGGCAATAAATATTTAGAAATGATTAGATGGTATTCGAAGTCTTGGAAGTGGATAAGAGGGAAGATAAAATAATGAAAGAAAAGTAAAAACAGAAGAGAAGAAGGTCTAGTAAAGAATGCATGGAGTTCCAACATTTAAGGCCTAGAAGAAGGAAGAGGAATTGGGGCAGAGGTGGGAACTCACAAAGAGCCTATGATGGAGCAACCAGAGCAGTGGAAGGGAACCCAGAGTTCACAGTGTTGCAGAAGCAGAGGAGAAGGGGGTGTGTCGGGAGAGTGTGGAAGACAAGTGGACTAAAAGCTAATGAGAGGTCAGGGAAAAATATAATCAGTAGATACAGGAAACATGGAAATCACTCATGGTCATAGAAAGAATGGTTACAGTGTAGTGTAGAGAGGGGGTGGTTCTGGGAATGCACAGGTGGTGAGGATGTGGAGAAAATGTGTTTAGGCAACTCTTCTAAGGTATTTGAGAGATGTGTGAATGAGAAGACTGAGAAGAGGAGTTCAAAGAAGGATTTGGAAACTTAGGGTTCCAGCATGATGAGAAAGGGAACGGGTAACATCCCAACATGCAGTAATCTCTCTCTTCTGAAAAAAAAAACAAAAAAAACAAAGCTTGATGTGGAGGGACGTGTATTAGCCATGAGTATTTTACAAAGCTTAGACACACACACACATACACACAGTGATACTGAAAAACAGAGAGATAGATTACGAGAACATAAATATCCCAGAAATAAGATACACATTTAAGACTTTAAAGAAGTCTGCATGAATCAAAATAAACATATCAGTGGTTCTGAAATCAGGCAGCACGTTAGATTCTCCTGGGAAACTTTTTAAAAATAACAATACTGGTGTTATTCCCCACCCCTCTTAGAGATTATGATGGTTATGAACCCCATAGATTATGACTTCGCATGTCAGTATTCAATAAAGGAAATTCTCACCACGAGATACTAAAATACAGCTGGAGTTGAGAACTTACAAGATAGGTTATTCCCTAAATGGAGTTTAGGCAATAGGTTACTCATCTGATAAAAAATAATTTAGATCCTAGATGTTTTCAGAGACATAAAAAATTAACATTATAAACTATATTGGATTGGTGATGACTTTCTAAACTTAAGGAAAAGGATTCTTTCCAATAGAAAAAAAATCACAGTGAAAATATCAGTCAATAAACAAATAAAAGTGTTTTTACAGTAATGAGAAAAATACTAATAAATAATTGGTCAAGGGATGTGGAAAACTACAGAAAAAACCAATTCACCAATCCAAAATGTTTAACAAATATGGAAGCAGGGTGAAGTAAGATTAGGGATTTTCATCTTAACTAGCAATTTAAAAATACACTTTAAAATAAAAGCTATAATTTTTTTACAATCCTTTTAAGAAAAAAATATTTGAAAAAAAATTTTATGCTCTGAAGAGCCCTGTTTAAAAAGACCACTCTTATATGATTGACAAAGAATCTAAGTTTCTATGTTTATGGAAAATAATTTGGCAATATGTAAATTGAGAGCCTGAGTGGTACTCATAATTTGGACCCTGCAATTCCTCTCCCAGGAGTCAATTATAACATAATATTTTTTTAATAGAAGATGTTTCTGAACACAAAAAATATTTATTACACTTATTTACTTTTTAGGAAAACATAAATAGAGAGTTGTTTCAAAATAATTCCAGGACTTGGAGGAGGAGAAGTAGGTAGAGATATAAATGAGCCACATTGGACATGTGTTCAAAATTGCTGAATTCAAGTGATAAATATGTGGGGAGTTATTCTATTTTTGCTGCTTTTGTATACATTTGAAATTTTATGAAATAAAAAGCTAAACATAGAAATAACTTACATTTTCATCATGGGAGGATGTCTCTATTTTTATATAGCAGTACAATGGAAAACTGTAAGTCTATTAAATTTATGTTCACAAAATTTTTAATAAATGGTGATTTTTTTGTGTTGGTTAAGTGCAAAAGCACATTTTAATAATGTATATTTAGGAAGAGCACAACAAAATTGATTGAGGAGAAATACCTGTGTGTGGGAACGCAAAGGAGAAGTATATCAGGAAGTTACAGCAACAGTGGTGATGGTTATTATGAATGAGTTTTTCTTCATTTCCTACTTTCCAAATTGAATGAATTAAGTCTTAGTTATTTTATAATAAGAAAATGCAAAGGAAGAAAGGCCAGGAGGCAGAAAAGTTTGAAAGCACAGATATCAAAAGATAAAATTGGCTGAGGGTGACAGAAAAGAGGAAAAAAATCTTCTTGAAGAACTAGTGACCAGAATTAAAGACAAAGTAGAATCATTAAATCAAGATTTATGGCTTCTAAAAGAGTTCTTTTGGCCTAAAGTCAAGGTGAAGACCTGGAGTTTAACCAGTTCTTTGTTGCTTGCTGATGCTATTGTTATGCAGACTTGGCAGAAAGCCAAGTTGGAACATCTGGGAATAAAGTTAATGTATTATCTCTATCCAACTGTGGTATAATAGAAAGAACCCAGCACCCAGAGTCAGAGTTGGGGAGTGGATTCTATACTGGCAGCCACTATTCTAATACGTTCTCTCTCTCTCTCTCTCCCCCCCCCCCCCCCGTCCCCTTCCTGCCTCCCTCCCTCATTTATCTGTGTAATTTTGAGCAAATGTCATCACTTCCCAGGGCTTTAATTTCTAATCAATAGAATAATGGATCATAATCCTGTAGAACATAATCAGAAACATTCTGACAAGACAAATGAGATAAAACATATGAAAGTACGTTAAAGTGTTAGAATATAAGTACTTCAGAAATCCAAGGTAGAAATATCACCTTCCCCGCCCCCCATCCCCCTACATACACATATACATGCTCACTGCCATCTCTTCTGAAGCACCCCTGCTTCCCGAAGTAACGATTTGGGGATCTGTTAAACTGTTAAGGCTTTGGTGTTTGAGAGACTTTCAAGCCAGTTCGACCCATTGCTAGATCATTCGTTGACCATACCTTTTCTGCTCTGTTATATCACTACCCATAATTTTTTGGGACACAAAGTTGCTACATCGAAAGAGATGATATGAGATGCATTTTGGGGACAATCTGAGATCGAATGAACTTTAAATAATGCTGTATCTGTACCACTGTGGTCTCCAGTGTGACGAGGCCCTGGCATTAATCTTCACTTTGGCTTCAACTGCCTTCTGCCATGAAATGCATCCTATTTTCCTCACCTAGATTATTTCTCAACAGAAAGTTCTAGGAGAAATGCATGGTGAAAGAGAGGAATCCTCTCCTGAAGTGGGCAAAGGAATCATGAGATCTCAGTTATGGCCCTGGGTCAGTGACTTCCTGTGTCACCTTAAGCAAGCCAATTAAATCTCTTTGTCAGAGGGTCACATGTGAAGCATTGCAGAGATAGGAGCAGTAGAAATACAAGGCCTCGTCATTACTGATTGATATCTTGTGAGAGTATCAAAGAAAGTAGAACTTTTATGAAACCAAGGATATATAAATATATTTACATAGGAGAAGAGAATTCAAAAGTGTAAAACCAGAGAAAAAGTGGACAACAGAGTTCTTCTCTATCTTTTTAAGAAAGGAATTTAATACTTACTATCATTTCCTCAAAATCTAGTCCTTCAAGTCCTTCTAATAGTATATTTATTTGCTGTCTGTTGACAGAAAGAGTGAGATCTACAGAAAAATTAAGAATTGTAAGTGTACCCCTACAGAGATATAGAAACAATTTAAAGCAAAGGTATGATATGAATATCGACAGCAACACCTGCCACCCTTGTGGATTCTTGATTTTTCCTGGGAATAAAAATGTGGCAGTGGCATTAATGTTTAAAGATTGGTTTGACCCTAGTTTTTGAAATGAAAGACCAATAAACATCTCAATAAAAAAGATACCTTTTTGATCAGAAGGACAAACATCGTAAGTTTACTACCAAAATTCCAGAGGAAAACCCTCAAAACTTTTTGCCTGATCTTTATTTACACTGAACAACAAAGATACATAAGTGCTGTTCCCCATTCCTTGCTTCTCCCCCATATGCCTCCTGTGACATTTTTGGACCTTTCTCCAGGACAAAGGTAAGAAAGCTAAATTTAGGTGTTGTATCCTCAATCCATATTAACTCTCCCTCCTTTTCCACAAAATCCAGACTCTTTCCCCATATCAGCATGGAGCAGAGTTCAGACAATAAATCAAGTGAGGCAGTTTGCTTTGAACTCTACCCTGCTCTGCTCCTCCTTAACTGACATTTGTGTTTAGCACAAGCTTCCTTGATACTGGTTTTGATTCTCACTCTTGGCCTAGTACAGTTTATTGCATACAGTTATAATGGCAAACATTTATATGGTGTACTGTTCCAAGCACTTTACATATAGTAAGTCATTTAATTCTCACAGATGAAAAAACTGGGGCACAGAGAAGTTAAGTAACTTGCTCCAGATCACCCAGCTAGTAAGCAGTGAAGATGGGATTCCAACCCAAGTCATTTGGCTTTAAAGTCCATGTTCTTCCATTATATACTCATAATAATTAAGAATTTTAAAAATAAAGTCCATGTTCTTAAAATTTCCATTTTACTGCCTTTAGTAGATTCTCAAAAACCATTTTTTTTGCACAAGTAGAATTACCTTTAATTACTAGAAGATAATTACTAGAATTACTTTTAATTAGAATTCCTTTTGTTATTTAAATTGAGATATAATTCACATACCATAAAATTCACCCCTTTAAAGTGTATAATTTAGTGTTTTTTATTATATTTACAAAGGTATGCAACCATCACCATTATCTTACTTTAGAATATTTTCATCAACCCAATAAGAAACATCTACCCAATACCGGTCACTCCCCATTGCTCTCCCACCACCCCATCCCCTGGCAATCACTAATTGTTTTCTTTCGTTATGGATTAGCCTATTCAGGACATTTCATGTAAATTGAATTATACACTATGTGACCTTTTGTGTCTGGTCTATTTTACTCAGCATAATGTTTTCAAAGTTCGTCCATGTTGTAGTATGAATCAGCACTTCATTCCTTTTTGTGGCCGAGTAACATTGCATTGTATGGATATGTCTGTTTTGTTTATCCATTTATCAATTGGTGGGCATCTGGGTAGCTTTCACTTTTTTGCTTTTTTTTTTTTAAGAGATGGGGTCTCACTCTGTTGTCCAGGCCAGAGTGCAGTGGCACGATCATACCTCACTGCAGCCTCCAACTCCTAGTCTCAAGTGTTCCTCCTACCTCAACCTCCCAAGTAGCTGGACTATAGGTATGTGCCACCACATCTGGCTAATGTAAAAAAATAAATTTCAGTGACAGTGTCTCGCTATGTTGCCCAGGCTCACTTTTTTGCCTTTATGAATAATGCTGCTGTAAACATTCACATACAAGTTTTTGTGTGGACATATGTTTTCATTTGTCTTCAGTATATGCACTGGAGTGGAATTGCTAGTATGGTAACTCTGTTTAAATTTTGAGGAAATGCCAACTTTTTGTTTGTTTGTTTTTGAGACAGGGTCTCACTGTGTTGCCTGAGCTAGAGTGTAGCCCTGAGGTGATCAAAATTTCTCAGGTTGCCATGAATTAGCAGGACTAGAGAAGGTGTCCAAAGTGTCCACATCCCTAACTTCCAAGCAATATAAATATTTCTATTTATCCATCTTCCTACAGAGACCACTACTCCCTAGGCATCCAAGATACATTTGAGGTTTAAATAAAAGCCACAAAGATGCAGCCCCCAATATCACTGCTAAACCCATAACTCAAGTATAAAGATACAAGCACATCTAGCACAGAACAGAGAATTCTATCCCAGCATTCAATGAACTTCTTTTTGGGAGCAATTTATTTCACAGACTATCTGAGTATCTATAAACCTGCAACCTGTCACCAGTTACGCCTTGCTGATACTGTCAAATCTTTATTGTCCATCTGTTTGTAGATAACATAAGGTCATATTTTTTAGCCTCCCTCTATTTCCTAGTCAATGTTAACTCAATGAACTAAAAATAATTTTAATATTATCCCAGTAAAAACAGACTTAGAAAGACAAATGTGGTGGCGGAGAAGAAAGTATAGATAAGTATAAATCACATTTGGCTTATCTACATTTCTTCTTCTTTTCCAATCCTGAAAAATTGAAATATTCTTCAAAATTATCTTCATTTTTGTAATGGAAAACCATTTCAGAATAATCCATAACTACTTACCAACTTCACGTTGCATGTGGAAACTAAAGTTTAAGTGAAAAATTGACTCGTCTAAGGTCAAAAAATAAATCAAAGATCTAATCAGATGTGGGCCTTTCTGATCACAACTCTTATTAGACCACCCCTAAGTATGAAATATGGGTGAGGAAAAGAGAGAAAGTGAAATCAAGGTCACTTGGAGTTACAGGAGCTGCTTGGGCTTCAAGAAGGGATGCAAACCCTGCAGGCTCATCTGGTGAGTGTCAGAAAGCCATTCCATTCACATGCAGTGAATGAGATAACCACTCTGTACCTTCTGTGCCATTAGAGTCACACTTCCCTGGTAAAGAAATGAAAACAATAAAATCAGCATCCCTGCCATCTATTTCTAATCTCCTTGGCAAACACACCACAAAATGCAGCACATGTTCCACAAGTGCCATAGAATTTCAAATGTGTACAACAAGAAGTGTCCTTTGAAAGCAACAAAAACAAACCTAACCTCCAAATTTACTGATGGGCAAACTAAGGCCCAGAGTTTAGATACCTTCCAATAATTAATTAACACTTAAGCTAAAACTAGCATTGTGTGTCTTGAATCTCCACCAAGTGCTCTTTCTGCTGCAATTTCCCATCTTTCATAAGGCTGACTCAATATTTTGTCTCTTTTTAGGCAGTTACGGTTTTGTAGGGATGAGAATGAGGAGGAAGATGCGGGTTCATGGAATTCATAATGTGCACATACTTTCATAGTTTCTTTTGCCTCCCAGGACTTTGGGATGTACATGGGTCTGGATGAGCCTCTGTAAACTCTATTCCAGAGTTGAAAGCTGGAATATTTACATCCCAGTTGTGTTTTCATTTCTGGGCTTTAAGAATACTCTCATGAATACTCTACTCCTTTTTCCTCCTTGGCCAGAACTCACTCTGAGTCATACTGAGACATTGGCTTCAAGAAACACTAAAGGGGTCCGGCCTTGAGGCCTGTGGGGAAAGTCCACAGAGCTAGGAGGCAGGGCAGCCATGTGGTTTCAGACCAGACTGGCTGGGTTTGAGGAATCTCACTGTAAATTTGATGGAAAACAGGGTGGTCAGGATAGATTTTCAGCACTTTCTTAGCCCCTCTCCTTCCTTGAACCGTAAGCCAAGTCTGTCACTTCCACCACTTAAACAAGTTCCTTCCTGCTGTCGTAGCCTCTAACTGGCCAGATGCAGCACTAAATTTGGGCCCAGGATGAAGAGGTGTCATGGAACGCTTAGGTGAGGGTCAACCAGGAGCCTTCCCTGTCTGGGCCAAGCCAGCCCAATCTGACTTAAAAGGGACTTTGGAGAAGTTGATCCTAAGCCTTTGTTGCTGACACAAACTAGGGTTGGCTTGGCATACAATTGGTCCTGGGAGCTGACTATTGTCAGAACAAAAAAAAAAATGCTTGAGATCAACTTCTCTAAACCCAAAATTATCATCTTTAACACATATTTTCACCATGTAGTTGGTAGCATAATATGAATATAACATAATGCGGTCTCCTGAAGTTGTCCAATGTAACACCCTGCATTTATCCAACAACATGGTACATCCAATTAAGTCAATCAACATCTGGGTGTATGACTAAAGCTAGTAATTTCAAAGTTTTTGCCAGAAAAGCGCTTGACGTCTAATGTGAATATTACATGTATATTACTAAAATTTTTCTATAACCACAGTGTACATTTTGCAACACATTTTTCCCTTAAACCTTAGTTAGCATCTACTATATGTGCTTACTATAATTCTAACTTACCCTAGAATTTTATATATATAAAAAATAATTTTAATTTAGATCAATGTTCTAAAAATAGCATCATATTTCTATGTATTCTGTTAACTGACAATTTTAAGAACCATGCTGAAATATATAAAGATGAGACTATTTAACATGACTGAGGCTATAATATATTAACAGCTATAAAAGGAAAAATTAAAACAGGTTTCCTTTTCATTTATGATTTTGTATAGATTTTGTATAGTAATTTAAAGTATAAAATTAGAGGTGAAAAAATGCAATCACTACCTTCAATTTGCTTTAACCACAGTGATTGTTAAGAATTAGCTATCAATATTCCTTGCTGTTGCTAAGCCAAAGAAGGCTTATTATGAATGACAAAACAGGTTGAGTTGGATTTCAAGCAGATAATGCTTAGAAGCTGGGATACAATTTAGACTGCTGGGGGCTAATGAAAGAGTGAGCATCAGGAAGTTTTTCTATTCCCTGAAGACTCACCCTTGGGCGGTGGTATTTACAGCATGGTAGAGCTGGACTTTGTACTGCCCAGTTCAGCAGAAGTCGTAGGGAGGGAAAACCAGTGGAGACAGCCACCTGGCCTGAGGAGGTAAGAGCAACTGCAACAAATGAGACTACAGGCCAAGGGTTGGATAGGGACTCCCGTATTCTGTCCTCATTATCCTTTCATTATCCAGAGCTGAATGTCTCCCCAACTAAACTCTAACCTATTCCATTATTATTCTGATTGGAAATTCTGAGGAGTTCCAAAATAAAAGACTTGTTTTAAAAAACATTGGGAGAATCCCTAGAGAATTCCCAGTCTACCTCTACCTTTCATTTTCTAAAGGGAAAATAATAATGATAACAAAACAAGGACTACTGAAATAGGTGCTTTGTTCTTTTTTTTAATTTTAATTTTTTTTCCATGTTCCTTATTGTCCTGAAAGATGCCTGGTTCTTTGCTCACAAAGAGAATGCCAAAGCTTAAAACAAATTTTAGGTCCCCCGGACTCAGAGCAGGATTCTATCCACTCTACACTGGCATCTGTGTAATTAGCTGCTTTACTTTTGTGCATATTCCTTCTCTTCTACTTTCATTTTCTCCAGTCTGAACCGTGTCTAAGACATAATATGCTAATACCCAACGTATTTATTCAGTACTTAACCAGTTTGCCTATGATTATCTGTTTCTTCCCAACCAGATAGTAATTTCCTTGGGGGTGTAATCTAGCTTCTTTAGGTCTCTCATTAGCACAACCCAGAAGTGGGCACAGAGCAGTAGCCACATCTAAATTCAGAAAGCATGTTGGGAAACTAGAGACCAGCTAAACCTAGGCTGGTGGGGAGTACAAAAATGAAGTGACAAAGTTAGAAGAAAAGGTATGAAACCTTCACGAGAATAAGAATTTAGGGATTTCAGCTATTTTGTTCATTGCTATATCCCTAGACCTAGAACAGTATCTGGCACACATCAGGATTCATATGCTCATTGAATAAATAAATAGCTAAATTCACCTATGAAAATTGCATTGGATCTGCAAGAAATTTTATAGAAAAATAATCCATAGAAACTAATTGAGCATAAAGGATTACACTGTAATGCTAAAAGTACAAGGGGCAATGGAAAGTAATTTTTAATGGTATTATATAGGAAGTGTGTGGTACCCAGGTTTCTGCTCAATGGGGACACATTTTTAGTTCCATCATTAGTCAGGATGCTGTTTTTCTCCATAAAGGATTTAAAGTTCTTTGCTATACACAGTAGGTAAGACACTGATCCCTCAGAATATAAATAGGATGATATACCCAATGAGAACACTATATACAAAAATCAACTCAAAATGGATTAAAGACTTAAATATAAGACCTGACACTGTAAAAATACTAGAAGAAAACGCAGGGGGAAAGCTCCATGACATTGGGCTGGACAATGATATTTTTGGATATGATCCCAAAAGCGCAGGCAACAAAAGCTAAAATAAACAAATGGGATTATATCAAACTAAAAATCTTCTGCACAGCCAAGGAAACAATCAACAGAGTGAAGAAACAACACATGGAATGGGATAAAATATTTGCAAATATATATCCGATAAAGGATTAATATCTAAAATATATAACTCAATAGTAAAAAAAAAAAAAGCAGATTTTAAAAATGAACAAAAGACCTAAATAGACATTTCTCAAATTAAGACATGCAAATGGCCAACACAAATGTAAAAAAATGCTCAACATCACTAATCCTCAGGGAAATGCAAATTAAACTCCACACCTGTCAGAATGGCTATTATGAAAAAGATAACAAGTATTGGAGAGAATTTGGAAAAAAGGGAAATTATGCACACTGTGGGTGGGAAGGTAAATTACTACAGCCATTATGGAAAACAGTATGGAGATTTCTTTAAAAATTAAAAAGAGAACTATCATATGATCTAGTGATCCCACTATTTGGTATCTACCCAGAGGAGGTAATATCAGTATGTATGAAGTCACACATACTGATATCTGCATTCCTATGTTCATTGAAGTATTATTCACAATATCCCAGAGTTGGAATTAACCTAAGTGTTCATCAACAGATGACTGGATAAAGAAAATGCGCCATACAGTATATACACAATGAAATGCTATTCAGCCTTAAACAAGGAAGTTGACAACACATAGAAAGCTGGAAGACATTATGTTAAGTGAAATAAGCTAGGCACAGAAAGAAAAATACCACATGATCTCAAAGATATATGTGATATCTAAAAAGAAATTGAATTCGTAGAAGTAAGAGTAGAATAGTAGTTACCAGGAGCTGGGGAAAGAGAGGGTTGGGGGAGATGTTGTCAAAGAATACAAAGTTTGTTGCATAGGAAGAATAAAGTTAAGAGATCTATTGTACAACACGGTGACTATAGTTAATAACAACGTATTGTATTCTTGAAAATTACTAAAAGAGTAGATGTTAACTGTTCTCAACAACAAAAAAAATAGCATGTGAGGTATAACGCATGTTAATTTGCTTAATTTAGCCATTTCACAATGTATATATATTCCAAAGCAACATGTTATATGTAACAAACATATACAATTTTTTATCTTTCAATTAAAAATAAATTTGAAAAAATAAAAATATAATAAAAGTAAAAATAAAAAATTCAGTTGGAGAAAGCTCAGGTGTGGCAGGCAGAACAATGGCTTCCTAAACGTGTCTATGTCTTAATCTCTGGGACCTATGAATATGTTAGTTTTTAACAGAGTTAAAATAGCAAAAGACAATTAAGGTTGCAGATGGAGTTAATCAACTGGCCTTAAAATAGAGAGATTATCCTGGATTACCCAGTGAGTCCAATGTAATCACAAGGGTCCTTAAATGTGGAAGAGGAAGGCAAAAATGTCAGTGTCAGCATGAGGAAATGTGAGAAACACTCAGCCGGCCATTTCTGGCTTTGAAAATGGAGGAAAGCCCTGAGCCAAGGGATGTGGACAGGCCCTAGAAACCAGACAAGGCAAGGAAACTTATTCTCCCTTAGAGTCTCCAGAAGAAACACAGAGCTGCCCATACATTTTTGACTTCTGACCTCCAGAAGTGTATGGTAAAAATTTGTGTTGTTTTTAGTCAAGTTTGTGGTAATTTGTTACAGCAGCAATGGGAAACTTATACACTCAGGTTGAAACAAAACAAGGCCACAGAGTCATATAACTCCTGTAGAACTTTGGAGCCCATGCTTGTTGGGACTGGTGGTGAGGGGTTGGGAAAGGTGGGAAACAAAGTTTCTATTAACGACAACTGAAATAGATGTGATGTTCAACTAACTCTGAGCATATGCATATATAGAAACCAAGTAATTGTTATGGGTTGAATCTTACTCTGCCCCTCTGCCTACAAATTTATATGTTGGAGTCCTGACCCCTAATACCCTATAATGTGATCCTGTTTGGAAAGAGCATCTTTACAGGGACAGTCAATTAAAATGAGGTACTTAGGGTGGGCCCTAATCCAGTAGGACTGGCGTCCTTATAAAAAGGTGAAATTCAGAGACAGACACATAGGCAGGGAAAACGCCATATAAACTGAAGATAGCTATCTACAAGCCAAAGAAAGAGGCCTGGAATAGACCCTTTCCTCGTAGCCCTCAGAAAGAGCCAGTTCTGCCAACACCTAGTCAGACATCTAGCCTCCTCAACTGTGAGACAGTAATTTCGGTTGTTTAAGTCACCCAGTTTGTGGCACTTTGTTACAACAGCCCTAGCAAACGCATACACTAATGAAGACAGTGAAGAAAAAGTGTATGATTTTTATTGAAGCAAATGCTTCATAATGTCTCTTTGAAAGACCTAGATGACCCCCAGCAGGCAGTGTGTGGAGATTCTGGTGCACGAAGGGAGACTAACCAGGTAGACAGCACAAAGTTCTGTTTCCAGGTGCGTTTCAGGTGAGATGTGCTGCACGTGACCGTAGTTCAAGTCCTTTATTTCCATATACTGGTGGCTCTCACAAAGCAGTAGGAAGAAAGTCTGGTCCCGTAAGTATGAAAAAACACAAATGTGGAAAGAATTCATTGCAAAAGGAAGCAACGATCCCAGAAATGAAAGAGAAAGAACGGAGACAACATGGGGTTGAGGTTGAGGGACTGAGAGAAAAATGAAAAAGAGAGAAAAAAGATTAAGAAGAAAACAGAGATTCAGTCAACAAAGGATAGTATATCCCACTGTACAGTTTTTAAGCACGGTTACAGATTATCTCATTTAAATATCACCACGACCCTGTGAGGTAGTTACAGTTTTATTTAGACTTACAGATGAGGAAGATGAAGCTGATCTGAACGACTATGCGGTCCTCTGACAAGTAATCCTGTACCTCATCCTGCCTGCCCTCTCCTGATTGCCCCCTCTGGAGGAATACACAGAGACCCCCATCACTGGGCTTTCTCCCCTTCTCCTAAACAGAGACCCCCATCACTGGGCTTTCTCCCCTTCTCCCTGCGCCAGATCTGCTGAGGCAGGTTTAGCCTCTGATCATATAAACACAGAAGCCAAAACCCACAAGATGCTTGTTCTCAAGAAATACAGATTAATTCACCTGCTGATTAGTGTTTGTTCACATAGATACAAACAGCCGATCACAACCGCTCCACTCCCAGCCTCTTCCCTTTTTTCAATTCCCCAAAGTCAGAGTCCACCCCTAGCTGCATGCCTGCAACCCCCCTCCCACCCTCCAGGCCCTCCAATGCCCCGGTTCACTACCGTGTCCCTCCTCTGGTCACTCCGGTTTCAGATGCAACTGGCCCAGTCCGGGGGTAAAAATGACGGGTTTGGGCAGGGCAAGGTGTGCCAGCCTCAAGGAAATGCTTTCCAGTCCCTCCTTCCCAGCGTGGGGCGTGGCTGCCAGCAAAGGATGGAGTTTGGGCGGGCGCCCCACAAAGGGAAGTCTGCGGGCACTGAGGTTTCCGGCACTCGCCACACACTAGCCAGCCGGAAACCTCTGCTGAAACTGTGAAAGCCGGACTTGCCGCCGATCTGCAGACTGATTTCCTACCCCAGCGATTGCTAAATGGTCAGGTGTAATGGAGACTCCAGGGCAGGTGAAAACGGAGTCATGACACGGAGCAACAGCGCCACCTCCCGCCCGGCCCCATAGCAGCTGCCTTCACTGGTGCTTCAGATGATCTTGGTTAGTCCTTCCGAGGACGTTCTGCACCCCAAGCCTTGGCCCGTTGTTGCAAGACAGTATTGACCACTGCTGTGACATGGGGTAACCTATAAGGAATTGATGGGGACAAAAATCCCAAGAGTAGGTAATCATTCATTTAGCATATGTTTTTTAAACCCATTGTGTGCCGGGCCCTCCTCTGGGGAAATAGTGACGAAGAAGATAGTTATGTTACCCGCCCGCATGGAATTTGTAATCATAGGAAACGGGAAGAAGCACAGCTGAAAGAATTCCGAATTAGATACTGACACCTAATACAAGTTGTATTAAAGAAATATAGGTCATCGGTAACTGGAATAGATGACCAGTTTGTTCAGCATCCGTAGCATACCAAGCAGAAACTGGTATCCGTTACAACAAAACTAAATTGGGTGCAATGTAACGTGCAGTACTTAGAGATTGGGGTACATCAGTTCTTGAGTTTTCTCTATTAAAATTTCCATTCTCTTCAGAGCTCTTTTAAAACAGGGTGAATTGTATTAAATGCCACTGAATTGTACTTTTTAAAATGGCTAAGGGTTAATTTTTTATTATGTGAATTTATCTCATTTTTTATCTCTAGTAATAGGATTACCTCAATTTTACAAAAAGGAAGAAGGAAGAATTGTCATTGATCAATTGTTCTTTCCATACTTTATTTATAACTGATTAATAAAAGTCAAGCGAACTGATCTGAACTTCTCTTCTTTTACCTCCCCAAGTACACTCCTTGATGGTAGAGACTGTGGCTTACTCATTTTTGTAATCCCTGCAGCATATTGCCAGATATACATTCTGATGCACAGAATTTTGTTTAAAAATCTAGTTACCATTAAAATGATAGACATTAATGACCTCTAGGATTTTAAAAAAACAAAATATAACAAAGAGGAGGAGGCAATAATTTACTCTCCAATTTTATTGAGCAATTCAAATACATTATAAATTTTTTTAAATTTCTGAAATAGAGAAAACAATGGAAATAGTAATGCCCAGACACAGAAACACCTAAATACTACTAGACAGCAAGTCCTAGTCAAACAGCAGACACAAACAAGGAGGTATATATGTGTGGCTGGTCCCACACATTACACTCATGAATAAAATGGTTAGAAAATCTGTTATTTCTCTTTTTTCTCCAACTATTCATTCCATTATAATTTTAATTATTACTTTGATCTCAAATTTATGGGCCTGTAACTCATTTTCCCCAATACTCAGTCCCAGTATCCCTTCCAGATGGTTATTTCTGTCTCACTATTAATTCCATAAGCATTTATTGAGTGCCCATTATCTGCTCTGCCCAGATTAAGTGCTGAACAGTAGGAAATCACACTGAATATACACTGGAGATCTCCATTCTCCACTTTACTCTACACAAACCTTAACTACCAGACTCTGCTCTCCTCTAAACTCCTATTGTAGCCATTCATTCACTATTAGTGTATTCTCTCTTGTATTATACAATTCTGCAATTGTGAGGAGGGAATTCAACTTGAAGTCTGGTGGAGTGGATACTTCTAGAAGCTATTTACATGAGGCATGAAGGAAACCCTGGGAAATCATTTCTTATAAAAAAAAAAAAAAAGAAAGTCAAAGTATGAAGGCATTGATCATTAACAAGAATAGCTTGGGGTTCAGCATTGTGTTTGCCTCTCAATGTCCTTTTGGCCAACCTCTCATGACTCATAATTGAGTCCTAGTGAGAAGGGACTCTAAGTACAACTGGTAGTGTTATTTCACAGGAAAACATAGCAACAACAAAAAAGCCCTAGGTTTTTTTGTGTACCTTGGGTACACAAAGCATTATTGCTTTGGAAGTATATTCAAAGGAATTTAACACAAAAGCGAGGCAGGTGAATTCTTCCAACTTCATCTGAACACACAGCCCACCTTCACCACAAGAGGGCAAGCAGTGGCTATCAGTGGAAGATAGCTCCTCAGGCTCCTGAGACCTGAAAGAATTGCTCTGGCACAGAGGATCAGAGCAACTTTGATGGAAGCTGTAAATAGAGTCAACAGTGGAGTCACTGCAACAATGTCTGGCAGCAAAATGGGGCCTCGTAGGCATTGAGAGAGTAGTAGACATCACCAGAAGGAATTTGAGGCAGACAAGGAAAATGGCGGATTCTATATAGCAGCTAAGGTTTGGGTTGGCAAAAATGCATGAGATCCCATACTACCTTGAGGACTCTCAGGGAGAGTCAGGAAAAGGGTCTTTTAAGAAAAATCAGAGGTTCTGCAACCAACTAAAGGCAGAGACAAAGGAATGTGGAATATTACTATTAGTATCGCCTTGTAGTTACCCCAGGTTGGTGTGTCCTAGAGAACGTTGATCAGGGGTAAGCTTCCATTCCTAAGTTGTTTCTTTTTACATTGTATATTAGTTTTCTATCGCTGATGTAACAAATTACCACAAACTTGGTGGCTTAAACAATACAATTTTTTTTTTATCTTATAGTTCTGTAAACTTTGTTCAACAAAGATCTCCTTGGACTAAAATCAAGGTGTTTGCAGGGCTATATTCCTTTCTGGGGTCCTCGGGGAGAATCTGTTTCCTTGCCTTTTCCAGCTTCTAGATTTCTTACAGTTTGGTTCATAAGTTCATAGCTCTTTTTTCCATCTTTAAACACAGCAATGGCTGGTAGGTCCTCTCACACCATGTGTTTGGTTCTCTGACCCTTCTTCCATTGCTGTCTGTCTTGTTCTCTGACCACATCTGGGAAAGTTTCTGTGCTTTTAAGGGCTCATGTGATGGTTACATTGTACCTACAGCATAATCTTCCCATCGAAAGCTCCGTAACCTTAGTTGCATCTACAATATCACTTTTGCCATTTAAGGTAACATAATCACAGGTTCCAAGGATTGGGATGTCGATATCTTAGCAGGGGGCATTATTCTGCCTACCACACATTGCTTGGAAGAGCTTGTAGTATAGGGCCCATATCTCATGCCTCTTTGTAGTTCCTGTTTCCTGCAAATAGTAAGAGATCAATAAATGTTGTTGAACATAAAAGAAGTATCTCACTTGCCAACTGCTTTTATTCTGGTCAAGAAGATCCATGCTCCCCATGGAGAAAAATGTGATGGTTTGGGACATTATGCCAACCACTTGGCTCCACTCATTTTTTTCCTTCCCTCTTTCCTCCTTTCCCCAGGATTCTCATAGAGTCATTCAGCGTAAAGATCATTGACCTACAGCGAGGTGCCGTAGCTTACTCAACACTACGTAAGCTTTGCAGCCTGAGAAAGGTGAACAGGCTGACCTTTCTGGGCCTCAGTTTTCTCACTCGTAAAATGAAAAAGTTAGACTAGATTAGCCTCAGGGCCTTGTCCAATTTCATATTCTATGATTCCCTAATCCCTGAACACAAAATCTCATCTGGTCCAAACTCCTGCCTCCCAGAGCCACTGCCCACAGTGGAACATCTCTGGCAGGCAGACACCCAGCTCTGTCCGAGCTTTTTCGGTGCTGAGGAACGGCCACCAGGCAGCTCATTCCCATTCATAACACCTGAATATCCGAAATTTTTTTCTCACACTAAGTAGAAAATGTGACAACCTCTCTTTATTTATTAAATATATGTAAAATGGAGACAAAAAAGATCTACCTCACAGAGAAGTTCAAATAAAAAAAATACTTGAAAGTACTATTTAAAAAGCGAAAGTGCTGCATAAGTGTTAACTGTCATATAATTATGAATATTATCAATAGTAATCTAGGTTTCTAGTAACCTGTACTTGTGCAATCTATGGTGGGTTGTACATTTATCTTTTAAAAATTTAATCTTGTTCATTTCAGTCCCCTTCAGGTAAAACATTAAAAATAATCCTGAATCAAAACTCTGGCATATACCTTTCTGGCTATATTATTGAGATATGGTCAACTATCAGTTAATTTTTTTTTAAAGAAAACACCATTTTTATTTTTTCCCCCCTACTTCATTGATACTAGTAAAAACGACAGGGTTTTAATACGTACTACTTATTCAATAATTCTCTAAAGGTTGATACTAATTATTTGATAAACACTCTTTGAATATGATTTTCCAAATAGCTATCTGCCTCCCTAAGGGGCTATAGGCTTCAAATTAAGAATACCACATCCATGCAGCTGTGCAGATCAGGAAGCGAGGAAATGCCCTGTAGATGCTTATCTATCACACTTTTTGCCTCCATTTCACCTCCTCAAATGTCATCAATAATGGTCCTTCTATTAATACCTTTTAAATCTCTTTGTCTCCATTGTGGGAACTCACCCCCTCCTCTTTTCTTGCCTGAATTTCTGTAAGAGTCTTCTAGCTGGACTTCATTTCTTGATTTTACCCTCCCTCTACTCTTTCGTATTACTGCCAGAATGATTTTTCCAACAGGCAAGTCTTACAATGTAATATATTCCCCCATTTAGAATCATTACATAATTACAGAGTAACATCTCTTAATGATAGTGAATCTTCTCCATAAATATTCATCTTATCTCTACTTCCTATTATCCCCCAGTCATCCTAACTACTCAGGTTCCCTACGACAACCAAAAAAACAAGAAGTACTAAGTCCTCTCACTGCACAAGCATTTGCACACTCTGTTCCTTATGCTTGTACTTCCCATCCCTCCTAGTTTACTTGATAATTCCTCCTGGTACTTTAGGATGCACTTAAACTACTTTCCCAGCACCCTTAAATCTAGGTACAGCCATGTAACTAGCTCTTGTCCATGGACCACACACATTAGTGACAGTCACTGTCGTGAAGCAGACTGGCTCATTTCCCCGTCTACTGGCTGCATGGCAGCAGGACAAGCTGAAACCACGTATTAAAGGTGACAGAGCCAAGCATGAAGACTTTATTCCTAAGCAGCTACTGGAAGGAGAAATGCCCAGGGAGAGCCCCCAAACCAAACAGTTTACAAAAGAAAAATAAATATATTTTATTAAGCCAGTGGAATTTAAGATTGCTGGTTATAGCAGCTAGCATTAATTACCCTGAGGAATGCAGGCATATTAATTTTTCAGAGCCAATGTTTTCCACATCAGTAAAAGGGAAATAGTATGTCTCACAGCAAAGGTAAAAGATAGTATTTTTACAATGCTTGGTACTTAGGTTGCTTCAGTGGGATATATGTAAATTGGGAGGAAATAAAAAGATCTGCTTGTATTTTTATCTTGAAATATACAAAAATAAGTTTCCACTAAAATTCACTAATATTTCATACAGTGAAGTGACAGTGCACCCTCACTGGGTCTATATGTCAGGGGGTCATATACCACATATGGAAGAGGTATACTGAAGAAAGAACAGCAAGTATGTGAAATAAGGGGTTGCTAATTTGCAAGTTGCATTTGTTCATGCATGTTTACCATTCTGCAATCTACGATATCAGTGTGGTTTAGTTTATACAATAAAAACCAATAAGCATGTAATCTTAGCAATACCTTAAAATGAGAGAAATTATAATTAACATTTTTCTTCTATATACAGACTTACTGTTATCATCTGTCAAAATACTCAAAACAGATGTCACATTTAAAATATTATTCATTTTTCCTTTCATACAAACGCAACTCTCCTATGTTGCTATCTTTCTTGATAAGTACCGGCAAGGGTATGCTACCAAGCAAACAGTTGTGAAAAAAACATCTTCAAGGTAAGAAAAAAAGAAACTTTTTCAAAAAGAACACGTTATGGGGTTTGAAAATTTTTGGAAATGTTACCATTCATTATCTTGTGTTTTTGTCACAAAAATGATAAATTTGTCACCTATAAATTCTCTCAACTTACATTACTCATAAAATTTAAAAGAATTTTCTAACCTCTTTAAAAATTATCTGTAGGTTGGGTGCAGTGGCTCATGCCTGTAATCCTAGCATTTTTGGAGGATAGCTTGAGGCCAGGAGTTAGAGACCAGCTTGGGTAAGAACAAGACCCTATCTCTACAAAAAACAGAAAAATTAGTGAGGTGTAGTGGTACATGCCTATAGTCCCAGCTACTAGAAGGGCTGAGGTGGGAGGACAGCTTGAGCCCAGGAGTTCGAGGCTGCAGTGAGTTGTGATGATGACACTGCACTCTAGCCTGGGTGACAGAGAGAGACCCTGTCCGCCCCCTGCAAAAATAATCTTTAAATTGAATATTTCTGATTAATTTTGAAAGCAATTATGTAACATTTCTAACTAGTCTACATAAACTGCTTTGATACCAGGGTAGATGGACAATTTCTATACAAATTTTAACAAAAACATTTAAATAATTGGTTGATGGGATTGAAATATTTATACAATGATATAGTCAGAATACTTTTTTCCATTTGGACCACTATTTTTTTTTCAAATATTACAGGCATTGAAATCAAATATAATATTATACTGAAAAAAGAAACAGATTTTCAAATCATATATTATAAAGTATTAAGATAATACTTTTACAGATAATGGAACATTTTAAACCACATATCGATTATTAAAATATCTTAGTATGAAGACGTTTGTTACATTAATATACATTTTCTGAAAGTATTGGACCTACAATTTATGTTTGTGGGCATTATAACATATGCTATGATTGTGGTCATACATATATGGAGATTACATATTAAGAATTATACATGGGCCGGGCGCGGTGGCTCACGCCTGTAATCCTAGCACTCTGGGAGGCCGAGGTGGGCGGATCATTTGAGCTCAGGAGTTCGAGACCAGCCTGAGCAAGAGCGAGACCCCATCTCTACTAAAAATAGAAAGAAATTATATGGACAGCTAAAAATATATACAGAAAAAATTAGCCGGGCATGGTGGTGCATGCCTGTAGTCCCAGCTACTCGGGAGGCTGAGGCAGTAGGATCGCTTAAGCCCAGGAGTTTGAGGTTGCTGTGAGCTAAACTGACGCCACGGCACTCACTCTAGCCCGGGCAACAGAGCGAAACTCTGTCTCAAAAAAAAAAAAAAAAAAAAAAAAAAAAAAAAAAGAATTATACATGTACCAGAGGTGCATATCCACTTTTTAAAATAGTTTTTTAAATTAGAATAAATTATTAAAAGGAGAGACAACTGCTCTCAATAACTATATCGTCTGAAATTTAAATAACTTTATTTGGAACCACTAGGAGAGTATCATGAGAAAAATTGTACAACTGTGTCTTCTCATTTCTTTATTAACTTCAGGAAATTTATTCCTATGAATCGTGATAGGAAAAGAAACCAAACAACTCCCTGACAAATCTAAATTACAAGTACACAAACTGGGTATGATTAGCAATGAGATTGAGAAGCACAAGTTAAGAGCATCAGGGGTCTATCTAAAACTTTTTTATTAGTCAGGGTTCTTTAGAGAAACAGAACTGGTATACACACACACACACACACACACACACACACAGGGACTTCAAAAAGTTCATGGAAAATTGAATTAAAAGATAAAAATAAAGAATATAAACTTTATTCCTCAACATAAACTCCATCGAGTTCAAACTTTGCTCTTGACCTGTCCACTTTTGCTTTGAGTGGACCATGTCCACCTCTTGGTAGTCATTGCTTTGATTGTGCTTTGTCTTCAGGGTCATACTAGGAAAGCCATGTTTCATGGCCCGTTACATTTCTTTGAAGAAATGCTTCAAGATCTTGCTCCCATTTGTTTAAAATTTCCATTGAAAGCTCTCCTCTTATCTGCAGCTGATCTGGGTGCAACGGTTTTGGCACCCACTGAATGGAAACTTTGCTCAGCTTTGTGGTCAGAATTATGTAATTCTGAACAAATTGAGATGGTATTGGCTATTGTTTTTGCTGTTAATCATTGGTCCTCTTCAATGAGAGCACAAAGAAGATTCATTTTTTCCTAAAAAAATTAATGTGGATGATCCTCTACTGTGGGCTTCATCTTCAACATTGTCCTGTTCTTCTTAAAACAAGTTAACCATTTGTAAATTGCTGATTTCTTGGGGGCGCTGTCTCCATAAGCCTTTCATAAAGCATCAGTGATTTTCACTATTCCACCCAAGCTTCACTGTAAATTTAATCTTTGTTCTTGCTTCCGATTTAGCAGAATTCATATTGTTCTGATAGGGGCTTTTTAAAAACTGATGTCTTATCCTCCTTGGTACCTCAAACTAGATCCTGTTCAGACATGTTATAACAAGTTAGTACAAGTTTATTTTAGTGCAAAAAAAATTTGAAATATATGCATAGTTTTTATCATAATACCCATTTTCCATAAACTTTCTTTTTAGAGACAAGGGCATGCTCTGTTGCCCAGAGTAGAGTGCTGTGGCATCAGCATAACTTACTGCAACCTCAAACTCCTGAGCTCAAGAAATATTCCTGCCTCAGTCTCCCGAGTAGCTGGGGCTACAGGTACATGCCATCCCACTTGGCTGATTTTCCTGTTTTTTTGTGAAAATGGGATCTCACTATGTTGTGCAGGCTGGTCTCAGACTCCTGGCCTCAAATGCTGCCTCAGCCTCCCAAAGTGCTAGGATTACAGGCATAGACCACTGTGCCCAGCCTCCATGAACTTTGTAAAGTCCCCTCAGGGGGAAGGAGTGACAGAGAGAGAGAGAGAATGAGAAAATAAATATCTACGAGGAAGTGGTTCACATGATTTTGGACAATGAGAATTCCCACGATCTGCCATCTGCAAGCTGGAGACCCACAAAAGTCAGTGGTTTAATTCAGTACAAGTTCCAAATTCTGAGAACCAGAGGAGCCAGCAGTGTAAATTCCAGTCCCAGGCCAAGGAGATGAGATGTTCCAGTTCAAGCGGTAAGGAAGGGAAAAGGGGGCGAATCCTCCTTCCTCTGCCTTTTGCTCTATTCAGACCCTCAGTGGATTAGATGATGCCCACCCACATTGGGGAGGGGCAATCTATTTTACTGAGTACATAGGATAAAATGCTAATCTCTTCCAGAAACACCCTCATAGACACACCCAGAAATAATGTCAAGTTGACACATAGTCAACTATCACATGTCCACCCCCTGTCAACTTGGCACCCATACACATCTCCTTAAACCATACCTGATCTCCAAATAAAGCCAACAACAAAGTCATAATTCCCCTTAACATGGGACAACTATCCTGCCTATAAACAAAATTGCAGTTACCCCTTTCCGAAAAGAGGAGGTAAAGTCCTTGAGTGGTGTTTACCCTCTCCTTGACTTCCCATAACTTAAAAACTATGATGTAAAATTAACAATACAGTTGGTCCTCCACATCTGTGGGTTCCAAATCCACAAATTCAACCAATTGCAGATTGAACATATGTGGGGAGAAAAGTAGATAGTTGTATCTGTACTGAACATGTACAGACTTTTTTCTTGCCATTATTCCCTAAATAACACAGTATAACAACTACTTGCATAGCATTTACATTATATTGGGTATTATAAGTAATCTAGAGATGATTTAAACTATACAGGAAGATGTGCATAGGTTATGTGCAAAGAGAACTAAATTATGATGTAGGGCTGGTGAGTTGGTACAGCCCTGAGGTGTAGCTAGGACAGTGAAGGTGTATAGCAAACTGCTTCTGGTGGGCCTTATGAACAGGTATGGAGAAAAAGGTATCTGACAGATCAATGCATACCAAGTACCAGAGGAGGTGCTAATTTGCTCGAGCAATGAAAATACATCTGGTATAGTAGCTGCAATTGTAGGTGTTACCTAGTTAAGCTTATGATAATCCATTGTCATTCTCCAAGATCCATCTGTCTACTGCACAGGAAAAATAGGAGAGCTGAATGGAGATGAGGTGGAAATCACACCTGCAATCTTCCTAGTCCCTCATGTGGCACTAATCTCTACCATCCTTCCTGGAATGACGATTGCTTTTAATTTACCCTTTCCTAAGTAGAAGCAGTTGTAGTGGCTTCCACTTGGCCTCTCCCACCATAACAGCCCTCACTCCACAGGTCAGGGAACCAGTGTGAGGATTCTGTCAGCTTTTAGGTGTGTCTATTCCAATTATGCATTCTGGAACTAGGGAAATAACCACAGGATGGCTTCAAGGACCCACTGGAACCACTATGAGATGGATATGAAATAAAACTCCATTGAATGATCACCTGATTTTCATAATCTCCTACTCTGACTCGTTGGTCACAGCAATATTTTTTGACTCCAGGCATCAGTGTTAGTTCAAAGCCAGTGTCCAGAGTCACCAGGTCTGATTACTTTTTCCCCAAATGTGGTTACCCTGGTAAAAGGCAGTGGGTCCCTTTGGGGAAGGCTGGGAGAATTTTCAACAGTATACTGGGGTCCTTCCTAGAGGGGACCTGGACATTCCTTCATTCAAAGGGTTCTGGGTCTGTAAATTGGCTCAAGTCTAGTAATTGACTGAGGAGACATGACTCTGTTTTTATGATTCAGGTTAGACTTTTATGATTCAGGTTAGACTGGACCTAGAACTTTTCTGCTTATATTGATCAAAGAAGAATATAGTAGGCTTCCTATCTGTTTCATTCCTGAGAACATCATTAACAATTAGCCAATGCCATATGTCTGTACAAGTCAGCCTATTCTGATTGATGCTTTGACTCCGCTGTCTATTAATGTCACCATGCCCACCTTGACTTTGGTGGTTGAGGGCTACCGCTTGGCCCCTGCTACCCTGAAATCCAATTACTCCTATTGCATTTAGGTTTCCCAATTCAGTGACAGCAGTTGCCACTGTGTGGTCTGGCCTACAAAGAAGAGCAATCACAGAGCTCTTCAAGGATGCCAGAGTTCCCATCACAAATTTATTTTTTTCACAGTATTGGTGAAAGGTATGTCTCCTGGACTCCCCTAGTGTGGGTATGTCATAAATGACTAATTCACTCCGACATTCCAATATCCTTAAGCCTTTGCATCCCTTCCTCTACATTAAACAAGGCACGTTCTGCATATCCAATTCACTCATGGTGAGCCACCTCTTGATTCACGTTTTAGCCAACCAAACTGTTAGAGATAATTCTGATTCCCCAAGGTGAACTGCAATATTAAATGTAGCCTAGTGAGCTCTTATCAATAAATTCAGCCTGAGCCAACTTTATGTTCCTACTATTATTTTTTTATTTTTTTGAGACAGAGTCTGGCTCTGTTGTCTGGGCTAGAGTGTCGTGGTGTCAGCCCAGCTCATAGCAACCTCAAACTCCTGGGGTCAAGTGATCCTTCCTGCTCACCCTCCCAGTAGCTGGGACTACAGGAACACACCATGATGCCCGGATAATTTTTCTATTTTTAGTAGAGACAGGGTATCGCTCTTGCTCAGGCTGGTCTCGAATCCTGACCTGAAGCGATCCTTCCGCCTCAGCCCCCCAGAGTGATGGGGTTACAGGTGTGAGCCACAGCGCCCAGCCTGTTCCTTCCATTATTTTCCCACACCCTTAGTATCTATTTCCACACATATGCCCTGGATTGTTCTGTATAAATTAGAAAACTCAAGTAGCTCTTTTGGAGTATAATGTACCCCTTCATGGGCCGCATATTTTGCATCTCACCTTTAAGGGCCTGCTTGGGACTTGAGTCTAGTTATAGATACAGGAGCAAAGAGCAGTGGTGAAGTGGGTTCTGAGAATGGGCATTGTTTTGCAAGGCAACTGCCTCAGGGGAGGTCATTACCATTTTCTCAGGCATCTCAAGCAATGCAGGTTTAATACCACGTGGAAGGGTGACACCGCTGCTATTGAGCATGGAGATTCTGCTGGGGTATGAAGACCCCTTCCACTATTACAGAAGATTCATCAGAATTTAGGGGGTCAATGTCCCCAGCTTCATCAGGGTCTTCTCATACAGCCACATCCCAATTTAAAGGATCCCATTTTTTTCCAATCAATGTCCTCACTTTAATAACAGACCCCCTGCAAGGCTGGAAGTTTAGCTTGTGTTGTAATTCAGTCACAGGATGAGGTTCTGCCTTTGATTTTCAGCAATTTCAGCCCTGCAGCTATAGGAGATGAGAGTCTCCTTCAGGTCACAAACAGAAGCTCATAAGTCATTTATGCAATGCTTGAGCTGGGATTTCATATCCCTGAGCTCATCTTTTTCTTTCACCATTTTGTCTAGTGTCATACGAACAACCAACCAAACCAAACATGTTTGAAAGTATAATCTACACAGTCACCTAGCTCCTTGCTTCCTACAAGTGGTTGATTAGGAGTAATCAATGCAGATATTTTACATATCTCCATAAATAGTTTGTGCCATGGACTATCTATCAATGCTCTCTTTACTGTTGGAAATAGAGTCTAAGCATCTTTCAATCTAATCAGATTAGAGAGTCAGAAACCTCAGAACCAATTCAGAAACATCCTTAAAATTCTGTTTATGTACATATATAAAAGATTATGAGGAATTGACTCATTATGGAGGCTGAGAAGTCTCATGACCTGCTGTCCACAAGCTGAGTTTCAGGAATGCCAGGGCTATAAATTAGTCTGAGTCCAAAGGCTGGAGAACCAAGGGAGCCAGTGGTGTAAATCCCAGTCTCAGGCTAGAGATGAGAAGAGACGTTCCAGTTGAAGCAGTGAGGCAGAGAAAAGGGGGCAAATTCCTCCTTCCTTGGCCTTTTGCTCTATTCAAGCCCTTAACAGACTAGACGGTGCCCACCCACATTGAGGAGGGTAATCACTTCACTAACTCCACAGGTTGAGATGCTAATCTCCTCCAGAAATACCCTCACAGACACAGCCCAAAATACTGTTTAACCTGCACCTCTCAACTATCACCAGTCAGTGGACACATAAAATTAACCACCACAACCTGCCAGCCACAGTCATACTCATTAAGGAAGGTGGTATTGATATACTTAACAACCACTATCTCAGTCCTCCCTGATTGCTACTTATTGGGGATGATGGAAATGACTAACAATTGCATGTGGCACTAGCAGTCATGTAACCTTAAAATAAACTTTAACCTTAAAAAGGAAAAAAAAAAAAAGAAAAAAAGAAAAAAAAGAAGGAGAAGGACTAAGCAGAAAAAGTAGAAGTAAAAACCTGAAAAGTTCAGAGTCTGGCAAGAAAATGACTTCAGGAATTCTTAGCCATTGATTCGGTAAGCTTACTTTCAACAACTCCACAGTTACCTCAAACTATGTCAAAAAGGATTTAGTATCACAGTTTAAATACACTTTCCTAAAGAGAAACCAACCAGCAGAGCAAGGTGTCTGTCTGATCCTTGTTCAGCTCCTCTCTTACTACCTAGGTTACTTATCACACAATGTTGCCACACTCGTGGGATGCTCTACATTGACTTTTGCCTCCACTAACCTTTGCTCTACAATTAGGTACAGGTAGAGATTACACATCTCAGCCAATAAAATATAATTACCTGGTGCCATCGCTAGATGTGACCATGACAGAGCCATACACAAAAAAGACAATGGCATGTCAGAGTGGAGGGACAGCTGGGGATAACTGGAAACCCATGATTCCTCCAATGCTTTTCCTTTCAGACAAAGATGTTGAAACCATCATCTGGAATGAGCAGCCTGAGGTTAAAGACGATGAAGGCTTTAGACGTGAACCCAGATCCTGTGATTCCCAAGCTTCTTCTCAGTCTAGCCTCCTTTCTGTGGATTTGAGCCTCATAATGATTTTGTGTAACCAACATCCACAACTTTCTCATTTTCTAAATGGCAACAAAAGCAACTAACAGGGATTGTTGTGAAGGCCTAAAACAATGATGAGAATACAGGTACTTAATATGTTTTTCATTTAATAAAGAAACTTTAAATATAAAAACTTGTTAAGTTAATGATACCATGCTTATAATCTTTCATTTGGCCTCACCCAGTTTCTTAAACTTTTGAAGTAGTTAAGATAGGTTTAGGTTAGATCTCCTGTGAGTCCACAAGGCAAGTTTCAAACGTGGGGGAGGTGCTAAGAAGTTGCCCTTACTTCACACAGGTTGGTTCAAACTAGGTCTTTCGGTAATGCCAGTCAGCACATGGCCCCAGGTTTCCTTTGTCCACGCCCCAAACTCAGCAGTATTGTGTTCATGGAGCAGAAACCACTGGACCTAGAAGGTTAGATGGTCTTTCTCTTGATACAAGGATATAGGAGAGCTTAACAACATCATCAACCAATAGGATCTAATTGACATTTACAGACCACTCCACAAAACAACAGCAGAATTATTTTTAAAAGCCCATGGAACATTCACTAAAATAGACAATATCCTGGCCTATAAATAAAAACAAAACTCAACAAATTAAAAACATTGAAATGATATAATGTGTGTTCTCTGACTACAATGGAATAAAACTTCAAATATCAGAAAGATAACAGAAAAACCACAGAATACTTGGAAATTAAATACCATACTTCTTAATGGGTCAATGAGGAAGTCTCAAGAGAAATTTTTAAAATACATTAAACAGTATGAAAATGCAAACACAACATTTAAAATTAGTGCATCACAACTAATGCAGTACTGAGAGGGAAATTTATAGCATTAAAATGCTTATATTAGAATAGGAAGAAAGTCTAAAATCAATAATCTAAACTCTCATCTTAAGAGACTAGAAAAAGAATGTGAGGGTGATCTGGCTGTGACATCTGTCACCCCACTGATCACCAGGGTTGATCCGGCTGATCTGGCTGGCCAGGTGGGTGTCCCCTTCCTCCCTCAGTGCTCCATGTGTGTCCCTCCTGATGCTGCACGCTCAAAGAAGACAACCCTCCCCAGTAGAGGAGGACCTTTCTTCAGTCAAGGGTAGAGCGAGTCGCTCCCCTGCTAGAACCTCCAAACAAGCTCTCAAGAAATTAGAAAAACAAGAACAAAATAAAGCCAAAGCAAAGGAAGGAAATAATAAAGAGCAGTTATCAATGAAATAAAAAACAGAAAACCAGAGAAAAATCAATGAAATAAAAAGCTGGTTCTTCAAAAAAGACTAATAAAATTGAAAACCTCTTGTAAGACAGACTAAAAAAAAAAAAAGGTACAAATTAATTACAAATGTCAAGAATGAAAGAGATTTTTACTACTATCCCCATAGACACAAGGAAAATAAAGGAATCACTACGAATAACTCTTCATGCATAAATGTGGTGATGACTTAGCTGTAATGAACTAACTCCTTAAAAAGCACGAACTACCAAAACTCATCCAATATGAAATATATCATTTAAATAGTCTTACAATTATTAAATCAAATTTATATTTTAAAAATTCTCAAAAAAGAAATCTGTATGCTAAGATGGTTTCAAAGAACTCTACCGAACATTTAAAGAAAATTTAACATCAATTATATACAATCTCCTCCAAAAAATAAAAAGAGGAAGGGACACTTCCCATCTCATTTTATGTGGCCAGTATGACCCTGATACCAAAACCAGAAAAAGACAGTAAAAAAAAAAAAAAAAAAGAAAAATCCCTCATGCACAAAAGTATAAAAATCTTCAATAAAATATTACCAAATTAAATCCAGTATTATATTTAAAAATTATATAACATGACCAAATGCATTTATTCCAGGGAAGTTAGGCTGGATAAATATTTTAAAATCAAAAACAATGTAATCCACCATATTAACAGGCTAAAGAGGAAAATCCTATGATCACATCAACTGATACAGAAAAAGCATTTGCCAAAATTCAACACCCATCCGTGATAAAAAAAAAACTCTCAGCAAACTAGAAACAGAGAGGATCTTCATCAACTTGATAAAGAGTATCTATAAAAACCCAACAGCTAACTTGATACTTACTGGTGAAAGACTGAATGCTCCCCCCAATATTGGGAATGAAGCAAGACTATCCTCTGTTACTATTTTTCGTTAATACAGCACTCAAAGCCCTAGCCAGCCAGCACAATAAGATAAACAACAATAATAATATTAAGGAAATAAATGGCATACAGATTAGAAAGGAAGAAATTAAGCTGTCCCTATTTGCAGGTAACATTATGAACTACATAGAAAATCCCAAAGAACTTACCAGAAAAATTCCTAGAACGGGTAAGTGAGCTAAGCAAATAAAAGGATAAAAGGCCAATGAATAAGTGAAAGCTGATATTAAAAACACAATTTGCAATCACAAAGAATAAAATGAAACATTTTAATATAAGTCTAATAAAATACATATAGGATTTCTAGGCTGCAAGCTAAAATGCAGACGAAAGAAATCAAAGACCTCAATAACTGGAGAGATGTACTGTGTTCATGGGTTGGAAGAGTCAATGTCAATTCTCTCCAAACTAACTGTGGTCTTAACACGTTCCTTATCAAAATCCCAGCAAGATTTTTTGTAGATAAATAGGCAAACTTATTCTATAGAATGTATACGGAAAGGCAAAAGAATTAGAATAGCTAAAATAATTTTGAAAAAGAATAAAGTGGGAGGAATCATTCTACCTGATTTTAAGATTTACAGTAACTATGGCAATGTGGTACTGGCGGAGGGATAGACTAGACCAGTGGAACAGAATAGAGATGCCCGAAACAGACACACGCAAGTAGGGACAACTGGATTTTGGCAATGATATAAAAGCAATTCAACTAAATTATAAGTCTTTTCAAAAAATGTTGCTAGGATAATCAGACAGCCATAGGCCAAAAAACTGAACTTTAACTTAAATTTCATCTTTTATATAAAAATTATCTCAGAAGAAAACATAGAGGAAAATCTTTAAGATCTAAGCTAGGTAAAGAGTTCTTAGATTTGACACCAAAAGCACAATCAATAAAGGAAAACAAATCTATAAACTGGATTTCATCAAAATTAAAACTTTTGTTTTACAAAAAGCACTGTTAAAAGGGTGAAAAGATAAGCTACAAACTGGGAGAAAAATATTTTCACAACACATATAATCACAAAGGACTCATACCTAGATTATATAAAGAACTCTCAAAACTCAAACAGTAAAAAAGCCCAAACAGCCCAATCAGAAAATTAATAAAAGACGTGAACAGGCATTCTACCAAAGATATACAGATAGGAAACAGCACATGAAAATACATTCAACATCATTAGCTATTAGGGAAATGCAATTACAATGTATACTATCTGGGGGACGGGCACATTTACAACTTGGACTCCAATGGTACAAAAGCAATTTATATTTGTACCCCCATAATATTCTGAAATTAAAAAATAAATAAAACCATAATAAATATCACCACAGGCATATAAGAATTTTAAAAAGTGACAATACCAAATGTTAACAAAGAAGTGGAGAAATTGGGTCTCATGCATTGTTGCTGTGTATGTAAAATGATACAGCTACTGTATTAGTTTGCTAGAGCTGCCATAACAAAAAACCATAGATCGGTTGCTTAAGCAACAGAAATGTACTTTCTCACAGTTCTGGAGGCTGGAAGTCCCAGGGCAAAGTGGGGGCAGGTTTGGTGTCCCCTGAGGCCTCTCTCCTTGGCTTGCGGACGGCTGCCCTCTTGCAGCCTCTTCAGGGGGTCACCCCTCTGTATATGTGTGTTCCCAGTATTTCTTCTTCTAGGCCTCACTCTAAAATGGACTCATTTTAACTTAATCGCCTCTTAAAAGAACGTATCTCCAAATGTGGTTACATTCTGAGGTACTGGAGACTAGAACTTCAACCTAAGAATTTTGTGGGGACACAGTTCAGCCCACAGCAGTCACTCTGGAAAATAGTTTAGTAATTTCTTATAATTACACACACACAAATTATCCCCAATATTCTTATTGTTCAGGAAGTTCTGTTTTCAACTGAGAGGGACTTTTCAGCAGTGGTGCCACGTCCACGCAGCAGGCACAGTAGTTTCCTGGAACCTCTTATGCGAGAGCCTTCATGAATTAAACAATGAGAAGATTAACGCATGAAAGAAAGATATTATGGCAATAACAACATGGTGACTTCTAGTCTCTTTTTAATCACATGCCTCCAATCTATACGCCTTTTAATAGAAGAATACTTACTGTCCAAACTACAGAGGTGCAGGGAGGCATCTGCAAACTAAGCTCCCTGTATCACGTGGCCGGCGTGGATCTGTTTCATTACAGCTTACCAACCCCATCCTGGAAATCTGGGCGATTCTGAAGCTAGCTCATCAGATAAAATGAAACGCTTTCACAAAGCCTTTTGGGAAAATGACAAAGCTGATGAATTCTTACCACTGCTACTGACAAGATCACCTAATTTCAGAGATTTATATAAACACCTGTTCCTTTCCAGGCTTTTTCTCATTAAACAAGACATTTGTGCCATAATATACAAAAATCATTCCTCTGAAGTCAAGAGACTAAGTTTGTATTTTCCTCTTTAGCTGAAACTAAGTGCCAGCTCCCAGAGAGCCAATCTATGTCAGTGCTAAGATTCACAGAAATTTATTACTTTAAAATCTCAAACAAATTACTAGGCTTTAAACACATTTATCCACTCCATTAAGAGCAAAAAAACTTTCAAAAATTACATCTTTGTAATGAACACCAGAGACTCTATAATACTGTCACAATTGAGATACCTGTGATAGGAAGGCACTCAGCATCACTCTTGACAGAGTGGGCACTCAAATATTCTGAGTTGTACAGTGCTACTTTTTAGTAGCGGCTGTGCCATGAAGTATGTGCAACTCCTGGGCTTCCAATAGATACCAACCATACCTAGGGTGCGATCACAGTACAACAGCCTCCTAGTTAATCGCTGGCTGTACTTCTTAATAATACAATCCAAGTCCCTGGCTCCCTGCTGTATACCAGCATGCTTCAGGCCCAACCTCAGATCACATCCAATTTGTGTTCCTTCTTCTGTACCTACAACCAGCGTGTTTTTGGATTATACTCATGAGACCCTGTCTCTACCAAAAATAGAAAAAATTAGCTGGGTGTGGTGGTGCACGCCTGTAGTCCCAGCTACTTGGGAGGCCGAGGGAGGAGGATCAGCTGAGCCCGGGAGTTTGAGGTTGCTGTGAGCTACAATGACGCCACTGCACTTTAACCAGGGCAAGAGTGAGATTGTCTCAAAATGAGGAGAAAGGGAAGGAAAATTAGAAAAGAGACTGGCTGGACAGTACAATTACCTACAGAATTTTAAAAACAGGTATGCCTAATGATTGTTTTTAAGTCATTAAGGCAAGCACAATTTAAACTCATTCTCTCTCCCAGAATTTGCATTAGGTTGCCAATCTCACAAACACACATACACACACACACACTTTCTCTCTCTCATGCACATGAAAATATCTGAAATAGATATATTTTTAAAAATGTTAACTGGTTACCTCGAGGAAATTGGGATTAGGATGGTCAACTTTTTTAATAGAATACTTTTTTATACCTTTTAAGTTTTGCCTTGTGCATATTACCAATTTTAAACTTTTTTTTTAACTTGCAAGACAATATAAAGTTCACCAACAGTCTTTTACCTGCTTGCCATTTATTAAACAGGCCAAGCATGCTCCCTTCTCCCTGGAATGTTTTTCCCTCCAGATATTCAAATTGTTAACTGATCTCTCACCCTCAGGACTCTTATTTAAAAATTAACATATGCCTTGTATTATACCAGTCTCTATCCCCTTACCATGTTTTATTTTTCTTAACAGCTTTTATTGCCATCTGACAGTAGATTATGTATTTGTTTATTTTCTATATGCATCTGGTCGCTGGGACAAAGATATGTTATTAGTTTGTTCTCTCCTAGCCACTAGAATTGTGCTTAGAACAAACCTAGGCTCAATATGTACTTGATTTAAAGAACAATTTGGAAGGTGCAGTAGATCTGAGAAGTAACTATATAGCATTGACACATACTGCAGTGTTTCTCAACTTAGAAGCACCAACCCTGGGGGGAGTAACTTGTAGATATAGTTGGAAAGAGTTTCCCTTCCTCTTCTCTGAAAGACATGCATAAACACACCACACAGCAGCTAGTATTAAAACCCTCAGACTGGATGTCAGAACCATTAACTCCTTCATTAATCTAAAGGAAATTACCATTGAATCTGAAGCTATTCACCTATAAAGGCCATGAAGTCACCTCAATGAAGATTATTCATAAAGAGGCAGAATATCAAACAATTCATGCCTACTACTAAACTCAAATTTGTTAATTAGCAGTTGTACATTTCAAAACGAATCCAATTTTCTATGATCTCAAACTCATATGCCCAAATTTATTAAATAACATTAATTCACTGTACATTTGGCTTTGAATTTACTTTGTTGTTGTTGAGACAGCGTCTTGCTATGTTGCCCAGGCTGGCCTCAAACTGCTGGGTTCAAGGGATCCTCCTGCCTCAGTCTCCTAAAGTTCTGGGATGAATTTACCATTAATCAAGTGAATGAAGTGGGGGGAGAAAGATGAACTACACGCTAAGACAGGCAAATATATTCCACTTAAACACCTTTTCCTTTGAAGGGTAAAAATTTTATTTTTGAGGAAATTCTTACTGCACATTTTCAAAGAGAGTCACATAAGAAAGCAAAAATGTTATCCTCCCCTCATCCTAGAAATAAATAAGAAGGGCATAAAATTTCTTTTTAAATCACGACACTTGGAAGTTTAGCACCAGCATCCAAAATGAACAAAAAAGAAAAAAAGCATTTACTATATATCTCAGATTTCTTTGGTTGGGGTTCTCCCCACGTGGTATTAATATTTCTTCTTTCAATTCATATTACCAAAACAGTAAAAACCAGGAAAAAAATATAAACCTAGTGGTTGCTGAAACTGGGGAGGT
Source organism: Eulemur rufifrons (assembly GCF_041146395.1). Classification (NCBI taxonomy): domain Eukaryota; kingdom Metazoa; phylum Chordata; class Mammalia; order Primates; family Lemuridae; genus Eulemur; species Eulemur rufifrons. The sequence continues at coordinate 10,397,532 of NC_090998.1, forward strand.
TGCTCTCATCTTTTGTGCAGGCATTCCTAGGATCTCAGCTTGCTGGAAAAATCTGCTGACATTTTCCTTTTGCAGTTGTTAGTTTCTTAAAGAACAATAATAAACATTCTAATGTCCAAATCTTGGTTAGTCTTCCACTTTATTGCTTGGATGTTTCTTTGGTGTTGGTAAAGTTGTGGTCTGCTTTTTGCTTCGTTTTACTTTTGAATGGTCACTAATTCTTTAGGTCACCTGGAAAAAATTAAAATCAAACTTATAAATAGTGACAAAACGATTAAGAGTTAAATAGTATTTCAAATACTCTAAAAATCTATACACCTTGTACAGATTTGTAAATCATACATTAATTAAAACTCTTACTTTTTAATATTTTTATAAACCAGAAAAGTCAGTATGTAATAGTAAAAATTTTATAAAATTGCATAAAAGAAAATCATCATGAAGCCAAATAAACAATATTATACCATCAATAACTCTTCATTGTCATTTTAGTGGCCATACCATATCTCCTAATATGGATACACCACAATGACTTCGGTAAGCACCCAATGTTAGACAGGTTGTAAATAGTAGAAATATTTTCCCCTATATTCCCCATATTTTGGATTTATTTCCTTAGAAACAAAATCCAGAAATAATATTACTTGGAAAAAGGCTATAGCCATTTTTAAATGAGTAATATAACGTTAAGTCAGTTAATGCTAAGTTTAAATAGGAAGATTATTTCTATGATCATCCACGCTACGCAGAGATAAAATACAATACTGCCAGCATAGCAAATGTTTACCTAATGAAAGGCTGATTTAAATCTGAAAATCACTGCATATAAAAGCAGACAGCATTAAAAAGCAGGAACTTTAAAAAAAAAATCAAAAACTTTATTAATGGAATTTTAACAATTTTTTTGAAAAATAACAGACACTGAGTTTCACAACCTCTCTTTTAAGTAAAAGCTAATGGAAAAGGCAACAAACAAGAAATATAAAAAACCTAAAGTCTCAGTTAAAAGGGTGAAGCAACTATGGCATATGAACCCTCAAGACTGGTTCTGTAGTTAGGTTGGTCTTTCTAGCTATATTTCTATCTATATAAATAAAATTTCCAAGATCTTTAACAAGACAGAAAAAAGTAGGAAATGACAATGATGCAAATAACAAGATAACCTTTATCAGTTATTCTTTATCGCACCCTACTCTAAGCACTTCATTCGTGTGATTTCACTTAATCCTTGCAACAACCCTGGCTGCCAAGTGTAATTAGTGTCCCCACGTTACCAGGGTCAGACAGGAGATCAGCACATGAGACATGCAGAGGAGCCTGCACTGGGTATACAAACCTCGGCTCTTACACATCATACTGCACTGCACCAAAATAAATAATGTTGATTATCAAAGAAAAAGAGGAAGGAAACAGACACTCTAGTTTATTCTACAGGTTAAACAGTCTCCTGTAACAAAAACCAGGTCTTCATTAGGGACGTTAAAATTATCAAATCGGGCACTAGGTGCCACAAAAGTGAATTATCAGTTTTCCTAAGTGGTACTAATGGTTAAAAACTGCCTGTCTAGGAAAAAACAGTTAGTTATGCCTCCAAAGCTTATCATAATAAGGTCAATCCCAGAGATATTTAACCACCAAAACCACTTTTCCCCAACAAGCCCAATGGAGACAAAATGTTAGCACAGATGAATCTAACAACTAATTCAGACTGATTTGTACTATTGCTGAGAAACCGGTGATATTTGAAGGAAGCATCCACTCAAGGCTCGCTGCCCAAGCTCTTACCCTGCAGATGGTGAAGGTGCCAGGGGAGCCTGGTGTTACTCAGCACCGCTCTGCTCGGTGGCAGGAGCAGGGTTCTCAGTTGGGGCGTCACCTGCCTTGGTCTAAAACACAACACAAAACCATGAAAACGGAAAGGCACCAAAATTCAGATGACAGCGGAAAGCTCAAGACTAAAAGTTCTCAAAAGTTGTATTTTATTTATTTAAAAATAAATACATTTTTATTTATTTTATATATGTGGTTCAGTACCACATTCGATCCCTACCATCTCCACCAAAACAAACAAAAAAACTTCACAAAAACAAAAAACAGAACAAGAAAAAACAAACAAAAAAATCAGTACCACATAGAACAGCTTCCAAATAACTAAATACCACTACCCTCCCTGGAGTCCGGGATATACGAGTGCTTCCAACTCGTGCAGAGGCAGCTTCCCCTCTATAAATGCCGTCCTTCATTTGGAGCCCTAAATGTTTAGCTCTGAACCCTCACTAATACGGGTAATTCTTTCAGAGAGTGTTAATTAGCTGAATTCAAATACACAGTTTGTGTCACACAGGGCACACTCTCTAGACAGGCTGGATTCACCTCTTTGCCATCTTGTGAAGGAGCGTTAGGAGGACGGGGGCGACGCCGATAGTTGTAGGGACGCCGGTATCCACGGCGAGCAGATGGCTGGTTTGGACCATTGGCTGCTTGCTGATTCTCTTTATCTTCGGCCTCCCCAACAGCGGGGGCAGGTCGTGGGCGAGGAGGTCCCCTATAGCAGAGAACACAGGAAAAAGAGAAGTGCAGCAGGACAGGAAGTCTCGATAATAAAATGTTTTATTTATTTTTAAAGATAAAGTCAAGTAATCAGTACTTATTGCTAGAATTATTCACAGGCCAATGCAGCAAATGGAACAGAGGTTTGGTGAAAAAAATCTTATTTTTCTATCATTTTTCCCCCTTCATGTTTGTATTGAACAAACATACACTGAACACATACTGTCTTCCTATCAGGCACACTTTGACAGGCACTAAGAACCGGAAGATAAAGAAAAGTGGCCTGGTAACTGCCCTCCATGAACAGAGTTTAGTGGAGACTAAGGGGATTAGAACATGCAAAGAAAACTAATGTTACTATGTGCCAAAGCCTGTGCTAGCAGGTTTTCACATTAAATTTTTAATTTCAATGCTAATTCTGTAGGTTAGATTTATAATGAGAAAACCAAGAGATTCAGAAATGATCAGTATGTGGCTGAACTACATGGAAGTACTGCTTTTAAAGCTAAGAAAAAGGTAAAAATATGACTTTCCCAAGATCACACAGCTAGGCACTGACAAAGCTGGGCTTCACATACTACTACTGTCTCCTTTCTGTTCCATTAAGACATTTCTATGAAGTCTCTGTTATTCTGAAAGTCTTTAGTACTTAATCACTAGTGATTAAGCCTAAAACTGGAATGAATGTTGTGAGATAAAACGACATAGAGCGGTACAAATCCTTTCCCACTATAATATATTTACTTTGCCTTCCATAAACCCACACTGACAAATTTCAAGGTAGCACACACGGCATTCAGGAAGGAGGTTCTACTTTTTCCACTTACCTCAAACATAAGGTGAAGGAACAGGCAGGCTTATAGTTTAAATAGCTTCAAAAGGATTTTAGGGAATCTATCCCAATTCAGTATTCTCAAGTGATACAAACACAAATATTGAGATAACCAATCCTTCAGTAATATTAACATCATTGGTGGTAATTATACCTAATATTTACCAAGGGCTTACCCTACCAGACACCATACTAATTATCTTAGATGCGTCAGTAAATTTAATCCTATTGGCAACTGCAGAACATTCATTAATGTCTGCTTTATAGACCTAGTGACTATGGCTTAGAGAGTTCAGAAATTTGCCCAAGAACATACAGCTGCTAAACTGTAGAGTGGAAAGTTAAATTCAGGCAATTTGGATCAATAGCCTGATTTAGCCCCTGTACTGGACTGCCTCGGTGATTCAAATATTCAGTATCCCAGATACCCTAACACTCCAGTCTTCCTCCATTGATAGCTCTGCCACTGAACTGATCACCAATTAATTTGTTTATCTGATTTAATAAAAATTAATAATTTATATCATGTAGTAGTTACAACATACAAATAATGCTGTGGTAAAGAGATAACTAAAAATACTAGCTGTTAAATAGCGGAGGAAATGTCACTCTGCCACCTAAGAACTCTGGTGCATACTCAAAGCAACCACATCTTCTAGTTATATAATACAACCACAGAACAGACCAACAGTAACCTCATTCTACTGTTGCTCACGAGTCCTTCAACTGCTCATTAGTTAGTGGAAAATGTTACCTACCTACGGTACCTTGGGCGATAGGTTGGATTTCGATGAACCGGTCCCTGAAGTTGCGCTCCCTCTGGGACCCCGTCCTTAATCTCTCCAATCTCACCAGCCTAGAGAGGCAATGAGAGCCGAATGAGAGTTAGTCACAGTGCCGGGTGTAAGAGACACATAGAGTATACAGTCGTGTTCAGAACTTTTTTAAGAGGTAGAAAGTGAACTGCTTCGTTACAAAGCTGGGAACTCTCAGCTGTAACAGTGAACTATGTGTTGATTAGATCTTTGCATATGATAGGAAAGGAAGAAAAACTCAGTCCTACTAGAACGGTCCTTTGCCTTATCCCAGAGCACCTAACTTTATTTTACTATATTAATTTAGCGCCTTAAAATCTGTTGAGTCTCATTCATCTCTTGTAAGAAAACGTATTTTACAAAAGGAAATTCAATACCATTAATGGTTTCTACAAAGGTTCTCCCTCAAATCACTATGACGAATTGTATCCAAACCTTAACCTGACTGCCTTTTTATCTCCCATTTCTTCCTTTCAGCTTTTTTCCTTTTATCTGCTTGCATTATTTAAGTATAACATCTTAGGGAAAAATATACCTTCTTGATGATATACTTATTTTAAGCTTGTGGAGTAAAATTAGTTTATAGTACAACTTCCAGGGGGAAGAAAGAACTAAAAAGTAACAAACAAATGAACAAAACTCCATCAACAATCTCTGAAATTCTTTACCATACAGACATATCCCAACTTTCTTTTCTCAAAACTAACATCCCTTCCTCCTCCACAGATTCAAATACTGCCCTTCATATTTCACTAACGGAAACAATCAGAAGATAATCAAGTCTACCAAACTATCTGCATTTACATTTTCTTCTATCCCACTACACTGGATAAGTAGGTCCATGCTCATCTCCAAAAAGAGCCCCTCTACTCTTACCAGTGAGAGCACGTTAACTCTGTCTCCTCCTTTACTAAGTATTTTTTTCCTTCTCTACACCATCATTTGCATCCAGGCACACAAACATGTCGAAATAGCAACCATCTTCTTCAATTTTTTTAAAATTTTGAAATAGCCAACTTACAGAAAAGATGGAATTATAGAATCTAATCTTCAGACTCCCGATCGAGTTTCACCATTTGTCCCAATGCAGCAAAAAGATCATTTAGAATCATGTACTAAATTATCTCTTTTTGTCTGAAACAGTTCTTCAGTCTTTACTTGGCTTTCATGACCTTGACACTTTTAAGGATCACAAGCCAGTTATTTTGTAAAATGTCCCTCAATTTGGGTTGTTTGGTGTTTTCTAAGGATTAGATTTAGCTTCTGCATCTTGAGAGCAAAGTTACAAAAGTGACACTGCATTCTTCTCACTGCATCCTGTCAGGTAATGAATGTATGGTTCCAATTTGTACTGACAATAAGGGGTTAATTTGATAAGGGGTTAGGGTGTTGTCTACCAGGGTTTTCCACTGTAAGTTGACTCTTTCCTTCTTTGTAATTTTTTTTTTTTTTTTTTGAGACAGAGTCTCACTCTGTTGCCCAGGCTAGAGTGAGTGCCGTGGCGTCAGCCTAGCTCACAGCAACCTCAAACTCCTGAGCTCAGGCGATCCTCCTGTCTCAGCCTCCCGAGTAGCTGGGACTACAGGCATGCGCCACCATGCCCGGCTAATTTTTTCTATATATATTTTTTAGCTGTCCATATAATGTCTTTCTATTTTTAGTAGAGATGGGGTCTCGCTCTTGCTCAGGCTGGTCTCGAACTCCTGAGCTCAAACGATCCGCCCACCTCGGCCTCCCAGAGTGCTAGGATTACAGGCGTGAGCCACCGCACCCGGCCACCTTCTTTGTAATTAATAAGTACTTTGTGAGGAAGTACTTTCCAAGTGTATAAATATCCTGTTCCTCATCAAATTATTCAATGTAGTCATTTATTTATTTATATCTGTATATACATGGTTTTCCATTTTATTCAATGAGTTATAATCTGCTACTATCATTATTGGCCCATGGGAATGTCTCTAAGCTGGCTCATGTCCTTCTGACGTCTTTCCAACATTCTTTGAGTACTCCCTTGCTTTCTGGCACAACAAGATGTTCCAGGCTCATATTGTACTTTCTCTGTCTCAGCTCTGAAATCAGCCATTTCTCCAAAGGAGCTTCTTTTTATTAGAGAATGTTATTTAGAAATGAGAAATTGGTGCCAGGTGTGGCTCAATGCTCTTAAGGTGTGACTGCTTTCAGGACCTTTCAGTAAATACAACTAAGGGACACACACCAAATGTTACATATGCACGTGTGTATGGCAAACACGCATGCCTAACTTGACCTGCCCCACCTAATAGCTTTAGCAGTAAGTTGTTGGTGAACTAAGGAGTAAGGGAGACCAGGGGGAACTCGTCATTGCACTAAATAAAAGGCAAATCAAACAAAAATCTTGCCTCAATCCCACATCCTCCCCCAGCTACTACCCATTTCTTTGAGCTCCTTTACAGACATACATACTCAATTACCACTTCCGACCACCACTACTACCACCACAGAAACCTCCTCAATGGGGTGTATGAATATCTCTTCTTCCCCATCCTTTGCTATCCCTTAAATTCACTCTAATCAAACTTTGGTCCTCACCAACCACTGATCTCCAAGTTACCAAACCCTATACTCAATCAGCTTAATTTCCTCTACTTATCAACAACATGTAACACATTTCCTTCTTGAAGTACATTCTCCCTGGCTGCTCTTTTTCATTGTCCTTTGCTAGGCAGTGTTTATCTTCCTAATTTTTAACAGTTGGTGTGCCTAGAACTCAGTCCTAGTAGTGTATTTCCACCTGCACTTATCTTGCCCTGATGGCTTTAAATACTATGTTGTTTTATGACCCTGAAATCACAATGAGCCCCAAAAGCCCTCTTGACTCTGCTTTATTTTTCTGCCTACGTGACACCTCTACTTGTAGGTGAATTCTAACGTAGAAAAAGATCCCTAAAGAATTTTTCCCTTTCCCCTGAAACCAATCTGTCTTCTATCTTCCCACATTTGTTTAAATCAAAAACCACAGAGGTATTGTTTACTCCTCCTGTCACATATTCACTCCATCCTCAAACGCTGTCACCACTACACTTAACACATCCCCCAAATCGCACTCCTGATCAGCATCTGACCACTGCCAGCACCTAATCCAACCCACATCCATCTCTCCACCGGGAAATTACAGTAGCTGGTCTACTGTAGCACTTCTACTCTAGCGCTTGGTGGTCCAGTCTCCATAAAATGGTATGATAATCTCTTAAATGTTTCTTCTCCATTCAGATCCTCTCCGGTTTCTCATCACAGTGAAAGGAGGTCGACCTTGCTAACAGTGGTCTACCCAGCAGGCCGATCTCCCCTAAGACCTCAACCTAATCTCACCTCCAACAGTCTCCCTTCACTCACACCATCTCAATTGCATGAGCCTCCCTTTAGCTTCCTAAGCACACTAGGTTACTTTTTCCTCAGAAACTTTGATTCACAAAAAAATACTAACAAAACCAGCAATTAACATGAGTAAAGGATAAGCATCTACTAGAATGACAGAACGAGAAGAATACAGACAGACTGAATTAATATCAAGTTCTACCACGTCTTGCCCATGTAACCTTAGGTAAAAGTTGCTGGTTTTTAAAAATATTCAAAGCTCTTCATTTGTAAAAACAACAAAAAAATATGAAAACCACTGCTTTCATAAGGCTATAAAGAGGACTGAATAAAAACTGATTTCAAACATCTGTCACTTGGTAAATGCCAAATGTTGCTCCCTTCCCTCCATCATATAATTCTTTTCTTAAAGACAACCAAGTGGTTGATATGAGCTCAGTGAATTATTCTCCTTAATTTTCAGATACACAGAAATACTACCTTTAAAAAGTGGAAATCATTTGGTCATTGATGAATCGGGTTATATTACGTCCTTAGTGCATAAGGCAAATACCACTGGCCTTATATATTATCGCTTTTTTCCTATTGTGTGCCATAAATTTCCTAGTGTTGTATGTAGCACAAAAATATTGCCAAAGACTACACTGATAATCCTGAAGTAGCTTAGTTATACAGGAAGGGAGCTTTACAGCTTTTCATTTGATACTGTTGATTGGCTTAATCAGACTTCTTAGTCACTGAACACCCAAACATGGTATAAATCAGAAAGATTCTAAGAAAAAATTGTTGAAAGGATCTCAGACAACTGTTACTTCCAACACAGAATGGGTAAGAAAGTCAGCCTGCATTAGAAACAACTAAGCACAGTTATGAGAATAAGCACACATATTTAAAATTTAGTTTCTAATTAGCTTCTGCAAATGATGCTCTACATGGCACTAAGGATTCACTTTACTCTGAAACTTCAATTCCTAAGGTGAAATATACTTTATTTCAGAAGATATGCAAAATAATCCTCATGCTTTCAGCAAATGTGATATATGTGTGCACACCAAATACTAAGAATGATTATTTCAGGAAGGCACTATTAAAGTACTAAAAATAAATGTGTACCACTATCTCACTGACTTTTCCTTGTCCTCATTTCCTAGAAGCCTGCAGTGTTGCCCTAAAGAAACCTACTATGCCTCATGTACCCAATCTCTCCATATATGTAAGTCTACTTGTTATTTTTAGCACATTTGTCAGGGGCAGCTGTTGAAGAGTAGAAGAGAAAAAAACAAGGAACACAGTCATGCATGATGGGATAGGAGAAGAGTAGCAAAGAACAGACTGAACCTAATGTTCAGTCAAAACATTTAGTGGGGGGAAAAAAAGAAACCCCAAGGACACTAAAGAGGAAAAGTTGTAGCTAGTGATAAAAAAATGATGACCTATCCCTAGTTTTCCAAGTTTCCTGGGAATTGCAAAGTTGATGTTATTAATCACAGAACAAATTCATAACAGCTGCACTAATATTTTACAATAAAAAATGAGAATCCTAATTCTATGTTAGGCTGTTTTAAAAATCAGCACCATCTATTTCATCTTATTCCAGTAATTTGTAAATGTTATCTATGTTGCAGACATCATGCTAAACCCGTTGTATTTAATTTGATCATCACAATCCTACAGTGTAGGCATTTAATGCCCCCATTTAACGGATGAATTTAATCTCTCTAAAACTTGATTTTCTCAAAACCTCACAAGTAACAGAGACAAGATTCAAATCCAGGCTTTGTCTGACTTCAGAGTCCAAGCTCTTACGCATACCATCTGTCTCTCTACCTTATTTCATTTATTTGTCCATAAACTATGAATTTCACTCTAGGCACCAGGGTCCCCTATTACAGGCATGGCTCGTGTGGTTGTGCTTTTAGAAATGTTGCTAGAACGACTGCTCTGCAAAAGCAGACTGAAGGCCTTGCCTCAGCGTTTGCAGCACCGGGAAGCCACAAGCAAGGTTTTAGTTCCGGCAGCTTGGTGTTGGAGGAGGAGGAAGAAGAGGAGGCAGAGAAGGATGGAAGGGTGAGGATTGCTGAAGAGAAGTCCCAGGTGCAATTTTACCTGCATTCTGTTGGGATGGGGAAAGACCCGTGAGCGACGGTCAAAGGTCTGTCCCACGTGGTAAGGCGGGAACCGCCGCTGCCGGTACTGAGGGCGGTACTGAGGGCGGCGCAGCTGATTCCGGGCCCCAGAGAACTGCCGGTCAGTGGCAGGGGGCTCAAATCCTTCACTGCTGCCGCTCCCTTCCTCCTCCTCCTCCCCAGCGTACTAGCGAAGCAAAGAAACAGAGATTCAGAAGAAGTTTCAGCAAGGAAAGAACCAAAGAATACCATTTAGGATGACTATCACCAAAAGGAAAAAAAAAAACAAACTCCCCAAAGCAATAATCCCTTTTATTATACAGACAAAATGCATTTAGCCCAGATTATCAGGTGATTACCTGGGATAAACTACATTAAGATTAGAGTAGATCTGTGCAGATAAAATACCAAGAAGCAGAAAAAGCAAGAGCAATCAATCTATAATGCATTTCATAGTTACCTAATTAGAACTGGTAAATATTGGCTGACCAACCACCCAAAGAATATCTACAAGACTGATAATATTTAGCTCTGTCAAATGTGTGTCTCCCAACATTTACCATCCCTTGGGGCAAAGTCAGGGCAAAGCCAAAAAAGAACACATTTTATGCTGCTATCAACATATTTGACCTAAGTATTAATAGTATACATCCTCCAGCAGTTCTCACATTGGGGATTGGGTCTCTGAAACCTTCCAGAAGGTCAGCAAGGTCAAACTAGTCCCATAATGTTGCTAAATTGCTATTTGCCTCCTTCCATACCCTTGCCATTCTCTCAGGAGTCTATAGTGGGGTCTTCCAAAGGATTCAATGACATGTGGTCCCTCAGCAAACCAAATGCAGAAACAGATATGAGAATCCAGCTATCTTCTATTAAACCATACGTCAAAGAGACTTGCAAAAGTGTAAAGCAATAGCATTCTTCTCACTCAATTTAAATAGTTTTTCATTAATAAATGTTATTTATGTTAACATAAGTTACTTTAAATCAATTAAATACATTTTAAATTTAACTTCTAATACAATAAATACTAATAGACATAAACAAAAACTCTAGGATCCTCAATAATATTTAAGCATATAAGTGGGTTCAAACACCCGGAAGTCTGAGAACCCCTGACCCAGGGCATGATACCCTTTGTGTTTAGGAGTAAAGTTTTAATTGCACTTTAACAGGTAGTAATAAGTCCTAATACTGGTAGTTTCTAAAAACAGACCTTATTAACAAAGGGAATCAGTGACTCATTTTATATTTTCCTGTATTTAAGCTGTATCATATACTACCATTTTATATTCTTTAAAAATAAAACAACCAAACATCCCTCAAAGAATATGTGATTTCAAATCTGACTTCAAAGGTAGATATGCAAATGTCTTTATGGGAAGTAACTGTAGTTTTTAAAAATGAATAAATTAAAAACAAAATAATGACCCATTTCTTATTTTGTGGGAGGGTGTTTAAGCTTTAGACTCCTCCAGAGCAAGTCCGTATGCTAACTATATATTCCCAAAAAGGAAAACCTTAACTAGTCTAATTTCAGAAAAATCTTCATAAAACCCGTATCAAGAAAATGATTCACAATTATGTAAAGATTAATTATTTGCATAGTGAATGTTCAACAAAATACTCAGTGTGAGACTATATGTATACTATTGAGTTTTGACAATTTTATTCCTAAATCTTTTACATGCATGACTTCAGAATGTTCAGCTTTCAGGAAGGAAAAGTCTTTAAGAAAAATTTTTCACTGAAAGTTTTCCCATCACTTTTACTTCTGAATTAAGAGTTAAAACAGGCCGGGCGCGGTGGCTCACGCCTGTAATCCTAGCACTCTGGGAGGCCGAGGTGGGCGGATCGTTTGAGCTCAGGAGTTCGAGACCAGCCTGAGCAAGAGCGAGACCCCATCTCTACTAAAAATAGAAAGAAATTATATGGACAGCTAAAAATATATATAGAAAAAATTAGCCGGGCATAGTGGCGCATGCCTGTAGTCCCAGCTACTTGGGAGGCTGAGGCAGTAGGATCACTTGAGCCCAGGAGTTTGAGGTTGCTGTGAGCTAGGCTGATGCCACGGCACTCTAGCCCGGGCAACAGAGTGAGACTCTGTCTCAAAAAAAAAAAAAAAAAAAAAAAAAAAAAAAAAAAAGAGTTAAAACAATCACAGCTATAGCTCTGTGAACCTGACGAACTTGAAAGAGTTAACAGGATGTAATAAATGCTATAGTAGCTCATTTCTACCCCTGTCAAACCTTATTATTAAAAATCAAATAGGATAAGCAAAGACAAGGGTAAGAAAAATACTGAAACACATAAAAGTCCTAAGGAATCTGATGAAATCAATTTGGGCAGGGTGTGAGGATGACAGAATAAAGAGGAAAAGCATTTATGTAAGCAGGAAGGTATAAATCTACTAAAATAGAAATAAGTCATTCTCAATCTGCAGGTATTTTATTCTGCTGAGATTTTGCAAAAATTCTTCTTTGGATGATATGGATAGGCACAAACTTATGCTCTCAAAGCAACCCCAAGTTTTAGGCTATAATGTCAATCTCTTGTTCTAATTCTAGAAACATCAAAAACTGATTCAAATCTAACAAGGTCCTTGTGATCACAAATGAACTGGGTTCATTTTGGGTGCCCCGAGAACAATTCTTCAAATTGAGCCTCTTAATTAAGCTCCAGCCAGATTTGCTGGTAAACTTTTTCACCTGGATTGGGACCAGTCTAAAGATCTAAAAGTCCAGAGCACTCTTACTGCTTCTTTACTTTGAAATAATAGTAAAATGCTAAGCTAAGTAAAATGGCTACTTAATTGAGGTAAATTATTTAATATTTCTGTAACCAGCACTTTTATTGCCTATACACAAGCTAATCCTCATTCTTTCTCGCCAACAAATGCTGATTTTCTTAGAGGTCAACACCGTCAGCACCAAGGAGTGAACAGGTTTAGGTCCACGACAGACACCCCACTCCTCTTTGCCAGTGCATGTCATGTGACCAGGTTCTAGCCAAAGAGCCAAATGAAGAAAGCCTCTTTGACAACATCAGCACTGCCTACCTTAGGTCAGTCTTTCTGTTAAAAGAAAACTAAATGTCTGTTACTTGCAGCCAAATATACCCTAATTGATGAAATTTCTGAATGGCAAGTTTCCAATGGGACCAGTGGCTATGGATAAATTCTGAGCACTAAAAATTTCCCCTCGAAGAAAAAAAAAATCATTTGTCCTGTCTCCAGAAGAAAACGTGGCATTTATCTGCTCCAAGTATATTCACTTAATTTCAGACATGAAGAATTTTTCAATCACTGACTAGTGACAGAGACAACGTACATTCCGGGGAGGCCCACGGCGTCTGCCATAGTACCCACGTCTGTAACGGCGCCGATCGGCAGCATAGCGACTCCCTTCCACAGGAACTCCATCCGGGCCAGTCACATTGGCTGCCTCTGCACCCTGGAAAGAAAATAAAGATGGCCTCAAAATTAAAAAGATAAATTAAGCCAAAAAACAGCCTTGGACAGCTAGAGTATAAGACTGGCAGAGCATACTAAGAATTCTGACTGTGATCTTAAAAGCAGACCCAAGTTTTAACAAGGTTGAACAAGGTGCTTGATGTCCTGATTTAAATGTATCTGGCTTTGTTTGCTCACACAACCCAAGCTTTGCTTTCTTGTCTGGTTATGCCAAATTTAAGAGCAGTATATGCCTCTTTAAAAAACATATACTAATAAATATAACACAACTGTAAAAGGAGAGGTAATGCTATACCAGGAAGAATATTCCTAAATGGAAAAGAATTGAGATACTGTTATCTTTCTAGAATATGTTGAAATTTATGTTACTCTAAGAAGTACCAAGAGAATCTGTACTCATGGGGTTGCATGGCTCTGCCTAGCACTAAATTATTGAAAAGTGAAACTTCTCCCATCTTGGCTGCAACAGGAAGAAAGAATCCTTGATTTAGTGTATCACATAGTCTCCACACGTGTAGCTTTTCTTTAGACTTCCTATTATCCTTGAGACAGAGTTCATATCCACATATGGACAAATGGATAAAATAATACTCCAAAAATATTAAAAAATTAGGATAAAGGAGATTCAAAAGAGTGTATTTCACATTCTACACATCAGTTTGTAAAATTCCAAGTTCTAAAAACATGAAGAAGTAAAATCAACCTGGCAAAACAAATCTTTAAGAGCTGGATAGAATATCAGAGATTATCACAGGCCAGCATTTAGCTGGTGGATAATTTGAAACTCCCAAGAGATTTGTAAGACACCCTAGGTATCACACACTGGTAAAGACAACCACTTAAATTTCTGTATCAAATGAAGTGTTTTTCTTTCAGAACAGTTTGAGCGTTGCTGAGAACATGGACTATGGACTGGTGTGTACGTGTGTGGAAAGGGCATGTGCCTGAGAGCTAAACTAGCCTTTCATTCAGTTACTTTATAACTCAGCTGCCATAGCAATTGTACCATATGCAGTTTTAGGACGTTTTTAATCTTAGTCAATATTGTTTTACTGATATCTATAATAGACTGTTGATTAAAAACAAAGCATAAAGGACATTACTAATATTGGGATTAAATATAAAACAGCATTAAAAAATTCTGTAGTCTTCAAGATGCTCCATCAGCTTCTTAGATTGAATTCACCTGAACAAAACTGGTACAGTCCATCAAGATGCCTTCAGCTTCCCAAAATCCAAGCCAAACAGAGAAAATACAATGAATTTAATTTGAATTTATAAACAGAAATGCTTACCAATCAGTCTGAAAACTTTATTCTGATAAAAAGAAATCTTTCTCCCCAAAGTGTTTATTAAATATTTTTAATGCCATAAAAGTTAAATTTTAATCTATTCTTAAATACATACATTTGGTACAAAAATAAAAGTTACTTTAAAATTTTGAGAAATTAGCTTTTTCTTCCATAAACAGAGTTCATTTATTAAATGAGAAATTAAAATGACCTTTTTAGTATATTGAAGAATGTTTACAGTAACAGTCAATAATAAAAAATATTTCTACTTAAAGTCACTTCCTCCTATTATCCAAAAATTCCAGAATAATGTCAATTCAGAAGGGCTGAGACCATCTATTGTGCAACAAAACTGTGTGCTAGCACATTTTGATGCCAACCACAATTTCCCTCACCTTCTCTCCTTCAACCACATCAAACTCTACAGTTTCTCCATCTCCTACACTGCGCAGATATTTCCGTGGGTTATTCTTCTTGATGGCAGTCTGTCAAGAGAACACAAAGTTTTATCTGAAGTATGTTTCAATATTGGTCACAGATTTCATTATTTTCAAGTTTACTAGAGTGAACTGGAAGAAACTATTGACCTCTTATTACTTTTAAAAAATTATTCTCCCACTAATCTGGATCTCCAAAACAACAAAACAAAGCACTAACACTACATTTCACATTACTTTGTGTTTTTCTTCAAATTTCATCTTGACAGGTGGATTAAACAGAAATGTGTTTCTACTGTAACAGAGTGTACAGTTGTCACACACTGCTGTTATAGCCTAGTTTCCTCAAACCATTAAGCTTCGGAGATTCAGCCTGTAGCTCCATCAGCAAGGGGGAAAAATGCCTTCATGTTGCATACACATACCAATGCCTATTTTAGGTATAAAAGTTTTTATAGACAAGAGAAACTGCCAACTTCAAAAGGAATTTTAAAAATGTATGTACATGAGGGGGGTGATAACAGAACAAAAGGAATTAAAAAATGCCAAGGATATAAATATTTCTGATAGGGTAAACAAAATTACCTTAAGAATCAAAACAGTAGTAATAATCTGGCCTTCCCTCTCCCTCCCATTTTATGGATGAGTCAATATAAGGCTAACAGTTAAATGATTTATCTGAGGTCACAAAGATAACAGCCCTAGGGATGATGGAGTGGGGAGGAGAGGGAGTTCATATCCCTGTACTCTATGTATATAATATTTATTCAACATTTTTCCTATCATACCACATTTGTATGTCAACTAATCCTACTATATTCTCTGATAATACACTAAAAGGTTAATGAAAGTGTTATTCTTTATTAAATATCTACACATAAATAACTGCTTATGAATAGGTCTCTCTCTCTCTCTCTCTCTCTCTTTCAATGGAAGGCAAAGAATAATTCCTGCAACGAATATTCACTTCTTTGGCTGGTATCTCTAAACAGTTAAAGGGGCTTGAGTTTCTATGGAACTAGGTCAACCTTATTTTATAAAGCGATTAAGCATGTGTAATCCAGCCCTTCCCCAACTCTGAGTAGGAGGGAGAAAAAAGAAGAGTGAGCCAATAGAGCAGATACCTCACCCACAGAGAAAAAAAGGCAGTCCCGGACAGGAGAAATGTGGACAGGAGAAATGCGCACGCAGCAGCAACATTCAGCCACTCCAAAAACAGCCCCTCCCTGCCGGCTCGTTCCCTTTTTCCTGTTCAACTGGGCGAGCCTCAACACATTGAGGTGACTCACCATACGGGGGCTGGATTCAGGTCATACACTCACAGGTTAATAAAGCTGGCCACCAGTACACAGACTGTGAGGACTTTCACTCTAGTAGTCATCAGATACAGAGTCCTCACCCCCCAAAGTTCTGTTAACTCCCAGACATTATAAGCAACACTTCTTTTCAGTCTGTTACACCTTAAAGTCACTGTATGTGAACAAAAAAATCTATGCAAATCATCTAGGTACAATTGACATATCCAGTCAAGCAGAAATATTAAACCATGGAAACCACAACTGGAGAGCGTCTTTTTAGATATCACTATCTACAACCCCTATACCCCACCCCAATACACACGCACACTCCTAAACAGAAGGAAACAAAAACACAGAAAATCAGAAGCTTGACAGAGCCCTGCAGGTAAATGTGCTGGCGCTTGTACCTGCTGCTAGACCTTCCTTACTATTATACGCTAAGAACACATACATTTCAGACAATTCATTAAAAACTAAATCTACAAAAAGAACATACAGTAAGGATAGGTATTCCTTCTCTTAACTTATTTTGTAAAGCAAGTCCAGGATACATAATACCAGAATAAATAACATCGTAGGTTCACAATATAAAGAAAAACTGAGATACCTCATTTAATAGGACCACCCTGGGAACTGGAAGTTTTCTCAGGTCTTACCATCTGCTTCTCTCTGGTCTTTAAGAACTGCCATGATAGAGGAGCTTTGACCAACACCTACCAAGCCAGGTTGGCTCCAGCCAAACATTGTTGAGGAGGAACCACAACATCAGAATAAGACGTTAACATGGAAACATTCTTTGCTAGGGACTCAAAGTCTTTAAAAATTCGAAAATGGTCCAACTAAATATTACCTCATTCAACTACAAAAATAAAACTATTTGAAAACAGATACTATGATAGGACAGAAGAGCTTATCTGCCAATCTTAAAATATGGAATTAAGTTCCCATCCCAAAGTAAATCACAGAAATAGTTTAGAGTAGAATAATAACTTATAAGACTTACTTTAGGGAAAGGGACACTAGCAGATTACACACACCCCTCCCTCACATATAATCCCTCTTACCTGATGTACAAATACATCTTCTTTGGTGTCATTTCTGTTGAAAGACAAAAAGCTCACAATTAAAGGTACTAGGTATGTGGAAAAGCTTAAAAGAACAGTTGTATTATGAATTTAGATTCCAAGACCTCAGAATACCATATAAATTTTCATTTATCCTCTAAACTCAATTCAGACACCTAGAATCAATCTTGTTAAAACTTCTAACTCCACAAGATATCCCCCCCTTATTCCCCCACATCAACACGGTGCTTAGATCCAAGTGTACAGATTCAACATACAGAAACATCCCTTTCCTGTCTCTTTCTAAATCACGTGGTATGTAATCAGAGCTCTAGATTTTCCTCCCAGCAAAAGCAAAGCAAGACAGTTAAAAGGACAGGGCACAGCTGTGAACTAGGCTCTCCTTACACTGAAACTTAAAACAGCCCCCCGCCCCCACCCCACCAAAACAGACAAGAAAAGAAATTGGAGAAATTTTTTTAAGAAAGGGTGGGAAAGCAAAGCAAATGACTATATCATGTAAAACCATCATGATACTCCCAACAGCTTGCAGTTGTGTTCCCGTTTCTGTATGGTTAGAAGTTACCATAGTTTAAAGGAAACACTACAGTTTCTACACAGGACTTGGATCAGACCGGGGTTACAGATCCAGCTCAATTACTCCCAAGTTGGGTGACCTTAGAAAAGTTGCTTAACCAGTCTACAACTCCATTTCTCCATCTGTGAAATTATGGATATGGGCTCATTTATCCTAGGGCCCTTCCCATTTCTGATTTTTATCTCACCCTCCTTTTTTTCTTTTAGTGACTAGATTTTATGAAATGAGTTATCAGTGTCCTGGAAATGTATTTTAATTAATATTTAACAACCAGCAGCTTAGAAATGAGAATATTTACAGTGCTTAGAAACTTAAAAAATTTATACAAGCCATTAATGAAGTATGGTAAGGGATTTACAACCGCTGGTGCCACAACATAAATATAAATTTAAATGTAGATACACACATACCGATTTATAAATCCATATCCATTTCTGACGTTGAACCATTTGACAGTGCCAAGGACTTTGGTGGCTAAAATAGGATTAAGCAGATAAATTAGTATCTGACCTACAAAGAGATAAAGCTCATATCACTAAGATCTTGATAACATTATACAAAGCCTAAACATACCTGAGGAAACCACTAAAAGCTTATTTCAAAAATGTATTAGGAAAAGAAAATGGAGTAAGCCAAGATACATTAAGGAAAAACTTTTCAGAAGACTTCCTTACTCAACTTTTCAGAAAGCCATAAGATAAGGAGTGATCATATGTTCTGCAATTATTAGAACTGAGAAACAGTGTTCAAATGTTCTTTAAGATTAACGTTCCAAGATTTAACCTAGACAACTTTTATAAGTGCAAAAGAGGGGCCACTATGAAAGATTATAGGCAGATGAAAGACCTTAACACCTCACTTCCACACTTTGAAATATTAGGCAAACTTTAATAAGTGACACAGTAGCCCCTTGTTAATAGCCAATCTACAAAGATATAAACTAACTTGTCTGGTTGCCAAATGGGGGCCTATCAAAGGAGTCAAGAGTAATAATAGAACTGATGCTGTCTCATTCCAGTTCTGTACTTAGCCATCCCCAGACGTGATATAACAGGCCTTTTCAAACCACAGTGATGAATTTGGGCTTGTTTCATTGTTTACCTTGTTCTGTACAGTTGGTGGAAATTAAACTTAGCATTTTCTGTAAAATCCCCCTCTTTAACTTGGATTGTCTCTACCTTCAGTCATGAGCAGGACCACTTCTCTACAACGCCAGAATTTAGCAGAATTCTTTATGACAAGGAATCTAAACAAAATATAGCTTCATGTAACTTATACTTTGTAGATTCATATTTATCTCAACTATTTTAAATATAATCCTTGGAATCAACTGTGAATGTCAAATTCAGTACCTCTAGGAATGCCTATGTCTAAATTCAGAAAATGCAGAATGCAATTATGAAGACTCAATGAAACAGGAAACATGACAACAGACTACCTTAAAAGATAAAAAAAAAATTTTAGTAGAGAATGAAAGTAACTATTAACAGTAATCCATGCTGCCTCTCTATGAAATACAAAGTTCCTAATTTCCAAGGATAAACAATAAGGCTTTGCTTTTAAATTCAAAACTAAAGTAGTAATTAGGACTTGTTCTGTTGTGGGCAGGGTTAGTTCTGAGTTTTGCTAGAACGACACACTTGGCGAAGTATTTTAGCTCTCTCTGTAAAAAACAAAACAAAAAAACCCCCCTCCTCTTTATGTCTCCAAAGTCATTTAGCCCACACTAACTAAGCATTCTCCACCTCTTAATTCCAAGTAAGATCTCTCCAAGGGAGAGATCAAACCTCTGGAATCTTTAGTTTGAGGCCATTCTAGTTAGAGCAGCAGGGCAAAGGACGAAAAAACATTTGATGTTTTAGATGCAAATGTACACAGAAGAGGCCTGTTTTTGATAAATTGTATGCATTTTTAAGTCACATATTATTTCAAATGATATGATTTTTGTATCACCTTTCATTTGCCCAAAAGATTATTGACCTGGAAAAATATAAAGATACTGTTCTTAATGTCTCGCACTGTTGAAGGAATAATCCTGAATAAAAAGGCAACATTAATAAGAGAGAAAAAAGATGAGAAATGATTAAAGTCTAACCTCAATCCCGGCTGAAGGTTATTTTTAACTCCCCAATGTAGTTTAAAAATTTTTTTTCTAATTCCACAATATTTCTAATGAGTTCATATGGTCAAACAAATTCATTCCCACTTCTTGCTTTAAACCATAAACTCACTTCACATACACAGGGGAAAGGGGGACAGAGGACAACCATAAGGCTTCCATAATGCTCATTAGGAGGAAAGTTTTATTTCACTCATGTAAACTATTTTCCCCAGCCTATGTGCTATAAACTGAAGTTAAGGCCCATTTGCAAATACTAGAATGAGAGAATCCAAGAACAGATATCCATTTCAGTCAGCACTGTGCCTAGCACATTTTCGGCATCCATGTGTTTGCTTGGCAAA
This sequence comes from Eulemur rufifrons, assembly GCF_041146395.1. NCBI lineage: Eukaryota > Metazoa > Chordata > Mammalia > Primates > Lemuridae > Eulemur > Eulemur rufifrons. Next base: position 10,417,833 of record NC_090998.1, read on the forward strand.
GTACAGGAGATGGCAGAACATACTGGACAGAGAAAAACAGTGTTGAAGTGCCCAGTAGAGAAGGCTGTCCTTCATTTTGAGAGTTGCAGACAGAGTGGAAAGAAAAAAAAGACATCAGACTCATCACCAGGGATCTGGTGGAGACATAACAGCGGTTAGCCATTGATGCAATTAACCTTAATTTATCTGTTTCCTTCATTGCTAAAGATAATCAGAGTTCCTTATCTCAGAGGGTACAATCATCAATCGAAAAACTACAAAAGTTCCTTTACACAAAAATAAGGTATAATTAAGAAAATATCTTAACACTGCTCAGGATAACACAAGGTTGTCCCTCTCAGACATTTTGAACGGAAGTGTTCCAAGAAACACTTACTGGAAGCAATATCACAATGCAATTAACCTTAATTTATCCGTTTCCTTCATTGCTAAAGATAATCCGCTTTCCTTATCTCAGAGGGTACAATCATCAAGCGAAAAACTACAAAAGTTCCTTTACACAAAAATAAGGTATAATTAAGAAAATATCTTAACACTGCTCTGGATAACACAAGGTTGTCCCTCTCAGACATTTTGAATGGAAGTGTTCCAAGAAACACTTACTGGAAGCAATATCACAATACAATACTGACTAGATTTAAGCAATTTTTAGTCCCACAAAAAAAGGGGCTATTTTGTTTCTTAACCTACACAGATTACAGTTAGCATGTTGTTTGCAGGAACTGAGTAAAAGCCCTGGAAAAAGAGTAAAATAGTCCTTAAGGTGGGGAATATTATCATGTTATACTTTCCTCACATTATTTCCTCAACTTTCTTCCTAATGAGGCAAGGCTCAGAGAGATCAGACACGCCCCAAACCAAACCGTGAGGATTTCTCTGAAGCATCCCACACCATCTGTTAACTTTCCTGTTTAAAAGAGAGAATGATTTGCGCACACACCCTTTGGGGAGATTATTCACCACCCACCTGCTTTGCAATCCTGTTTAAGGCCTCACGCAGGGCGTTACTTAAGAAAGAGAACGCTGAAGTATGTAACAAAACCAACAATCATCACAGAAACCCTTTCCAATCGTCTGCCCCCTAAATCTGAACGTCTCATCTTCCTGTTTCCCTTCCTAGGTTACAAGTCCCAAGGTAACAATGTTTTGAACAAACGTCATACCCCTACTTCCGACGAAGTTTTTTCAGCTGCTACACCACGTGCGTTCCCACAGTCCGGGAAGAGGGGAAGCGCGCAGCGATTGGTGGACACCGAATGACTGTTTGCAGCAGTGGGCACAGGGAGAGGGAGGAGGACGTGGGACCGAGACCCACGTTTCCCGGAGAGGATTGCAACACCTCTTTGGCGGCATGTGGCCGGCAGAAGCATGGCGTCTTTCCCATGCCCATGTGGGAAGGGCGTCAGGGACAGACACCTGAGCCTTCTTGGCAACAGCTTTTCCATCTCTCCCTTCTCGTCTCCTTCTTGCGCCTCACTCCTCCCCAAAGGAAATCCTCTCCTTACCCAGATCCCAAGCCAGGACTCCAAAGTTCCGGGACCACGTGTCTGTCCCTCCCCTACATCCACATCCATCTCTACCCAAGGTCCCCTCTCCCAGACCGTCTCTCCTTTCGTCTTCCGACCGAGGCATTCTCCACTACAGGCATGTGCGGCAGTGCCTGCTGGGTGACAGAAGTTAAGACCCCGGCTTGCTGGCCCGGGCCCAGAAGAGAGGCGCACGGGGCGGCGAGGAGCGCCGGGCGCGGCGCGCTCACCTGGGAGCGCCTGCGGGGCGGGCGGACCGCGGCGACTGGCGCCGGGGACCCGGAGTCCCCGCGCTGTCAGCCTCTCCCGCCCGGGCGGGAAGTGTAGCCCGGCTGCCCACACGTGCTCGGCGGCGGCCGCTGCCCGCCCCTCTAGAGCAGCCTCTGCCTTCCCGGGCCTGACTCACCGAGAACTTTTTTCTCCGCGTCTTCGCTGCCGGCGGGGGCTGCAGAGGCGGGGGCCGTGGTGCCCGTGGCTGCTGCGGCGGCCGCGTCCCCACCCGGGTTTCCTGCGGCGAGGGCGGCCGGCGCGGGGGCCGCGGCCTGGGGCGCGCCGCCGCCCACCGGGCTCTTGGGCGCGGGGTCCTGGGGGGCCGTGGCGGCCGCCTCCGCCGGAGCCTGCGGGAGGGTGGTGGTGGTGGTGGTGGTGGTGGCCTCGCCCGCCTCGCTCATGCCGCCTCCTCTGCTCTCCCTCGGCACCCTGGTGGCGGTTGGTCGGCGGTTAGCGCGGCTGGTGGTCGCGGCGGCCGGGCTCGCTCTCGGAGGCCGGTGCGGATCTCGCGGCGCGGGCGGCGGCCGAGGTGGGGTCGCGCGGCGGAGGCGGCTCGAGCTGTCGGGCGCTGCGCTCGCTCGTGGGCTCCTCGCTCGATCTTACTGCCCCCAAAATGGCCCCGCACAAGTTTTTCTAGGCGGCGCGCCGGCCCGGGAGGGAAGGGCGGGCGAGGGAAGAGGGTGGGGAAACTTGGCTCTGGAGTTGGGCCTCGACTCATTAGCATTTAAAGGCGCCCGGCGCCCTTTCCGACCCGCCAATCCGCCCGGACGGGCGCGGGGCCGCCTTGGGGAGCGAAGGAGCAGAGCCGGGGCAACGCGGGGTCGGATTGAAATCCGGAGTTTCCTGGCGAGCCCGCGCTGCTGCCCCTTTGTTGGAGCAGGGCCGAGGGGCTGTGCTCCCTCAAGACAACCTGACACCTGAAATGAGCCTTTAGGAGAGGTTAAATACGGCATTCCGATTACAATGCACTTCACTCTCTCAAACACTCGTTTTTAAATCCTTTACCTTTAGTCATTCCACGTATATCAAGCACCAGAAACTATTCCCGGTACAGCAGTTAAGAACTGAAATAATAAAACCTTAAGACTATTTGGCAACTAATTCCTGAAAGTTAATCTACCGATAATTTCATCTATAACCCACAAATGAGGAAACTGAAGTCCAGACCTCAGATAATTAATGTAAATTTAATGTTTATACCAATTTAACAGCAACAAATAATGAGCTGTCAATATGTATTTAATAATGTACTTGAAAAAAAAGCTGAATAAATCCACATCCTTCCTACCTTCTGCTCCAATTGCCTCTGCCAGCTGGTGAAAGCTTAAGCAACTGAGCCCTCTTAGCCTTGAGGGTGAGAGTTATAGAGAAACAGATCCCGCAATAAACATGACTCCCAGTTTGAAGAGCCCACATGGCCCTTAGAGAATGGGCTGGATGATGTTAAACATACAGCCAAAGGCAGTGTGACCGGTACCCCAGGACTATCTAGAATGCAAGACAATTTGGCCTCTAGTGTTCAGACAGACTAGGTATAAATTCTGGCTCTGCTCTTTATTAACAGAGTTAGCTTTGGCCAGTTAATCAATGTCCCTGAGTCGGTTTCCTCCCATGAAAGCTTCTCAAAGGTCCCATGAAAAGTAGATGAGATGATCATATGTAATTATCATATGTAACTCCAGTGTCTGGTGCAAGAAAAGCTCTTTTTTTTCATTCCCTGTCTCCCCAAACCATTACCGATTTTTTCCGCTGGAACTTACCTGTTCTGTGGCTGTCTGTCCCACATCAGGGCAACTATCAAGTGTAATTCATCTTTGTATCTCCTCTGGTTAGAACAGTACCAGCATAGAGCTTGAACACAACGTGTTTACAACATTTTTGTTTGCACACCTTTTTTGTTTACAAACAAAAAGGTCCAATTCTTCCAGACTCAATTACTTATCTACACTTTCACTATCAATTATTATGAAACTATCCTGCCTTCTTATTTCAGCCATAAAAATTACAAATTAAAGAAAAATTCTTAGGAAAATAGCAAAATATGGATTGGGGGTTTTTCCATGTAATTCACCTATATTTTAAAAATTACACACCCCTAAATGTCAGATTCATATTTTAGTTTGACTTCAGTATAGAGCACATAGTAACGTTCTATAAATGTGGATGCTTAAAAAATGCAGATCTCATTCAGCGCATGATTACATTATTTCTTAAATTTAAAGATTATGGTCTTAATTAAAATTAAATTACAAGCATGATTTATTCTGGTGAAGACTGGCAATTGACTTTCTTCTCCAAAAGATGATTATCATTGCTATTTACCATTCAGAATTGAATTGCAAGAAAGAAAAATGAGTGGGGTTGAGTTCTTCAAACTGATCCAATAGTCAATCCTGTTTTTTTTTTTTTAATATATTCACTGTTGCAAAATAATTCATAACTAACAGGTGTGGTCTCCAACCTCTGGAAGACCCTAAAATAATTACAGATGCACTCTGGGGTTTCCTAGGATTTGCACTGGACTGGCTCCCAAAACTCCTCATCATTTTCTTCCAAAAAAAGCAGTGAGCAGCTGGGAGTTCTTGGTACTGTGCTAAATAAATCTAGAGAGAATTAGAACAAACATAATTGATGTTGTTTTAATAATCATAACTAGGAAGCAACTTGGGTACAGATGCACATAAATTCATCCATTCCTTCACTCACTCATTAATTCATGCACTCACTTATTTACTAAGCACACACTGTGTGCCAACGTACAACATTATGAGTATCCAGTGTTGGTCAAGATGGAACTTGCCCTGAGTTTTTCTTGATGCGTTGTTAAATTTTTTTTCACTGTAATCATTTCTATTGAAAGAAAATATCATTATTTCTTAAATTTGAGACTGAGACAAAAAAAGAATTATAATCTACTTGCTGACAACAATCATTTTAAAGAAATTACTGGTTTGGTCATAAAAACAAAAGCCACTGTATTCTTAGTATGAAGGACGAGAAAGCTTCTACAAGTGTTGGAAGGGCTGAGGGAGGGAAAGTCTGAGAGGCTCCACTGAATATCTCAGACTCCAGACCCCAAGCCAGTGGTTCTCAGGAGTTCTCCTGAAGCCACTGGAGTCACAAGATCTCTGGGAAGCTCTCAGCCATTCAGGGCTAGATCTAGGTTTTATGACACTTAAAACTAATACAATTTAGAGAACCCCTCTCAAAAAAAAAAAAAAAATTACAAATACAAAATTGCTAGGGCCACTCCCAGAGTCTTAGAAAAGGTCCAGGAATTTAAATTCCTGGGGCCCTGGAATTTAAACTTCATTGCTTCACGACTAGTCCACCCTTGTACCAGCTATCTCCATCCGCAACACAGATGCAGAAGCTCCTCAAGAAGTTCGTCAGGAAGCAGCTTTGATGCCTGCATATCTTTCTGCAACTGACTCTGGAAAATAATGGCCTCCTCTTCTTCTGCCTTCTAAATCTTGAGTGTCTTTCATTCACACATTCTAACCTGGAACTCTATGGGGAATGGGATTATGGGAAATGTAGTTTCTGCCTTTGAAGAGGCTGGGGAAGATGCCCATCTGACAGGAGACTATCCAGTATATCACCCTAAGGAAGAAAATGCAATTAATTGACTACAAAGAGGAGGGAGACTTCAAGTCATTTAAGGGACTAGAGCTTAAAGTAAGAAAGCATTCATATATTGTTATAGCATCTCTGAAACTGGAAAACAGTAAGGTATTAATTTAAACCTGATTGTTGCTAAAAACAACACAGAAGGGAAAGGATCAGTTTGGAATAAAAAAGTAGAAGAATAAGAAAGCAAAGGTAGGCCGAGGTGGGTGGATTGTTTGAGCTCAGGAATTCGAGACCAGCCTGAGCAAGAGCGAGACCCCATCTCTACTAAAAATAGAAAAAAATTATATGGACAGCTAAAAATATATATAGAAAAAATTAGCCGGGCATGGTGGTGCATGCCTGTAGTCCCAGCTACTCGGGAGGCTGAGGTAGGAGGATCGCTTGAGCTCAGGAGTTTGAGGTTGCTGTGAGCTAGGCTGACGCCATGGCACTCACTCTAGCCTGGGCAACAGAGTGAGACTCTGTCTCAAAAAAAAAAAAAAAAAAAGAAAGCAAAGGTTTCTCAGGGTGTCTTTATCAATGTCAGGGGAGAGGAGACCTTGATTATTATGCTCTGTTTGGCACTCACTATTAATGCATTCAGCATATTTATTGATCATTCCCATTAAGTGTTAAGGACATAATGCAAAATAAGACAGGAACAGCACCTGTTTTCAAGGAGCTTGTGGCATAGACCAGCATGGTCTCAGATGAAATACAATTCAAGCCCCAAATGTGAGCCACATATGTAATTTTAAATTTCCTAGTGGCTACAATAAAAAAGTAAAAAGAAACAAATGAAATGAATTTTAATATATTTTATCTAACCCTATATGTATATATAATTTCCACATTTAATCAATATAAAAATTATTAATGATATATTTTACATTCTTTTTTTGGTATTATCTTCAAACTCTGGTGTCTATTTTATAGTTTTACACTTATGGCACATCTCAATTTGGACTCAGTGTTGCTAGTGGCTACCACACTGAGTAACACAAACCTCCTCGACAGCTAGAAGTTTAGCCTGAATAATTCTCCAGGAACCCATTGTGAAACAGTCCTGGATCTGCAATCTGGACCACATATCAGTCTGTGGTGACCCATCAAAATAACGCCACTTGTCAGGTTGGCTTGAGCTTCCTTTATGACATATAGTTTGCAAAGAATTTACATGAATCATAATTCCATAATTTTGAATAACTATATGATGGTGTCACTGATAAGATCTAGGCTATGTAAGCAAAGTTAATTTACAATATCCATTCCATGCCACCATGGAAGGCACAAAGAGTGCCTTCGTAGACATGCACTCTCCTTCTTTAATTTTCATATATATTGGCCTACCAAAGTGATGCCATATCATGGACTTTCTTGCTTTTCATTAAGAGAACTAAGAGCGGGGTGGATATTGGCTGTGACTTAACTCTTCCGTATGGGAAGCTGGATTTCAGGTTCAGAAAACGTTACACCTCTAGACGTGAGATCATTAAGGCAAAAAAAAAAAAATTAAGCAATTACTGACAAGTTTAAAAAGTAGGTTAAAAAATTGATTATTTAGCATATATTGATTTTATATAAAAGTTCTAGTTTCTAAAAGACTTTGTTGTGTTTGTTTTGCTTCTGTTTTTTTAAATTTCCTATTTAGACAGGTTCTTAATGTTTCTTTAAAGACCAGCAAATTGGTACAGTTTTGGTGGAAGAATTGAAAAGATTATCTCATAAATAAGAACTAGAAAGAAACCTTATAAATTATCCATTTCAACCCCACTCATTTTAGAAACAAGGAATTGAGGCTCAGAGAGACTAACTTTCTCAAACTAATTCATCTATTTAGTGACAAAGCTAGAACCCAAACCTGAGTCTTCTTACACCAAATTCAGTTCCCTTTCCACCATGCAATGCTGATTGAAAAAGTCCCCATGCTCTGGCATTGAGTCTAGGGGTGTTTCAACGCTTCTCTTTGACTAAGTTCATCATAATTAGAATCTGGCAAAATGTTGGAACCATGCAGAGAAATATGTAAACACTCTGAATTCACCTCAGAAATAGAGCAAGGCTCTCTCACCACTAAACATGATCAGATCTTTCCAATTAGGACCTCTGGAGAGGAAACCAAACAGCTGTGTGCAATTTTATTTTCAAGCATTTTGGAACTAACTTTCTGAAACAATGAATAAAATATATTCTCTTCTTCCTGAAAAAGCTTTCTTCTGACTCTTTCTGCACACATTATCTTTTTTTGTATTTTAATTTGCTTTCTTTATTATTTTATCTTCTTCATTACTACTTCCCTTTATGTCCTCACTTGTTTAGGAATTATATCTCATGGAATATGTAACCTATATTCTTGTTTAGAAGGAATATCTTTTATATTCAGATGGGATAATTCTGGAAAATATACTCTCAACCAGCAAATGAAACAAAGGAAAAGTATCCAATACGTCTCTTCAGCTTTGTTCTTCAAAATTCTTCCTTTTCTTCTCTTCAAATTGAACTCTTCCTCTTAGTCAGACTTTGATTTGATTTTTATTAGCATCACTAACTGCTCACTGCAACGATCTATTTAATACTCATCTTTTGGAAATATCTGCTTAATAGAATTTTGATGCTCTCCCAACATAGGAACTTTGGGGTAGAAATTGAGAATGAGAAAATTTGGGAGGGTAAGAAAGAAACGGGCTCCTAATAAACTGCAAGAGAGAAAGATTAGTTAAAATTCTTATATAAAATGGATTAGTCAAAATAAAAAATAAAAATAAAGATTAGTTAAAATTCCATCAGAGTTTTGACTTCCATATGATAAAATCATACTGTTGCAGAAATAAAATGCATATATATACACACACAAAAATTGCCACAGGACAGCAGTATTTGCTAATGTAGATCTGAATGTGTATTTATTTTGGCATTTTGGACAGAATATGAACAAGAAGTGTAGTATCTACCTCTTCCAAGTGTTTGGATCTCCAGAAACCTTACAGCACTGTGAGCAAGCTATTTGTAGTTTTTTTCCTTTTATTCTGGCTTTGCATGAATCCCTTGCATCCATCACTATTGGTCTTTGAATAAGTGTGGGATGGTGGGGAGTTTGAGCAAAAATGAGTGTTATTATGGTATACTTATTGTCTTAGTTCATGTGGGCTAATGTAACAAAATACTTTCAACTGAGTAGTTTATAAACAACAGAAATTTATTGTTCACAGTTCTGGAGGCTGGGCAGTCCGAGATCAAGGCACCAGCAGGTTTGGTGTCTGGTGAGGGCCTATTCCTCGCAGACAGCACCTTCTGTGTGTTCTCACATGGCAGGAGGGAAAAATGGCTAAGAAGCTCCCTCAGGCCTCTTTTATAAGGGCACTAATTCCATTCATGAGAATGGTCATCCTCTCCTGACCTAATTATCCTTCAAAGGCCCCATGTTCTAAGACCATCACCTTGGTGATTAGGTTTCAATGTATGAATTTTGGAGAGACACAAACTTTCAGACCATAGCACCTATGTCCTTACTAGATTGTATTTTGCCACTATTTATAACTACAGATAAGCTTGTTGCAAATTTTGGGAACTACATTCCCCTAATTCTGTTTTACTTCGAGACATGAAATATATTTTCAAAAATAGTTTAAATAAGATAAATTTTCTTTTATTTGTATTCTTTTTGGGGCAAGTTACAGTGATTCGTAGCATCTTGACTCTCAAGCCAGTTTTTTCTTTGGCTTTTTATGGGATTGAAGATGAAAAGGAGTAATCAACGAAAGAGTGGTTTCATTGATAAAGATGAAACAAATTTAGAGTTTTTCAAGATGAAAGTAAATGTTTGAGAGTTTAAAACTATACCACTCTACGAGTAGCCACAATGAAATTGTCTATGGAAAATAAAAATACTAAGAGTTATGAAATTTCAAAGGGGTAAACAAATTCAAGTAGGTTAATTTGTAAAAACAAGATTGCAAGAATCAAGTGGAATGGTTTTGTTTGTTTCCTGAGGGGGATATTTTGTTTTTGGTGGTAGTGAAGTAGTGATAATTTTTTGCGCATGTATTATAATAATAATTATTATTATTTTGCCATCCTAGAAAAAACTCAACTAAGCTAAAAACCTGTATGTCAGGATGGCAGACAATATTAAGAAGTACGTTACAGTAAAGATGCATATTACAGTGTTTGGCTATGGGTACTCCCATTCTCCTTTACCTGAATTTCATGAGTTTCTGTTCTGATTCAAGGTTCATAACCTATAACTACCATGAAACGAGATATTCCCCTAAAGCAGAAGGATGAAACCTGACATTCAAAGGGACCCATTAGGCATATTGAGGCCTAAGAAAATATTATAGAAGAATGCCATTTTATCTGAATTGCATTAATGTGTAATAATGCTAACCAGCTACTTTGCTATAGTGAATAAGAGTAAAACGGAAGAACACAAGTCAAATTGTACCAGGAAGGATCTCAATTTAGTAGCATCAAAGCGTGAGGGGGGGAGAAATTCAATCATGTGACAAAATGACTTGGAGGTGTCCCTTTGAGGTACCCCCAATCTTTGTGGGCTAATGGTTTGATGTAGTCTTGACTTTCTGTGAAAAGCCTGTAAGGATGTGCTTCAATGGTATCTTATTAACCAGACTTGACGGGAGCAGGAGTCTGCTCTCGAAGGCTCTCCACACTCCACTCCTCTTTCTAGAATAGGAAATAAGATCCACTGCGACTGCTCAACAGGTGTAACAGGGCACACCTTTGCCTTAGTTTCTGATCTCAATATATTGTGGTCCCTCAAGATTAGCTGGCACTTTCCTGACCTCTATTATGACTGAAACTCTTAAGCAAGCTGTACACACCTCCAGAAATAGGCCACAGTGCTGGCTGAGAGGGAAGTCTGTCAGGAAAATGCTGGATTATTACTGACGCCTTTAACTCCAAATGGGGACCAGACTCATATTGAGACTAAGTTTTGTAATCGGAGGATCCCTCCCATCTCTCCTACACAAAAACTGGAAAGAAGAGACAAAAATATCTTCTGAGTAGAAACTGATTTTTCTCCTTAGCTGACCCTTTTCGTTTCCTATTCTTGTAATTTCACTTGCTCTTAACTCCTCTCAGTGCAGTTCATTTTTCAATCCATCAAATTTTCAGGCTCTTCTCTCACTTGCTGTTTTCCATGGTAGTGAGGGTGGCACAGTTACTTAAATATTAACAGGAGGTATTAATTATCTGGTACCCACCATGGTCTAGGTATTAAACAAGGACCTTATATTCTTCATTTCTAATCCTTACACCAGCTTTGCAAGGTTGGTGTCATTATCCTAATTTTACAGATGAGGAAACCAAAACTCAGAATGGTTACATGACTTGCCTGAGGTCCTAAAGCTAGTAGATCGTAGAACAGGGATGCAAACTCAGAGCAGTCAAGGTCCAAAGCCAGGACCATCTCTTCAACTTTGCACTGACACTTCTCTTGCTGTTATCCATACAGATTGTGTGAGACTGCCAGCTCCAGGAAATGATCAAGCATTCATTCAGAAAAGCAAGTTTGTTTTAAAATTGTAGGTGAAGCCATATCACTGTATGGTTACCTTCATCCTCCTTCCTCCCTGACTTCTGTCAATCTCAGAGGCTCCGACACATGAAAGCAAAGAGAGGAGGGGGAAAAGGACACAGGTAGAGTGAGATAAGTGACAAAGCTATGGCTGTTTTTCTATCTTTTTATATACTGATTTTCTTTTTTTAAATTTTTTCTTGTTTCCATCTTACATGCATGCTAGAATTAAACTCAATTTCCCTTTCTGCTATGCTACCCCAATTCCATTTAAATTTCCAACTTTATTTATGTAAATTAAATTGCATGTTATTTATGTCACAATAGAGAATCAGAGAGAATTCTGGCTATAACTGGGTTTGTTTCTGTGATTTCCTTTTTCCTTACTCCAAAAAGAAAGCCAAAAAGAAAGACTTTGGCCATTAGTATAATAGTTTTCAAGGCTGAAAGCAGAAGGTGCTTCAAAAAGACTTCTCTTTATATTGTGAAAATCCAAATCCACGGAAGGAATTATGCTAGGGTGTTTAGAGTGGAAGGAGAGGAGAGTTAGTATCTTTGAAAGGAAATATACAAAAGCAGAATCCAAGGCGAGGAGATTCTCAAGCCTGGGAAAGGGACAATAGGTTACTATGCATAATTGGGACTGTGGCCTGCTCCCTCCTGTGCCCCCTGGAAGGACTTCAAAGTGTGGGGAATGTCGTTATGGTGGCCACATGTGGGTAGCACTCTGTTCCTCAGGGTTCTCAACTCTGGTAAAGATTCCCATGAACACTGAGGCACAGAGCCACAGAACCACTGGACTTGGGCATTCCTGCAAGCTGGACAATGGTCATCGCAGCAGAAAGTGTGAACAGAATCTGGACTAAAGACTAAACTGTTTGCTCTACTGAGTCTTAGATGGGATGAGCGTGTGTAGGGAGGAGAGGCAGAGCCCCTTAATTAATTTTAACCTGTCTGATTTTAAGTTAAAGAATTAATTTTAAGTTAAAGAAAATAATGTAGACTGAATGCTTTTTTGTCCCTTATATCCATTCTCCACCTTTTTTTCTCTCCACTCTGTGCCGCAGGGGACTAACCATTTCAGACGGCTTCTGCAGACTTCCTTGCTCTCTGGCTTCCAGTTGGGTCCAGTCATTGGGAGGCTCTGGCAGGAAATCAGAGGAAGAGAGCAAAATGAATTGGGATATTTATATCCAAGGATCCCTCCCTGTGGATTGCTACGTCCCTTTACTGAAGGTGGCGGGTCCTTGTCTGGTGGCCTTCCCTAATACCTCCTCTCTGGTTTGGGTTCTGTACCTATTCCTTCTCCTACCCTCTCAAACCTAGTAGTGTCTTTAGAAGCTTCTCTGTTACTGTTAGCCCCAGGGTTGCTGCAACATTCCTAGCTGATTTCCCTTAATACTGCCTACACATTTTTAAGTAGTTCCTTTGTTAATTCTCCTCAATTAATTGCTTCTTATCATGCCATCTTTTTCCTGCCAGGGCCCTGACTGATACAATAGTGACTTTTTTTCTCCACATCTAAATGTGTGGACTATGATTCATATCCCTTATATGTACCATATTTTTTTCTAGAATTAACAAAGATGCTTGTGCAGTCCATATCAGAGCCATGGGTAGATTACAAGTCCCAGCACTGAAGCCAAATCATTTTGAAATTTTAGCACTGAAAGTTCTAAGTCCTGGGAAGCGCCTCATTCCCAGGCAAACCGCATGACTGGTCAACCTAGCTGTGACTCCGGTGTCGAGTTGCGTGTGCACTCTCAGGACTCCCTAGTCACATGTGTCTGGTGAACTATGATGAGACTGCTTTAAAGTTACTACACAATTCTATGCATGTGATTATCCAACAGGAGATAAAGAAAGGAAATTAGGGGGACAAAAAGCCTGTTCTAGTGTTCAGCAATTGCTTGGAGAATATTTTTAGTGGAGCGTGGATGTAAGACCCTCATTTCAGAATGCATTGTTGAAAATTAAACCTCTGCCTGAAGATGGAGGAACGATGCTGTCAGAATCCTGGGTACAAGGTGAAAATTATTTCCCCAAACCTGGACATGCCATCGGACACATGATTTAACGTGTTGGAATAGATGATAGGGCCCGGAAAAGACCATTTAGATTGCAATAGAAATGATTACCTACCAGAAACTGAGAGTGTTTGCAGAGGATACAATTTCCATCCCAAGAGAAAAGACATTTCTATCTTGACTTTGGCTCAGTAATGAGGTGGCAGGTAGCTGAGAAAGGTCAGCTGAGGAGGTCAACCGGAAGAGGCCACTGGTGCTCTCAGGTATTGTTTCTGTGACTATAGTTGGAGGTACTTGAACGCTGGCTCCAGGGACTTAAGACCAGAGAATATGGTAGGTAAACTTTGAAAATGTGGCCAGAAAGCTAAGGGAAGCTGACTATTTTCATAGCGAGGTTAGCTGGGCCACTCACCACTGGCATGGGGGGAAGGAAAGCTGGATCTGACTGAACCCAATCCACTTCCTTACTTCTCCCAGCTTGTGAAGCTGGTGAAAGGCAGGGAAGAAGAAATTGTTTCCTTCCACAGCAGTGGGGAGGGTATGGGCAGACCAGCCTTTTTTTGTAGATTGGCCCAGGCCCCCGCATCAGAGTAGATGGGGAGTTAATATGGCAGTTTAAATGTCTGAATGCTACTTTTCAAATTTTTAGGTAACTGGAGGGCTAAATGGATACCTAATCTGGATACCCTTTTCTTGTTGTCACCTGAGTCAGCTTCTGCCAGGAGTGGATTCTGCCACATCTGCTGAATTGTCATAGACTTTAACTTGCCATCGACATGGTGGCCTGAGGCACCTGCAGAGAGCCTGTGACTTGAAAGAGACTGGACCCCAAAGTGAGACCAGCTCTGAGCACCATCTGTAGTGATTAAGAATGAAGATCTGAAGATGTGTTTGTTGGAGTTTCAATCTTACGAGTTGTGCAGTCTTGGGAAAATTCATATCTCTTTGCTTCAGTTTCCTCATTGGTAAATGGAGATAATAACAGGACCTCTTTATAAGGCTGTCGTGATGATTAAATGAGACAGTGTACATAACGGTCTTAGAATAATACCTGCCACAAAATACTCAGTAAATGTTTGCTTATCCTCTTATCCTCATCACCATAAGGGAGATATTTATAAGAGAGCTGTTTAGGCTGGGCGTGGTGGCTGTTGCCTGTAATCCTAGCACTCTGGGAGGTCAAGGTGGGAGGATCACTTGAGGTCAAGAGTTCAAGACCAGCCTCAGCAAGAGTGAGACCCCGGCTCTACTAAAAATAGAAAAAATTAGCTGGGCATGGTGGTACACATATGCCTGTAGTCCCAGCTACTCAGAAGGCTGAGGCAGGAGCATTGCTTGAGCCCAGGAGTTTGAGGTTGCTGTGAGCTATAATGATGCCACTGCACTCCAGCCTGGGCAACAGAGCTAGACTCTGTCTCAAATAAATAAATAAAATAAGATAGCTGTTTAGGGTTCAGGGTGTACAGTCACCCTTTTTTTAAATTGTGCTTTTGAGGAAGAGTGACATTCCATACTGGCCACACAATGAGTGCTTGTCAAGCTAAGCATGGGGAGTTTTGGGGGGCATTCTTGTCTCAGTAGGGGCCACATTCAATTGACACTCTTTTTCTTGACTCATAACCAAGTGAGTCAAGCAAAACTGAGCTCTCTTATCATCTACTCTTTGCACCCACAAGTCACATAGTTAGGATTAGCTCTACATATTCTGCTCAGAAACTGAGAGAACGTAACTGGCTGTTACCAGGTAATTTCTCTTTAATAGAGGACTTGTGCTTGGGGAAGATTTTTTAGAAGATAAACTGGAAATTAGAGAGAGAGGGAAGTGCAGTCTGAACCCTCACCTGGTAACAGATAAAGGGCAAACATAGATGCAGGTGAGCAAGGGTGTACCACCAAGGGGCAGGGGGAAAGAGGGAGGGAGTGCTCCCGAGGATGCAGAGGCTCGGCTGAAGACTTGGCTTGGGTGAGCAACTCACTGTTTTCCGCTGATAGAAAAACTCTCAATCCCTGTTTAAGCCCCACACAGCCACTCCATTATCTGAGACTCAAGTTATCTGAGGCTAATATAGACCCCGAGCAGCTCTGTCAATGAACAGAACTGTTCTGGGAGAAAGAAATTTTCCAAGAGGACTCAGTTCCTCAAAGGCACAGGCAAGAAATGTCACAAGTGCTCAGTTTACGTATTCTGCTCTTAAGGAACTCAAGGAAAATATTGTCTACATCCCGGCATTGATTTTTCTCAGACAGCTCCTATCTTTGAAACACCTCTCACTCAGGCTAAAAGTGGTTTATTTTTTTTTTTTTTATGCTGTGAAGAAGACCCCAGAATAGGGTTAAATTTTCTTTACAGAGATATAAGAATTGATAATGGGAATGGAGCAAAACAACATTAACATATAATATGAAACTATATATCTCTTTGCCAGTCTGGTTGGATGAGAGATTAGATTTGATTTAATTTCATTTAAAGAAAATAAAGTAATGTGACAGTTCCTAAATATTTCAGTTTATTCCAGATTCATGTCCCTCATATTACTACTTCCTCAAAACCTTCTTGAAACCACAGCAAGTTCTGTAACAGGTGGAGATGTCTCGGTACCAGAGTCCACCACGTCTGAAGCCCCACACTACAGAACTAATTTTAACTAGTTAATTTGTACACCCAGCCAGTTGATTACAAAAAGATTAATTTACAGGCCATAAATCATTGGTGTAACTCCAAAAAACTTGCCTTTCTTCTGCTAATGTCTTAAGTAAGAAGCAGAGCATTATTAGGAATGCCCACTGTCTCAAAGCCCGGTTCTTATTACTTCCGGCTGCCACTAGAGTGCCCCAGGGAAATTTTTTCTGTCACAATGTTTTTATTTTTTCATTTGATTAAAAAAAAAAAATATAGGGAGAAAGTGGGAGGGATATGTACTGTTTATTGTAAAAAGTTTAAACAGTAAAGAGTTTATGAAAAGTTAAAATCTCCCTTTTAAGCTTTTCCTTCCATATCCCACTCACCAGAGATAATCACTATTAAAAGTTTGTTTTACATAATGACGTACAGTAATGACTCATTGAAAAAAAGGGATTTAATGAGTCATACTGATAAAAAATAAACAAACAAATGGAAAGAAGAGAGGACTCTTGCTTCACAACAGAATGCTGAATGCTGACTGGTGAACGGGGAGCACTGGTGAAACTGCCTGGTGAAAGCAAGCGGAGTTGCAAATCATCATTTTGCACCTGTCATGGTGCAGATTGGATCAGGTAAGATTCATCAATGGACAGCAAATCTAGGAAGAAATTTTGGTGAGGAGCAGGACATTCCCATGCCTTCAAAGTCTCTCCCCACAGATTATTAGCTGGAAGAGAAAAAATAGTAATTTTACAGTGGCAAAATTGAATCACACTTTGACCAGGTAGGTAACCAAATTAATACCACCACTGAGGGACAGATGGACATCTCGTGTCTCTAGATAAGATATGAGGATACAACATGACGTAGGCAGTAGTCCAGCTGCAAATCCATAATCTGAAACTAATAATGAAGAAGTATCAGACCAACCCAAAATGAGGAATGCTGTATAAAAAGAGAGGAGGCTGCATTCTTTAAAAATGCCAGTGTTATAAAAAACAAACAAACAAAAAGCTGTAAATATAGTCCAGATTAAAGAAGCCTAAAGAGACACGACAACTAAATGCAGTACTAGATTGGATTTGTGCACTGGAAGGGGAAAAAAATGCTATAAAAGACATTATTGGGTCAATGACAAAATTGAAATTCAGACAGTAGATTAAAATATTATATCTAATACTATGATATAATGTGAAATGTATACGTTGATAACTGTACTGTCATCATATAACAGAATATCACATATCTTAGGAAACACACCCTGAAAAGTTTGTAGTAAAGGACCATGATTTATGTAACTTACCATGAAATGGATCAGGCAAAAAGAGAGAATAATAAAGCAAATGGGGTAAAATGTTAATAAGCGAATCTAGGTGAAAGGAATGTATATGATCTATTTTTGTACTGTTCTTATACTTCCAACTTTCCTGTATCATTAAAATGATCTACTAATAAAAAGTCAAAAATTCTAAAAATATGCTTCTTGAAATCCTTTCAGGCTTTTTCTATGCATTTACAATGTTTGTATATGTATACTGTACTTTCAAATATGTTTCACTGTCATTGTGCATCAAATTTACTTTTTGAATTTATTAATCTGTCAATTGCTATGATAAAACCACAGAGACTGGCACTGAAGAGGAGTTGTAGTAGCTCCCAGTGGTGCACCAAGAGGCATAAGACCTCAAAGCAGAAAGTGTGGCCTCTTTGTAATCAATTATGATTCTTGTGGTCGCCTGCCAGAGTAGGGAACAGAGCAAAAGAAGGGAGAAGAAAAGCAAAATGTGAACATATTACTATGTCTGAACACCCAAATTAAAGCAGAAAGCATATTAGAAATATATGATAACTATGGGCCATTATACATTTGATATATTTTGTTACTTATCCATCTTAATATATGTCAGATTTGTAATTGGTGCAGCATCTAACATATCTTTGAGATTTAATTAAATTCCCAGATAACTAAGAGAACATTATTTTATTAAGTTCTGTTGGTCAATTACAGTGCTCATGACTGAAAGACAAAAGAGACCTCAGTTATAAGAAGGACTCTGCTTTTGATTGTCAGCCCTTTGGAAAATAACCTGCTAAATTGAGGCCTCTTTTTTTCTCTCTTTAAAGGGCCATAGTAGTGCTGATTCACTTCTCAGCAGAGCTCTGAGGAGTAGCTTGTAAAAAGTGGTTAAAGACTTTAATAACTTAGCAGTGCCTTATGAAACTGAGTTAATAATGACAGGTGTTATGGGTGAATTTGTCCCCCAAATTCACACATTGAAGCCCAGTCAACATGATGGTATTTAGAAGTGTAGCCTTTGGGAAAGAATTAGGTTTAGATGAAGTCATGAGGTTGGGGTCACCCCATGATGGAATTATGTCCTTATAAGAAGGGTGAGAGACCAGAACCCTGTCTCTCTGCCTTGCGAGGACTCAGCACAAGGGCAGCCATCTGGCAGCCGGCAGAGAGCCCTCACTG
Organism: Eulemur rufifrons; assembly: GCF_041146395.1. NCBI lineage: Eukaryota > Metazoa > Chordata > Mammalia > Primates > Lemuridae > Eulemur > Eulemur rufifrons. Next base: position 10,435,906 of record NC_090998.1, read on the forward strand.
GCTCACCAAGTGGGCTGGCACCATGATCTTGGGCTTCCTGCCTCTGGAACTGTGAGAAATAAATTCCTGTTCTTAAAGGCACCCAGTTTACGATATTTGTCATAGCAGCCTGAGCTGACTAGGACATCAGGGTATCTCTGTCCCATACAACACTGTAGTCTGATTGTAAGGGGTGGAGTGAGGGGGAGTTCTCAAGACCAGTTGGAGCCTTAAGCAATATTTTATATGAATATTGTGACAGTCAAGATATGTTACCATTATTTATTTGGGGATTTAATTCCTAGAGCAATGCACAAGGTACCTGAACAGAATCAAATGAATAGCGAAACAAAAAATTTGAAACACCTACCAAAAGGAAGGCTCTCACAGAGCCCAGGGAGGTTATTTCAGGTACTTACCTACGCTCAGGTTAACTTGGCTTCTTTGTCCACCACTCACCTGAATGGTAGGGGGAAAAAAAAGATAACGGAATTCCCTGAGCTTGCATCAGCATGCCCTTTTTTCTTCTTTTTAATCATTTTTCCTGCATCTCAGCCCCTGGTCCACTCTTCAGCAGCACAAGCATCTCTTTACTCTTAAGTATAGACAGAAGGCTGTCACCGACGAGAACTAACGAGTTATTCACACTAAAATCTTTCCCCACTAGACTGAAATTCTACCAAACAGAAATTCATACATTTCGGTGAGTGTGGTTTTGGCAAAGAGACTTCATATCCCGTGAAAACTTCAATGGGTTAGCAATGGTTGCCTGGACTGCCTTGCAAAGAAGGACTCTAGGGGCACATCTGAGCTCAGCATAGACAGCTTTGGCAGACTGGTGGTGTCTAGCGTGGCTACATGAGGGATCGGGGGGACATTCCTGTGTCAGATCTGCCTCCTGTAGGTAAATGTATTGCCTCCTCTAGAAATCTTCTTTTTTGGGGTCCATGCATTTTTACAGACTGTTTCACCTATCTGGAATACCCTTTCCCCTTTGTTCACCTGAGAGCTTTCACTGTTCCTTCAAGACTGTGTTCAGACTTCACCTTCTCCGTAAAGCCTTCCCTAGCCTCTTAAAGCTGCTTCTGACATCCCTACCTGGTGAGCCCTAGTTCTTATCTTTCTCTCCACACAGTGTCTGCAGCACCAGCAGAGGGCCTGCCTAAAGGCAGGTACCAAAAGAATGATAAAGGAGTAAATGTTTACTCTCAAGAACAATCACAACCTAGTGGAAGGAAAGAGAAAGCCAGTAGTATTGAACTTAGAAAGTTAACCATGAAAAGAACACAAAAGAAAAGGTGACAAAGTGCTGTAGGTATTGGAGGCTAAGAATGATCTGGGGATAAGGCAAAGAATCATGAAGGAAGTGACATTTGAGTGACACCTTGACAGTCAGATAATGTTTTGATTGGGATAGATGAAAAGAATCATTGGCATGAAGAGCGAGCAGGGGGAGGATGAAAATGCTCTCAAAAATGCCCTCAAAGGTATTTATATCTTTGTGTATCATTGACAATGTAATAAAAACTAGTTTATCCAATGAAACAGATTCTGCTGTGTTGAATAGTCAGAGAAGATGAGGATCTATGTTGCAGAAGTTCAGGGTCAGACTCCCCACCCCCCACCAAACTCCCCCAGAGACAGAATCAAATAGCAGAAACGCTACAGGATTATTGGAGCAATGCAGGAAGAAAACGAAGACTATATTATCAAAAATAAATTTTCTCCCCATTTTATTTTTGCGTAATTAGGCCTGCCAACAGGTCCTGATGCAATAAGAAATAAAAGTAGTGAACATTATTTAGAAAGAGGAAAACTAAGGAGGGCAAGGCATGGAATATTGACTAAATGAGGAAGTTTTCCCGCAATGAGAACTTCTGGTTCATAATTGCAGCCGGTGAACTTGAGATGGGAAAGACAAAAGGAATGAGAAAACCCATCTTTGTAGAAAGGCAAGGCAAGGATTTAGCCTCAAACTATTGAGGGTTTGACTTGGAGGTTTGTTTTTTTTTTTTTTTTTTTTTGAGACAGAGTCTCATTCTGTTGCCCAGGCTAGAGTGCCATGGCGTCATCCTAGCTCACAGCAACCTCAGACTCCTGGGCTTAAGCGATCCTACTGCCTCAGCCTCCTGAGTAGCTGGGACTACAGGCATGTGCCACCATGCCTGGCTAATTTTTTCTATATATATTTTTAGTTGGCCAGATAATTTCTTTCTATTTTTAGTAGAGACAGGGTCTCCATCTTGCTCAGGCCGGTCTCGAACTCCTGACCTCGAGCGATCCAGCCGCCTTGGCCTCCCAGAGTGCTAGGATTATAGGCGTGAGCCACCGCGCCTGGCCTGACTTGGAGTTTTTGCTCAAGTGATCATATGATTCTGTTTTCTTGTTTGCAAAATGAGAATAATGATGGTTATGATGATGATGATTATGTTGATGCCTCAATAGACTCTAGTGAAGATTAAATGAGCTAATATACCTAGTTGAGTTCCTTGCGTATAATAGCATCCTAATATATGGTGACTATATATTAGAGTGATATTATGTACTAGGTATTTTAATATACGTTATCTGATAGTATGCTCAACATCGCTTTTAATAGGTACTATGAAAACCAGTATATAATTGAACAGTCTCAGACAGTTAGGCAAATACTCAGATTTTGTACTTAGTAAATAGCAGACCTAGGTCTTGAACTTTGGATGCCTGACAACAAAAGCTGTAAGGATTCCATTACACCATGCTCCTTCACATACGTGACAATTTGTGCACATATTTGTTTTTCTTTCCATTTGGTCTAGTACTGGCCTCAACTCCAACTTTTGAGCTTTCACTCACCTTTGAGAGCATGTGGGATGTCATTTGTGAACACATCTACATATTTTTAATTCTCCCAACCACCATTATCCCTATTTTCAGTTTGGGTAAAGCAAGACCCTAAGAAGTAGGCCAGGGAAAACATTTTCATGTTTATCTGTTTGCTTATGGTTTTAGGTACATTTGGTTGTTTGGTATAATTTTCTATGAACCTAGAGAAATGTCAGTTAGAAATAGTTTCTCTGTCCTGAGCTTAGAGTAAGAGCTCTCAGAGTGCTACCCCCAGACCAGCAGCACCAACAAAATCTGGAAACTTGCTAGAAATGCAAATTATTGGGCCCTATAACTCTAATGAATCCAGACCCTTTGCAACCCTCAGTTAGGAAAAGCTACAGACCCAATGAATCAGAAACTCCAAGGGGCAGAAGGTGGTAGGCAGGCAGTAATCTATGTTTTAACAAGCCCTCCAGGCAATTCTGAAATGCCCTACAGTTTGAGAACCACTGATGTAGGGTATAAGCAGCATGTAATTTAGCTTTCGATAATAACTTACACTTGTAATACATTGATAACTTTTACCTTTCTCTTTTGCTAAACAGAATAATAAACATTACTTGTAAACAACTTGAGACTGTCTTTTAAAAACAAATTCACTGACCTGGTTCTAATCAGGACATTAAATATCCTTGTTAGATCTGCTTTATTATTTAAGGACCATTTTCCAGCAAATGGAAGTACTCATTGCAAATGGCAACGTATGTCAATGATTCCACCTTTAGTAAGAAGTTTTTCTGTATGTCAAGTTTAAATGAATCCTCTGCGATTTTAAGTATATTTCTACCTGCTTTGTCATCAAGGCACATTTCAAAAAAAGTTTGTTCTAAAATAGGCTGAGATATAGATATTGTAAATATAAATTCAGAATATTCTAATTTTGGCCTAACTTTAAATATTTTGAAAAATTATCAAAATCTATGTCCCAAATTATGGTTTTATAAGTGTTACTACCATGGAAATGTGGACATGTCAAATGGTTTAGAATTTCATCCTGATCTTGGAGAAATGAATTATTATTTCTTTTTTAACTTCCCAGAAAAATATTTAGCCAGTTGTAACATACCTTCTCTGGGGTGTCTGTGTGTTTCAGAACACACTTCTTTGATAATCTCCATCCTTATTTGTGTTTAGTTACTCCATAGCTGTGGCCAGACTGTAGTGGATTCTCTCTCAGAAGTTAGGAATCAGGAGTCAAAGATACAGGAGCTGAGGATGTGTGAATTCAGGAGCTAGGGGGTCTAGAGAAGAGAAACCCTGTCAACAGAAAGAGGCAATAGCCCAGGCATGTCAAGAATATCATAGACCAGAGAATGTGAGAGAAAGAGACAATAGTATGAGCAATTGCCATAATTCCTGATAGTTTTCTGGTTGTTGATTCTAATCTTCTGTGTCACCTAAAGATGAGAAGTTTCTTTGAAATGCCCCATAATTTCACTGAAAAACCATTTTCCCCCCTTTAACTCAATTTGAATGAAATTCTGTTATTTCTAATTCAAAGTGCTTTAAGATTACAGCCAATGAAGAAATGTTCCCGCTCCCTTTAAGTAGCAGGAAAGAAATGTGAGTGGCCCCGAAATAAACTCTAAAATTGAAATTGGCACAGCTATCAAACCATTACTTAATAGTGGTGGGCAAAGTTATTCATATTGTCTTGTGCTAAAAATGAATCAAATCTTCTAAGCTTCTTTTCGGTTATAAAGAAAATAGTAAAAAGTCTCCTATATCAGTGAGGAAGATGTTCAGTGAGGAAGGCCCTTTTGTCTTTGTCAAATGAGTTTTATTCAGAGTTCTCAGCATTCTGTGACGAAAGGACCATGGCCATGGACCATAGACTAAGTTTTGAATTCTGGCTTAGATCACTTCCTACCTCTGCTCCCTTAGATAATCTACTTGATTTCTCCCTTCCTAGTTTCTTCTGTAAAATTAGGATAAGAATGGATAAGAATATAAATGAGGATAAGCCTCCTTTGCCCCCGAGGATTGCCAAGGGTCTAGATCAGGGTTCTCCTGCAGAAGACGCGTGATCACTGTCATGCTTTGTGTACAACCGCTGTTCTACCAGCTTCTGTGGCCTCGGTGACGTCATATAAGCGGGGGAAGGAAAATCTGTAAACACTAGCCATGGAAGAATACTCTGCATTCACGTTCAGCTCAGTGTTATTGCCGCCCTGTGGATTTCGCGGGTAATGAAACTCAGACTGAGACACTAAAAGGCGGACTACCACGTTGGAGTAAACCTCCGTGGCCACTGTGAGCGCCCTCTTCTGAGTGCTGGAGGAATGAGCACGGGCTTTCCACCTCGGTTTGTATACAAAGTTGGTTGCAGTGAAGCGGACGTGACTGAGATCATGAGTTAATCCGCCTTCCTCGACGGACCTCCCTCCCCAATTGTCAAACATAAAAACTGATTCCCAAATAATTTGAATTTCAAGGCTAGCCAGTAGTAAATCTAGCAAGAGAAGTTAAGGTCTCCTGACTTTTAATTAAACATACTTCCCACTTACAAAATTGACTAATAGATGCTTGTTTTTTTTTTTACAATTAATTGATGGCTATTTCTTTACTATTTGCTTATTTGATAAGCAGTAGTTAATTGATCGATTAAATAATTGGCCTTTGAGTACTGCATTTACATGTGATTCTGCACTTTTCTGTTCTATTTTTTGGGTGTTGGTCAGTTTTCTTCTTTTAGAAGCATTTTGTCATTCTTTTTTGTGGAAGTATTGGGTGATAGTCCAAGAGCTTGTCCTAAACCCTGAAGACTCCATACGGATTTCCACCTTTGTGTATTCCTCCCACTTCCTGAAAAATCCCTCCCCTTCTCAGAAGCTGTGCATATTTTATTTCCTCTAGGCCCAGTTTAGGTTCTGTCTGCTTCTGAGCCTTTTACGCCACAGTAACTCTTGCTCCTCTTTTTGGGGCTCATATCATTGGCTTCTATAATTTATTTTAACATGTATATTATTATTTCTTTAGTTAGGCTATGATATCTTTGAAAGGGAGGCCTATGTCTTAATTGTATTATTAAGAGCACTTGAACTCCCAACATAAATACAATCAACATGTATTTTTTGATTCACATGGGTGTCCCTACTTTCTTTCCCCCTTTCTGTTATATTTCCATCTTTCCAAGCAAGCAGAAAAAATCCTATGGTCTATTTTAGGTCGTAGCAGATTATTGTGTTTTGTTTCTGCTGGTTTTTACTGGTGGCAACCTGTTTCCTCATTGTGCATCCACAGGCATGCTATGTGCATGTGTGCATTTGATTCCCTCATAACTTTCTGTTGTGAGAAATTTATCTACACGTATTTTTTGAGATCTCTGTTGAAGTTGCTTCCTTTACAGAAGGTTTCCTTTTTGCTTCTTACAGGCAACTGAAAGCATCACTTAAAACAAATTCTCAGGTTGAGGTGTTGGGGACTAATGTTGCAAACATGTTTGAAGGCTGCTTTGTGGTTACAGGTTCACAACGGACATTATTTTTCCTTGTTCCCCTCATTTCCAAGATTGACACTCATTATAATTTTGTTGTTCACTTTTCTGAGGGGGAGGATTTTTTGTTTGCTTGTATGTTTGCTTTAATTTGTTTGTAGTTTGCCATCACAATCAGGGTGTAGCTTTATTGTATTCCAGGTGTATGTGTGCCGGAGGGATGTCTATGAATTAGTCTCCCATTTAATGTTTTTTCATTAGTCCAATTTGAGTGTGGGCTTCGTGGCTGTCCTTATTCCTCGTGCTCTATACAAATGGAAGCTCAGATTATCCTGGATTAGCAGATACCCCTAGGGCAGGACCCCATTTCAAGCTTCTCTCCTGGGATTCTTGCTTTCACTTTACTTTGTTAAATCTCTTAACCATATTTTTTCATGTTATATCTTAGAATCCTAAATTTTTTGAATTCGGATGGTTGTTCTTGATGCACACAGTGACCATTCATTTAAACTTTTAGATTCATTTTAAGATCAGTTTGCAAATTTAATAGAAGAATTCTGTAAGGACTTTGGATGGGAATTTCACTAGATTTAGAGAAAAATTCAGAGAGAATTAATCTTCACAATATTTATTCTTTTCCTTCTTACATATGACTTATCAGTCCACTTACTATATCTTTATTATGTCCTTTAGTAATGTTTATATTTTTTCTTTGAAGCTCTTACATTGAGGTTTTATCAACAGGTTTTTTTTTTTTCTCTTTTCCCAGAGACAAGATTTTGCTCTGTCACCTCAGCTGGCATGCAGTGGCATGATCATAACTCACTGCTACCTTGAACTCCTGTGCTTAAGTGATCCTCCCACTTCAGCCTCCCAAGTAGCTGTAAGTGGGTTTTTTTTTTAACTTCCATTTTCTATTGGTCACTGCTGTATAGCTAACACTTATATAGTACTTACTCGTGCCAGGCATTATTTAAAATATTATAGTGATCTTTTATCTGTTTATTAATTTAAATAATCTGTCATTTAGTTTCTCTTGAATTTTCAAAGAAGGCAATTATATCACCTATAGTTATTGACTCTTTACTCATTTTATTTTTAATATCTGGGCTTTTAATTTATTTTTAAAAATTACTTTGTCCATTGGGTGTCTATCTTTTAAATGTTTTTTTCTCTGTGTGGTTTGCCACTCTTGACTGCAGGTTTATATTTGCATTTGAGAATTCCTCTTGCCCTGCCTCCAATGTTGGAGTGGAGATGGCTGGAATCTACTAGTACAGAGTCTTCCAGCACAGGAATGAAGATTTTTCCATTCCTTTAGGGTGTTGCCAACCACCTGGAACACTGTATTGCTTCTGTGACCCACTTATTCATGCTAAATTCTCCAGTCTAGAAGCAGATGCGGCACTGTTTATGGCTGATTCTGTGTGTGTGTGTGTGTGTGTGTGTGTAAATGTGTTTGTGTAGGGAGTGTGGAAACAGGGCCAACCTGTCGGTTTCACATTCCATCCCTAAGCAGTCACCCTAATGATGATTGCCCTTGGCTCCCTACTCCTCTTTAGGTTCACTAATTATGAGTTAGCAGAATCTCAGGAACTAATCTCACCGTATCAGCCATCTCACCAGGTTTCTGTCTTTGCACTAAGATTTCCTTCCTCCATTCAATCCTGTCAGATTTCTATCTATCTATCTACACACACACACACACACACACTTACACACACACACTCACACATGTACATATAAACATTTCTGGTTTTCTAATGACATTTGGTTAAGAATTTATTCTTTATTTTGAAATTTATTTTCAAAGATTTGTTGTGAGGTTTGTTGCATTTGTTCATTCTGCTGTATTGATGAAATCTTTACTAATACCCATTTACTAATTTTTCCCCTATTTCTAGCTATTTCTTATTGGCTTAACTGCTAGTAAAAACATATATTACTGACATCAGCAATGGAAGAATATTTATATTCATCAATCTCTGATCAACACATAGATCAGAGAAAAACTGAATTGAGTAAAAAAGAGTAATTATCATAGGCTATTCTATATGAATTGACATCATTTTGCATTTCTCCAAAGCTTTCATAAATTATATCACCAAATTCTCTCCACAAGCTTGAGACAATTATTGTAATTTCAAGTGGAGAAAAATAAGACTGAGGAGTAACTGAGATTTACACTTAGAGTATGTAACAGAAAGACTCATGCCCAGGGTAGCATGCTGCTAATAGCACAAAATACAGAGCCAGACAGTCTGGGTTCAAATTTCACTGCAATTGCTAACTAGTTGTGTTACCATTGCACATTATTTAACTTCCCCATCTCTTACTTTCTCATCTACAAAATGTTATTAACTGCCCTCAAAATGTTATAGTAGGCCGGGCGCGGTGGCTCACGCCTGTAATCCTAGCACTCTGGGAGGCCGAGGCGGGTGGATTGCTCAAGGTCAGGAGTTCGAGACCAGCCTGAGCGAGACCCCGTCTCTACTAAAAATAGAACGACATTATATGGACAACTAAAAATCTATATAGAAAAAATTAGCCGGGCATAGTGGCGCATGCCTGTAGTCCCAGCTACTCGGGAGGCTGAGGCAGTAGGATCGCTTAAGCCGAGGAGTCTGAGGTTGCTGTGAGCTAAGCTGACGCCACGGCACTCACTCTAGCCTGGGCAACAAAGTGAGACTCTGTCTCAACAAAAAAAAAAAAAAAAAAAAAAAAAAAAAATGTTATAGTAAAGATTAAATTGAAAGAACTTAGAACTATTTCAATCAAATATTATGTCCTCAATAAATGGTAGTTGTTGTTATTATTATTGCTATTATCTTGAACTCATGTCTAGCATCTTTTACTACATTAAATCATTGTGTGTAAGATATTTTACATACAACACAAATTTTTAACAGTCCTTTTGAATTTAGGGATAAACCCAGAAAAAAAAAATAGAACTCTCCAAAAATGCAAATGGGACAAACACACACATGCACATCCATATAAAAGTATTGTTAAACCATTTGCAATGGTAGCTCAGCCTGGTGCTTCATGGATTTCAGACGATACAAAATGTGTCAGGAAAATAGTGTTGAACAAGACAGATACTGCTGTCTCTCATGGAGAAGAGAGACGGATGTTAAAAAAAATGATTATACTGAAACAAAATCATTATAATTATATGAAGGACATTAAAACAAGAAACCATTTGGTAGTGTACTACTGAAAAGACATAAGTTAAATCATGATGTTTGGAATATTTTCCTGAAGGTATGCTTGGAAAACAGTAGCTGTTAAAAAATGTAGCAGAATGTTCATGGGTTCTATCAGAAGAATTGACACTTAGAACTTCTTTATTTTCATTTTTACAATTAAAGTGAGGGAAACAAAATATCTAACGGATAGAGCAATTTAAGTCTTTGAAGACGTGTATCTATCGTGAAGAGGACAGATCTTCTATTGTTGTCATTGTTACAAGGTTCTGGGGCTTGGCAGATGGCTAAAACAGAACAAATATACATTGGCAGGTTCATGGATTATAAGTAGTACATTAGAAAAGCAAAAATAAAAATTTTCTGTGAATTGATCAGACATTGCTGAATGCAAGACTTCTTTGATTACTTGTGTCATTAATCTCTGTTTTACTGGAGTTGAGCTAATAGGAGTAGCTTTCAGTTTCTGACAATTAACATTATATGAAATTTATCAAATATATACTGATTGCCTACCATGTGCTAAGCACTCTTCTAGGCACTTGGGGCATATTAGTGAGCAAAACAGATAAAAATCTCTGACCTCAAGGTACTTCAAATAAGTCAATAGAAAATCCCACCTGTTCTCCACGCACCCTGTGTTTGTGGAGAAAGATGAGGGAGGAGCAGAACCCTACTTCTCATGATAGAACTGAGGGCAAACTAAGTTGCAGTTAAGGAAGGGGACAGCTGTGATGGTCCTCTTGCTCGTCCCACTGATGTTTGCTGATCTGAGGTATCTTCACAGTTTAGCCCCTAACAAGCAATTGCACTTGTAAGTCTTACTTGCAGGACATTGTTCAAGCAGAGTCACTCTCTCATGCGTCACAGGTCATCTCTGTGTCTAGGCAGAATATTCAGCACATGGGGAGAGGATGAGTGACCTTTCTAGAGTGATGTTAATGGAGTAATGGCACTGAAAGAATCCAGATTACAACAGACTGTGAAGTGAAAGATTGCTAAAGGAGTATTCTAAGAAGACGGAGTGAGATTTGGTGGCTTTAGGTGCCATTAAAACTGTCCTTCAGGATTCTGCCACTCAGATTTTTGCCTCACAGTTCCTGTTTTAGGAGCTTATATGAAAAGAACAGTGGACAAAAGAAATGCACAACTCAGTGGAGTTGTATCTAACATAAACCTAAGAACCAAGGTCAGAACACAAGGTGAAACATCACGCGTTGACAGAATTACCTATGAGAATCACATAATTGCCCCAAATTCAGGTACTTGACATCTTTTTTTTTTTTTTACAACTATATATCAGTTCCTATAATGCTTTGTTAGTTGATTTTTTTGTGTGTGTGCTCTTAGTTAATTCTTCAGTTTATCTCTCAGGAATGTTGACAAATCCATCACTTCTCACGTGTCTGGCCACATGAGCCATGAATTTCTTTTCCTTTTCCTTTTTCTTTCTGACTCTCTCTCAAAAATCCTTTGAATCAACTGAGTATTATTTCCTTAGGTTTGTCAGTATATATTGACTCTTTTCAGCTTGATTGTACTTAGTATAAGTGACAATCAAGGTAGTTTAAATAACATTTCAATAAGTTAAATGTGTGTGTGGAAATGTTCCAGTGTAACATTTGAAATTATCTGGGTAAACTCTGGGTAATGGAGGCCTATCTGATATAAGGTTGCACATGAAGCCTGTGACTCTCTTTCTCAAGAAGGCTGAGCACAAGAGGGAACCCTTGCCCACTATTGACCTAGCCAAATAATGGAGAGAGAAGAGAACGATCAGTCTGCCTCATGGGAGAGAGCTTATCGAGGATATACTCCAGGAAGTAGATGAACAAGAGAGTGTATGTACTACACATGGATTTCGAAAGAGAAAATCTACCCCTAAAATACGGTCTAGTTAATGTCCTAATATTCTTGGTTCTGAAAAATCAGATTAACAAATCCTCTTCTCCTGAGAGGGAGCAGAAAGGGAGGTGGGCAGAGGATTGCAAATATGGACCGGGGCAAAATGTATAACGAAAAGTAAGCATACCTTCCTCCTCTCAGTCCCCAATGTAAATCCATTATCCTATAGTTACAAAATGAAACAAAATTTTACAATAAAACCACTACTAAAAGAAAAATGTCTCCTGTTATTAATTGTTCAAGGAAAAGTTCCCACAGTTTATAAATTAAAATCCTAAAGGAACCCCTAAATTCCAAAGTACTCCAATATCATCTTGTATTCATCTTATTTAGGCTACTAAGATACCCAGTTAGATTCCATTTACCTTTTGTGGTTAAGTTTGAGCCATTTTTAAATTGAATAATTATAGGTCTTTGAATCTCCAAAGTTGAAAAATATTCCCCTGCTTTCCACCCACAATCTCTTACATGTCCATTTTCCAAAGAGTAATTGCACATAAAAGAATGTTACTAAAATATCACTATAGTTAAGCTTTTAAAATTTATCTTGAACAATAACATTTAATGAGCAAAGGCAATGTTCCTTCATTATGATTACTAGTCACAGAGGTAGAAAAATGAAAAAGGAAAAACCAAAAAAAAAAAAAAAAAGGTAAAATATTATTTTCAGCTTAAATTATCAGTCAATTTCTGCTAGTTGTTCATAATCAACGAATTATAAATTTAAGCTCACTGGAATAAATATCTGCTTAAGCAGTTAATGGTGAGCTTATGCCTATCTATATATACTCTCTCAGAAAACAGAAATGTGAAATGGGCCGGGTGCGGTGGCTCACACCTGTAATCCTAGCACTCTGGGAGGCCGAAGTGGGCAGATCATTTGAGCTCAGGAGTTCGAGACCAGCCTGAGCAAGAGCGAGACCCTGTCCCTACTAAAAAAATAGAAAGAAATGATCTGGACAGCTAAAAATATACATAGAAAAAAATTAGCCGGGCATGGTGGCGCATGCCTGTAGTCCTAGCTACTCGGGAGGCTGAGGCAGGAGGATCGCTTGAGCCCAGGAGTTTGGGGTTGCTGTGAGCTAGGCTCACGTCACAGCACTCTAGCCCGGGCAACATAGTGAGACTCTGTCTCAAAAAAAAAAAAAAAAAAAAAAAAAAAACCAGAAATGTGAAATGCTCTGACTTCTTTAAATTTTATAAACATTGTATACAGTTTACTTAAGGAATTCTTCCCATGGGCTTATGAGAAACCTGAGTTTCTATTTCCTTTTTGAAACTCATCTTCCTAGCATGATAATAATAAATGCAGTATGAGTTCTTCCACAGTAGTTTTTGAGCAGGGCACCCTTATTTGTAAAATGGTAGGTCCAAACAAACAGCCTTCATTCAAAGTCTTCCGCTCCCCCTTCTATGTGTCTTCATCCCCAGCAGGAACCCCCGAAACATTTACCACTATATTAGTGTCTGTCACTGTTGCCTTCTGTAGTGAAATTCTCCACTCCCAGCTTTATTGAAGTATAAATGCCAAATAAAAATTGTGTATATTTGCAATATACAATGTGATGTTTTGAGATCTATATACACATTGTGAAACGATTACTACAATCAAGCTAATTAACATACTCATCACCTCTCATAGTTATCCTTTTGTGTGTGGTGCATGTGTGTTTGTATAGTAAGAACATTTGAGACTACTCACTTAGCAATTTTCAAGTGTACAGTATATTACTATTATATCAATTATAGTCACCTTGCTGTAAAACAGATCTTCAGAACTTATTTCTCCTGCCTAATTGAAACTTTTGACCCTTTGATCAACACCTATCTCCCCATTCCCTCACCCCAACCCCAACCCCAGCCCCTGGCAGCTACTATTCTATTCTCTGCTTCTATGAGGTCGATATTTTTAGATTCCACATACAAGTGAGACCATGCCGTATTTGTCTTCTGTGTTTGGCTTATTCCACTTAGCATAATGTCCCAGGTTCATCCATGTTGTTGTATATGACAGGATTTTTTTCTTTTTTAAAGGCTGAATAATACTCCATTCCAATACAGACATGCGTGTGTGTGTGTGTGTGTGTGTGTATGCGCACACACACATACATGCACCATGCATTTTCTTTATCCATTCATCTGTTGATGAACATAGCTTGGTTCCATAAATAGCTATTGTGAATAATGCTGCATGAAAGTGTGGATATCATTTCAAGATAATGATTTCCTTTTCTTTGGATATATACCCAGAAGTGGAATTTGGGATCATATGGTAGCTCTATTTTTAAGTTTTTGAGACATCTCCATACTGTTTTCCATAATGCTGTACTAATTTACATTCCCACCAACAGTATATGAGAGTTCCCTTTTCTCCATGTCCTCCTCTGACACTTAACTCTTGTGTTTTTGATAAAACCCATTCTAACAGGTGTAGGGTGATGTCTCATTGTGGTTTTAATTTGCATTCCCCTGATGATTAGTGATGTTGAACATTTTTAAATATACCTGTTGGCCATTGGTATGTCTTCTTTTGAGAACTGTGTATTTAGGTCCATTGCCCATTTTTAAGTTGGGTTGTTTCCTTGCTATTGAATTGTTTGAGTTCCTTACATATGTTTGGATATTAACTTCTTATCACACATATGGTTTGAAAATATTTTCTCCCATTCTTTAGGTTGTATCTTCACTCTGTTGATTGTTTCTTTTGTTGTACAGAAAGAAGGCTTTTAGTTTGACACAAATCTATTATTGCTTTTTTTCCCCACGCTTTGGGGTCATAGCTAAAAAATTATTGGTTAGATCAATGTCAAACTTTTTCATATATTTTCATCAAGTAGTTTTATAGTTTCAGGTCTTACATTTAAGTCTTTAATTTATTTGGGTTGATTTTTGTATATGGTGTGAGATGCGGGTCTAAATTCATTTTGCATGTGGATATCCAGTTTTCCCAGCACCACTTATCAAAGAGACTGTATTTCCTCTATTGTGTGTTATTGGCACCTTTGTTGAAGACCAATTGACCATAAATGCATAGATTTATTTCTGGTGTTTCTACCCTGTTCCATTGGTCTATATGTCTGTTTTTATGCTAGTACCCTGCTGTTTCGATTACTATAGCCATGTACTATGTTTTGAAATTAGGTAGTGTGATGCCCCCAGCTTTTTTGTCTTTTTACACAAGAGTGTCTTGACCATTGAGGGTCTTTTGTGGTCCCATGGAAATTTTAGGATTTTCTATTTCTGCAAAAAATGCCATTGAAATTTTGATATGGATTGCATTGAATTTGGAGATCATTTTGGGTAGCATGGACATTTTAACAATATTAATTCTTCCAATCCATGAACACAGGATATCTTTTCATTTATTTGTATCTTTTTCAATTTATTCCATCAATGTTGTATAGCTTTCAGTGTATAGATACTTCACATCCTTGGTTAAGATTTCCCTTTTGATATCTTCTTTGATGTATTGGTTTTAAGAGTGTGTTGTTTAATCTCCACATATTTGTGAGTTTTCCAATATTCTGACTGTTATTGATTTCTAGCTTCATACACTTATTGTTAGACGGTAACATCTTTGATATGATTTTAGTCTCCTTAAATTTGTTAAGACTTATTTTGTGGTATAACATGTGATCTATCCGACATAACATAGTGCATGTGCTTGAAAAGAATGTGTATTTTATTGCTATTGGAGGAAATATTCTGTATATGCCTGTTAGGTTCATTTGGTCTATAGTGCTGTTCAGATCTACTCTTACCCTGTTGATTTTCTGTCTGCATGATCTATCTATTGTTGAAAGTGGGGTATTGAAATTCCCTACTATTTTTGGATTTCTCTCTTCAGTTCTATTAGTATTTGCTTTACATATTTAGGTGCTCTGATCTTTAGTGCATATATATTTTTATAACTGCTATAGCCTCTTGAAAAATTGACACTTTTACATTATACAATGAGCTTTTTTGTCTCTGATCACAGATTTTTGACTTAAAATGAATTTTTTCTGATGTAAGTGTAGCCATCTCTGCCCTGCTTTGGCTATCATTTGCACAGAATATGTTTTCCCATTTTTTTTCACTTCCAGCCTCTATATATCCTTAAAAGTAAAGTGAGTCTCTTATGGGCAGCATAGATTTGGATCTTTTAACATCCATTCAGTCACTCTATGTCTTTTGACTGGAGAATTTAATCAATCCATTTACATTTAAAATTATTGATAGGTAAGGACTTCTTGCTGCCCCATTCTGTTAATTGTTTTCTGACTTTTTTATGGTTCCTTTGTTCCATTCTTCATCCCTTGCTGTCTTACTTTGTGATTTGATATTTTTGTAGTGGTAAGCTTCAAATCCTTCCTCTGTATCTTTTGTGTATCTATTATAGATTTTTTTTCTTGTCCAGACATGGTGGCTCACGCCTGTAATCCTACTACTCTGGGAGGCTAAGGTGGGAGGATTGCTTGAGCTTGAGAGTTTGAGACCAACCTGAGCAAGAGCGAGACTCCCTTTCTACTAAAAATAGAAAAAATTAGCTGGATGTGGCGGCATGTGCCTGTAGTCCCAGCTACTTGGGAGGCTGAGGCAGGAGGATTGCTTGAGCCCAGGAGTTTCAGGTTGCTGTGAACTAGGCTGATGCCACGGCACTCTAGCCTGGGCAACAGTGCGAGACTCTGTCTCAAAAAAAAAAAAAAAGATTTTTTCTTTGTGCTTATCATGACGTTTACATAAAACATAGTATAACAGACTATTTTAAGCTGAAAACAACTTAACTTTGACCACATATAAAAACTCCATACTTTGACTTCTCCTCCCCCCAGATTTTATGTTATTGATGTAACAATTTATATCCTTTATATATCATGAATCCATTAAGAAATTACTATATTTAATTTAATTATTAAAAATAACTTTTACTTTTGTATTTTTACTTTTATACTAGAGTTAATCTTGATTTATGCACTACCATTATAGTATTAGAGTATTCTGAATTTTAGTATGTTCTTACCTTTACAGTGAATTTTATAGTTTCACATCTTTTTATGTTGATAATTAGAATTCTTTCCTTTCAGCTTGAAAAACTCCTTTAGTATTTCTTGTAAGGCATGTCTAGTGATGATGAACTACCACAGATTTTATTTGGGAAAATATTTATCCTTCCTTCATACCTGAAGGATAGTCTTGGCAGGTATGGTATTATTGGTTGGCACTTTTTTCTTTCAGCATTTTGAATCTATCATTCCACTCTTCTGGCTTGCAAGGTTTCTGCTAAGAAATCTGCTGGAAGTTTTCTGGGGGTTCCCTTGCACATGATGAGTTGCTTTTCTCTTTCTGCTTTCAAAATTTTCTTCTTGTCTTTGACTTTTAAGAACTTGATTATAATGTATCTCAGTGAATATCTCTTTATATTTAATCTATTTGGGTTCTTTGGGTTTTATGGATCTAGAGTTCATTTCTCTCTCCAGATTTGGGAAGTTTATTGTCATTATGTTCTTTAAATAAACTTTCTGCTCCTTCTCTTTCTTTACTCATTCTGTTACTCCCATAATGCATACATTGGCTCTCTTGTTGGTGTTCTATAAATCCTGTAGGTTTTCTTCACTAATTTCCATTATTTTTATTGCTAGTTTTCCTGTAACTAGATATTTTCAAATGACCTGTCTTCATGCTCAATGATTCTTTTTTCTGCTTGATCAAGTCTGTTGTTGAAGTCTATATGGTATTTTTTAATTCAGTAATTGTGCTCTTCAGCTCTAGAATTCCAGAATTCCTATTTATTTTTTATAGTTTCTATTTTTTTGAACTTTTCATTTTGTTCATGTGTTGTTTTCCTGATTTTTCCTTAGTTGTGTATTCCTTAGTGTTCTCTTGTTCTCACTGAGCTTCTTTAAGATGATTATTTTTCAGGCAGTTCATAGATCTCCATTTCTGTAAAGTCAGTTCCTTGTGTTTATTTTGTTCCTTTTGTAAATACAAAAATCAGGTTTTACTGATTATTCATGATCCTTGTGGCCTTGCCTTGATGTCTGTGCATTGATGAAATACAGTTTTTTCAGTCTTTACAGACTGGCTTCATCAGGTGAAGCTCTTTACCAGTCAGCCCATTGAGAGATTCTGCGTGGGTTGTGTGCCAGGATCTGTGGAGTGGCTGGCCTCCTATTTGGATCAATACTTGGGCAGGTCTGGCACCTGGGAACACAGGAGCCAGCCAGGCACTATGGTCCATTTGTCTGGATCTGCAGAAGTAGGTCTGGAGCCTGGGTCCATAGGGATGGGCATGGATCTGTGTTTATAGGACCAACCTAAAGCCTGGGTCTACAGGGGTCAAACTGGAGGCCTGGGTCCTGGGTCTTGGATCCATAGGGGCTGACCTGGAGCCTGGGTCAGCAGCAGTGGTCCTGAAGCCCAAGTTTGTGGAGGCCAGCCTGGTATTAAGGTCTACTGGGGCAGGCCTGGACCCTGAATCTGTTGGAGTAAGCCTGTGATGTGGAGCCCCAAGGGCTGGCCTGGAGACTGGGGCCACGTGGGCTAGCTTGGTGCTGGGTTTCACTGGGAGAATATAGTGAAATTCTTTATGCCTATGAATCCTGTCCACTAAAGGAGGCTTCTCTCTCATCTCCAAGGTTACCTCATCTGGAACATTACTCTTACCTTATTCTTTTAAGTAATCAACTCTTTTTTTTTTTTTTTAAATTGAGGTACAACTTACATCTCTAAAGTGCATAGATCTTAATTCTATAGCTTGATAAAATTTTACATATGAATATATTTGTGTAACTACCTCTAAGATCAAGATAAAGAACATCTCTGTCAGCTTATTCTTGAATTGAGTTCTTGATGTTTTGGGAGCACAGTCTGTGCTTCCAAGCCCAGGTGAGGAACAATATATCCCTTTCTCTAACCTCTCTCCTTCCCTCAGACATGCTTTTTTTTTGGCTTCTGAATTTTCCAGGCCATAAATAAATTGCACTACTTCAGTGGACTAGGCCTCCAAGGTTACCTATTATTTGAATGGGTTATCTCACTTTTCTTATTGATTTGTAGAAATTCTTTCTTTTGGATACAATTCCTCCTCAAAAACTTGTGTTGCAAATATATTCTTTTTGGTTAGCTCTGTTGTGGTCCTGTCAATTGCTGTTTTTATGATTTCCTAGAGATCATAAATCATTTCAGAGGGTACCTCTCAATAATTTTCAGCTACCATTGGGAAAATTATTGCACTTTGCTTTTGTAGGATCTTGCTTTTCATTCTCTATTCAGTCAATCTCGATCTATTAACAATCAAACTCTCTCTCTTTTTTAGCTTAATCTTTAAAAGCCAGTAGGTACAGCTATATAGCTTCTTTTCTTTTTCATATCTATTTTGCTTCTAAATTCTCAAATTTTTATCTGAAGGACGTGTTCTCTTCTTTCTTTCACTCTACAGCAAGCCCAAAATCTTAGTATCCTAAGAGGACAGGTTTGTTTTGTTCTGTTTTGTTTTGTCTTTTCCCCATTTAGAAAGTCCATTGTGGGTCTGAAAGCCTCTACCTTCCATGCACTTACTCACTGATTCTGGCTGCTTTGATCTTATGGCTTTGTCAATTGAGCACAAAGGCCTCCATGTTTGCCTAGAGAATCACATAGGGCTTTTCCCTGCCTCAAAACAGAAATAATACATGTCACTTCTATTCATACTCATTGCGTAGAGCTAGTCAAAAGTTCTAGACAACTACAAGGGGGCTGGGAAATACAGTTTCCTGGTTATTAGATAGAAAGAGCATGAAAATGGATTTAGTGAACTGACATAATTATCTCTGCCACAGCAGAAATGCCTCTTCTACATTTCTTACCTAATATAAGATCAGATCTTGTTTTGTAAAATTTTGAGCAAACCTGATTCTTAGAGCCAAGGTGCTCCAGATAAAAATCTTTTTAATTTTTTTGTTGCTGTTAGTTTTTAATTATTCTGTTGAGTAGCCAGTACTCACTCCAACATCAGGTTCTCTTTGCCTCAACAGGAAGGGTCACTGTTACTGTGTCAGCTAAGCTGATTCAGCTGTCACAGTAAAAAATAAACAAAATAAGAAAAAAAGCCCCCAAATCTCTATGTTATAAAAATAAGTGAAGCTATTAAGTAAAAATTGTGCTGTATCCAAAATGTAATATATGAACACTGCATATAATTTTTTGAAATTAAATCTCAAAATGGCATCATAAAAAATTAATGATAAATAGAATCTGAGTAGTGTGCCATAATAGAGGTTATTCATTCTAGAATAAAAAAGAGTGAAGATTTGTTTCTGGAAAATCCTGGGACAGTATAGAAAAACCGACTCCCTCAACCTGAAATGGAGTTGAGAGACCAAAGAATAATTCAGACAAGTCCACTTTGGCGAGTTAGATGAGTTTATTAGAGGCTATTTATAAGGACTCTCACCACAGTCAAGACAAGAATCTTCTGGGTACTCACTCCTGGTTGGGGCAGGAACTCTCCGGACACTCACTCTCAGTGGTGGCAGAAGTTCTTCAAAGAGTAGGATCCACATCTGCCCATCCCTGGTGTTGTCTTAAATCCCTTCGCAGTGAGTGATGTCGAACTCTTACATTGTATCACCATACGTTCCCATTGAAACAAAACGAGCATGCGCAATATAATCACGGTGCGCTGGGATGGAACCCATGCTATGCTAATGATATTAAAATTCTCCACTAGGGGGAGATTTTTGTATTTAGAATTAGGTAAAGAGTATTATAGGCCAGCTAAAGCAGTTCTAAAGCAATCAAGACTAATTTACACTAGTTGCCTCTGCCTCAAGAAAGTCCTGAGGCTCATCTCTTATGCCTAGTAACTCTTTTTTGGAATTTGCTTAATCTATTTTCTAACATTTTTTTTTTTGAGCTCTCCAGACTAGCACAACACAGTGTTTTTTGTGTGTTGGGGAACCTGTGTTTTTTCTCTCAAGAATCTATGTCTTTGTATGTTATAAAAATGTCATAATTATATCTGAGTTATTGTGTAGAAGTGTAACCATTTTAAGGCAGGACAATAGACCACAAGATGCTATTCCATTGTTCTTTTATACCTTTGATATTAAATGTCTTCATTCAAAGAAAGACTATAACTTCTAGGAATAAGACTTTAGATCTTTAGATTAAGTATTTATTAAAAAGTAAAAAGCTAGGAAGACATATTGGGAAGCTCAGCATACTTAATTTAAATGGCTATTGGCCTCAATAAAGAAACTCTGTTTTCTCTCAACATCCTAATGCTTTTAAGCAACACATTTTGTTTAATAGCAAAAATAAGTATAGTCCCTTTATTTTCTTGTAGGAGGAATATAGTGGTTAGCCTTGAAGAGACTCTCAGAAGCTCTGTGTGGTACGAGTATAAAGAGAAGAAAATGAAAGATGAACTTAAATATTTAACCCTTTTATGGAAGGACAGAAGCATAACACAGATTATCAAGAAAGTCTCAGTAAAGTTTGAATAATATCATGCTCTTTCAGAAAATTCCTCTTTCAATCAGGAGTAACAGAAAGTCTTTAGTTTGCTGGTGCTTCTCTTCGTGTTCCACTTAGTGTTATTGACTTTCGTACTTTAACCTTTCTTTGAATAACTAGATTTCCTGCCAATCTCAACAACCTGGAGAAATCTGAATGAGGAGCCTTTTCTAAATCCTGTAATGGAAAGCTTTCATAATGTGTCATTGTGTGTCATTGAGAATGAAGCTGTAGGTCATCAATAATCCATAGCAATAAAGTAATACAGATGATAATGTTGTGCCTTTATCTCCCTGTTCTTATGCTTTGGGACCCTTGTGGGGTACAAGTTAGTGTTGAAGGATGGGTAACATTCTGCTGATTATTTCTGTAGACCCACCAGTTCCCAAAGAGCTGTGATGGGGACTTACCATTTTAAAATCAAAGATATAGAGCAAAGTTAATAAGGTTTTGTATTCAAGGAAGCATTTAGATAGGGCAAAAGTCCTTCAAGGTCATTGAGAGTAACTTCTATTTCAAATTGTCATAAATACATAGGGCATATAGAAAGAAAGCAAACTTGGGAGATGAAATCCAAGTTTTACTTTTGATTCTTCTCCCATAATTAATAATAAATACTTGGGAAAGTCATTAAATCACTCTTGGCTTCACTTCAGTTTCCCAAAGATTTGGGGAAAAAAGATTCTCTGACATTATTTTTTGCTTCATCATTTTAGGATAAAGTTTAGGTTTATAAAATGAGATTAATAAAAATGTAGATTTTTAAAGGAGAGAATAAAAGGGCTGTTTCTATTGAGAGATAATTTTAATTATACCATAGGTATATTTTTGCATATACACTAGAAACAATACTGTTTTATAAAGACAACACAAATGGTAGATGTCAGTTTAGAAGACCATGTTTGGTTACCCATGAATAGCATGTTGCGCTTTCTCAAATTTGCACCACTAGATGGAGCCCTTGAAGAAGCAACATTTCAGGAACTGGAGCTTTGAGGATTCAGATCTGAAATGGAAGATTCCAATACTCATGAAAATCCATATGGAATCAAGCTCTGCTCTAGTAGTTAAAGGCACTTGATGTTGGTTTTGGATAAACACAGTGCCCAGGTGAGCTGATGGTTTCCCCAACTTCTACTACTGGTTTTCTTGTTGTCTGTATACTGCTTTGAAGAATACAGCTTTTAAAATTTTCTAAACTGAAGTTCTAATAATCTTCCTATCCAAATTGTGTGAATCAGGCCAAAGAACCACAGTCCAGTTACTTAGTATTTTCATTCAGAAAAATGAGGAGTGCTGTCTGGATTATCTCTCAGGAAAACTGTAAAGAGTTCAGCAGGAAGAGAAAGGAGTGTAATAAGCCACAGATATTTTGGATGGTGTCCTATTACCACACAGTGTGTTAACATTATAAATTTGGGCAGCTAACCTTGCTGAGCTTCAATTTTCTCACCTATTAAATGGGTAAAACTTCACCCATCTTACATGGTTTTTATTATACAAAGACTAAATGAGTAGTAGTGCCTTGCTATCTCAACATAGCAGTTGCTTAATAAACACCAGTTTTCTTTTTCTCTCTAGCTTGTTTCATATCCACTATTAATTAATTCAAATACTCAATCATAACCCAAATCAGGGCTAAGATGCTGGGGGCTTTGAATTTAGACTGCCTGAGTATGGATCTCACTGATCATTAGTTGTGTGACCTTGAAGAGGTCTTAGTGTTCTCACTTGCAAAATGGGAATAATAATAGTACATACTCATGAAATTTCTTGTAGGGATTGAGTGTAGGGGTAAATTGCTTAGTACAATGCATGCTGCATGTAAATGCTCAATAAATATACTATTCGGAATAGTAAAGAAATTCAAAAGAACAAAGTAGATATTTGGATAAAGCTGTAATATAGTTATAGAAATTCACCCAAGGAACACATTAATATAAGAATACAGGACTTAAGAGAAGACAGTAGTGGAATCACGATGTGAAATTAGTCTATGTTTATAATATCTGGTGCTCTGTTCCCTCATAAAACTACTTTTGTGCTATTTCTAAAAATAGCACAATGGTCATCTGGTCACTGCTCCCTACACATTCCCTGCCATCCCTGCAGTGCGCTGCTATGTCCCACCATAATCTCTCCTCCTCTTAATACTATACTGCTCTTAACTCTCTCCTTGACACTAAATATTCTACTTGTCTTCTAATTTCTACCCTTACCTTGTAAAAAAGATAGAGATAAAAAGACTATTGGTGGTAACATTACTTTCTCTCTGCAATAGCTCTGGTTCTTCTCTGCCAGTGTCTCCCTCCCCCATTCGAAACACACTGCCCCCACTGCCTTGGATCCTGTCTCTGGTTTTAACCTTCTGCTTGGCTGTCTGACCAACTTGCCCACACCCCTTGTATACTATTACATGCTGTCAGTATGTCTGTTTCATCCTGAAGTAAATACCCAAAAGAAGAAATGCATGCATTCTAAGAAATATCCAATATCATTATTATCATCTTCATTATCACTAGGATTTATGGAACATTTATGATGTGCCAAGATAAGCACTTTGTACATGCAATCTTATTTATCACAAAAATTCTACCAGTTAATTATCACTTTTTTTCTTTTATAGATGAAGAGAATGCAGCTTAGAGAGGTTAACTAGTTTGTAAAAATTACACAGCTAGTAAATGATGAAGGCAGATTTTGAAACTACATCTGAGTTCAGAACATAAATACTTAACTCTTATATTCTATTACTTAGAATAAAGGGAAAGTTTTTCTTTTCTTTTCTTTTCTTTTCTTTTGTTTTCTTTTCAAGACACAGTCTCACTCTGTTACCTGGACTAGAGTGCTGTGGTGTCAGCCTACCTCACAGCAACCTCAAATTCTTGGGTTCAAGTGATCCTCCTGCCTCAGCCTCCCAAGTAGCTGAGACTACAGGTGTGTGCCACCATGCTTGGCTAATTTTTTCTATTTTTAGTAGAGATAGGGGGTCTCACTCTTGCTCAGGATCGTCTTGAACTGCTGACCTCAAGTGATCCTCCTGCTTCGGCCTCCCAGAGTGCTAGGATTACAGGCGTGAGCCACTGTGCCTGGGAGTTTTTCCTTTTTGGTTGTATTCTCTCAGTCAAGCACTTTTCTAATGCCTACACAATGGTCTTTTAGGGGGGGCAATTTTTCATTGAAAATTGATAAAGTTTCTACCTTTAGAAATTTTGTTCAGACACCCAGCATTGTGAAATAAAGATAAGTATTCAGTGAGCGTTTAGTTCAACTCACTCAGTTTTAATGCTGAAGTTCAAAGAGACAATAAATGGAAGGGCCAAGTCCTGAATTCATAAAAATCATTGAATTTGAGTTTTCATGATTTTGCAAGAAGGTCAACTTTTTCTCTTTAATCCCTAATTCCCTTCCATTGAAACTAATTTGTCTTAATTTCCCTTCCAAGGTGCTGTAAAAAGTGCCACCCTCAACCACACACTGTTGGACCCTTTCCACAACTTCCAACATTTTTGCTAAGGGAATGCATAACGTGTCATAAATCTTCACTTTTTATCAGTTTTCTATGAACTAATTTAAACCTTAAATTAGATGCCATTCATTAATATGAGTCTCTCCATTATAGACTCCCTCTGGTGCTCCTTAGTGATTTGTTTTTCCTCCACTGACAAACCAGAAAGTTCTTCCTAGACCCTTCCCCCAGTTTCCGTATCATAAAGAAATTACGTTTGTTATCATAATCTTCCGTTGTTTGTATTCTCATCGCAGTTAAGTAAGACAGTAGAGGCCACATTATCATTTGACAATTTTAATAACATAGAACACAATGAAATCGGTGATAAGTCATATAGAGGAAATGTTCCGGTTAAAGCACCCTCATCAGATAAAAGACTTTGGAAGCCGTTCCTGTTAGCAGCAATGCTGTAATTGTTCTCTGTGAGCTCTATAAATGAGATTGTCAAATTTCTCCAGAAGAGAAGGGGTAAAATTTTGATTTAAAGATGCTTTCCTTCTTTCTTTTAGCTACCTTCCTGGCTTTGTGCACAGCCCAGCAAGAACTTCAAGCCCAAGGTAAGTCTGATATGATGGCAGGTATGGTAAAGTTTTGATGAGTGGACATGTTAGCAAAACTAGACTGTCTTTCCTCAGTCATGTTTTTCTATTCCTAGAGCATAGAAAACAAGAGGTAACAGAATTAGATTAAGATATCAACCCCAATTCCAACATAGCAACTCACCAGAGATAATTTGTTAAACCATAATTTCATTTCATGTTTGTCCTTTAAGTCTATTGATTTCTCTATCAATTATGTAGGATGTCACTTATTTTAATTAATAGTACTGTTTTGCTGCTATAAACATTCTAGTGCAGATGTCTTTTTTATAGAATGTCTTTTTTCCTTTGGGTAGATGCCCAGTAATGGGATTGCTGGGTCAAATGGTAGTTCTAGTTGTAGTTCTTTGAGGTATCTCCATATTACTTTCCACAGAGGTTGTGCTAGTTTGCAGTCCCACCAGCAGTGTAGGAGTGTTCCTATCTCTCTGCATCTACACCAACATTTATTGTTTTGGGACTTTTTGATAAAAGCCATTCTCATAATCTAGCATCTCTTGTATTATCCTGGACAGAGCTGGAGCCCATTCTACTAAGTGAAGTATCACAAGAATAGAAAAACAAGCACTACATGTACTCACCATCAAATTGGTATTAACTGATCAACATTTATGTGCACATATAGTGGCAACATTCATCTGGTGTTGGGCAGGAGGGAGGGAGGAGGAGGGGATGGGTATATTCACACCTAATAGGTACAGTGCGCACCATCTGGGGGATGGACATGCTTAAAGCTCTGACTTGGGTGGGGCAAAGGCAATATATGTAACCTAAACATTTGTACCCCTGTAATATGCTGAAATAAAAAACTAGTACTATTTTAATCAATAGTGCAGATTAAAAACCAATGCACATTAGTATTTCTAAAATTTCTCTTACCCCTCCCAAGTGTCTTGTCCTATTATTTTAATCATGTAGTATTGAAATTTTAGGGAGACATTTAGCTTATTTTGAATAGAATTTCTAATAATTGAATTAATCAAAGGACAATTTCTATTAATACATTTGTCGCTTTTGTCAATAAAAATAAATTTTTAGAATCTTAAATAATTAAGTTGGTCAAAGAGGCATTTTTTTTCTATAGAAGTTTAGAGACAATCCTCCTTAGATCTATTCATTTTAAATTAAGTATGTATTTATTGAATATCTATTATGTAGAGGATACAAAAAAAATATGTGATGTGACTCATTGCCCTTAGGAAACAGGCAATCTTCATGGGAAAGTAAGGCTCATATATACTTAGCAAGATAGTATGTAAAAGAAGTACTAAATTCAACACTTTACTGATAGACTATATAATACAAACAAATGACACATATCACATGGACCTGCAGGATTAATGCAATGACTAAGTTGTTAGAATCAGATAGAAAAAGATTAAAGAGGTCAAGTTACATGAGCAAAAATGAAGTATACTTAATGGGATGGCTTTTTCATAGTTAGGTTTGCAGCTATTACATGTTGTGTTACTAGCCTGAATATGAAAAAATTAGTGCTTGAGATAAGATAATTTTTGTAAACATATCATTTGCACTTCTCTATCCTTATGAATTCCTCATTTTAAAAAGTTGTACCTTTTTTTCACATAGAAATAATATAAAACATAATTTAAAAGTTAATAAATTTTATAAGTTAATCTCAGGTGTCATTTCAAAGTTTTCAGCTAAGTTTTAAAATCGTGTATTTAGGTTTTATAACCCAATTTTTGATTCTTGTTACTTTACCTACCATTCCTTTTTGTAATTTGCATTGTATATTTGGTCAATATTCTCTTTTAGTGTTATATATTACTCAAAAAGAAACTTAAGAAGTCACGTTGAGAACAAAATAAAAGGACCATGAAAACAGTTACAATTGATATCTACAAAAAGGATGATGTATAAAGTGAGTAGTATAGAAGCTATATCTACAATCACCACAGTGTGGCGCCCTAGCATCACACATGACACAATAAAACTATTACTATGTCTAGATGCATAATCACAATATAATGAAAGCTGGCTCCAATTATTGTAGGTTCTGTCCTCCAAGGATGCCTGGTTGTGTATATATTTGATTTTCTCTGATTCACATCTAGTTTTACTACTTCCCTGAGCAACTGCCCTTTACCTCTCATCACACCTTCCTTTATCTAAAAAGAAAAACTAATTCTACCTGACCCTAAAGCTAGCTAACTACCAACTCACTATCTAATGTCTTGAAAAAATATCCTTCATTTGTAGAATCCACTTTGTAACTATTCTTCAAACAATAGCAGTCTGGTCTCCAGTGCCATCTCTCTATTAAAACTAGCTTTTGGGGTTTTCAGTGAACTCAATGAGTGTTAAGACGAGCTTACAGTTGGCACTGTTTTTCATACTCCTTCTTTGGAAATGCTTTTCTGTTATGGTTTGGTGGACTTTCTCTAAATCTGTTCTTATCTGTGAGGCTGTTTCTATTTAGCATATTTGATTAGTTCTTCAGAATTCCTCAGCCCCTTCCTTATATGATTGTATCCCCCAAAAGTTTGCCACCAAAACATCTGTCTTATGTACAAGAACCCAGAGAATATTTTGTCAATCTTTTACATCAAGTTCAAGGAACACAATCTAGCCAATACTGATTTCATAAGGTGGTTTTTTGGGAGTGAGTTCCGTCCAAGGCTTAGGGGTTCAGTCCCCAATGCTGAGAACAAACAATACAGAGAGCAGAGAGCTTCCCCTCTGAATCCTTTCTCAGGTCAATCCTTCTATCTTTTTTAACTTATCTACTGCCTCCCGCTTGTCTTTTCTTGTCTTTGATCCCCATGAGTCGGTAGTCTCTTTTCCTGCCCCTTTAGATTCTGCTGTTGCATAGAGAGAGTAGGGGGCCTGGATCCTATGTGTGGAGGTGGGAAGGAGTTATGTAGAGGAAAAGGACTCAAAGTGATGTGCTGTGTTAGATCAGATTCTTCAGAAGCCAAGCTTGAAATGGGACTGTTTTTCAAAATATTTATTGGGAGTTCTCCCATAGGGAAGAGTTTAAGAAGAAGGGTAGGGTAAGGAAAATAGCTAAGTAAAAGCATGGCCTCACGTGGAAACTAGCTTAGCCTAACCCACAGAGAGAAGTCTGATGCATAAATTGCTCCACAGAGTTAGTTTCATCTGGGGCAAGGAGGCCAGACTTTTGTAGGCACATGTCAGAGGGTCATTGCTGAGGGCAATTATCTGGAGAAGGCGAAAAGTATACGGGCACATTCTGTACTATCTTTGCAACCATTCTGAAATCTAAAATCATTCCAAAAGTAAAAGTTTTTTTTTAAAACCTTTATTCTATTTCTTTTTCTTTCTTTCTTTCTTTTTTATTTCATCTTATTGTTATGGAGGATACAGAATTGCAGGTTACATACGTTGCCCATGTACCGCCTTTCCCCCCAAGTCAGAGTATTCTATTTCTTTATACTCACAAGAGTGGGATTGGGACCACGATGAAGAAGAATCCATTCTGCCTTATTATACATCCATGCAATAGTTGATGAAATAATATCCTCTATTGAACAATGAAAAATCAATAGCATAAAAGAGTATTTATATCTTGCCAGAATATTTATTCTATGCCATATATTCACTGTGAAGATGTATGACATGCGGCTGTAGTGTTGTAAACAGAGGAGAGCCCCTGTATGTTCCCCAATCACTTGCTGTAGTCATTGCCTGGGAGTGAAGAGGACATGTTATCAAGTTGCCTTAGGATTTGCTAAAAGGAAGATGACTAGGCAGTAAGAAGGTACTTACTGTACATTGTATTCTCTAAGCCCTCAGGTGTTTGGCAAGACCAGAATCAGCAAGGGCCAAGTGAGATTCTGGTCATCTCTTTTTCTTCTCTTATCTGTTTCCCTACGTGGAACATGATGTTTACTGCATTATCTGGTGAATGATATGAAATAGAGGACAGATGTTCACGATTGGAAGCCAACCAGTTGAAAAATATGTTCAGCTATATCTAATAGATTTCTTGACTAACTGTAGCTCAAACAAATAGCAGTTTCATTTTTTCATATAATAGGAAGTCTGGAGGTAGGCAGGCTCCTATATTTTTGCTCGTCTACCTTCGTTTGGGGGCCTGTCCCTCTGATTGCTGTACACCTAGCCGCCCCAACCCACTCACCGAATATTGCAGGGTGCTCAGTACTGTGACAGCTACATCAGCTGGCAAAGATTTCTGAAAGGCTCTCGATTGAGAACCACTGGGAACATTGCTCTCTCAAATAAAATAAGAGTCCTATTAGCACAGAAAAACAGGAAGAGAACTTGGGCTAGCCGTGCCTGCCAGAGAGGATAATAAAGTAGAATATGAAAGGTTGAAAAAGTAAGAAGTAAAAGAAAAAAAAAGCTTCTATTTATTGACAGAGCAGAGATGTACTTTCATTTGAAATTAGTTACTGAGTACATTGTGAAATGGGCAAAAGTAAGGTAATTCTGTCATCTGAAATCACAACCAGGAACATACAACAAAGATGGAGCAAGGGACAGGCAGGTAAGAGACATCACTGTCACCTGATAAACAATTAAAGAGCAATTATACAGATTAGTCGAGAAGATTGCATAAACTCATAGTGAAAGAACATGTCATGGCAGAATGAGTTAGGTAGAACATTTTGTCATATTTTTTCCAGAATTAAACAGACTGGTGAAAGAAAACCTTGTAATAAGTGTAGCTCTTTTATACAAAGGATCGTAAGCTGCTCCCAAACTTTAAATTCTCCAATTCTGTTACTCTCCTCTCAAAGGAAAATAAAGGTTATAGAGAAAAGGGAAAGTGAGTTTTAGGTTTAATTTAATAATTGGTTGATTCTATAATTCTACTATTTTTCCTTTGTTCTCCTTTAGAAAGTCAACTCAGACAACCAAGTAAGTTTCATTTGTTTAATTTCTGTATTTTTTGTATTTTTACTCTTTAATGTCCATTGTTTTCAATGGTATAATGAACAACAGGAATTACTATATTCACATGTTAAACTTGTTATAGTGTCAAAGTGCCATAGAATTATTATGAAAGTTTGTAATGCTTCCTGAAAGTCATTAATTATTGATAATATTCACTTACATTTTAATAAAAAATTATAACCTAATTGACCTCATGTAAAGGAAGAACACTATTTCTGTTGGTTCTGGTAAACGTTTATCAGTGCTTCTTGAATGGCAGTAAGTGTGAATAGATGAGATGTATAGTTTGCAAAAGCTCCTGAAAACAACTGATTTATGTAGGTTTAATGTATACATAGCGAGGGTTAAAGAATTAGAGGCCTTTAGGATTGCAAGAAATTTTTAGGACTCTGCATTGATTTAATTATTCTCTTTAGCAGTAGTCTTTGTCTCATATACTACGAATTTACTAATATATCTTTATTATCTATTTTGCCCACTCTTTGAAAGAGGGGACTTTTTTGTTTTATTCTGCTCACTACTGTGTCTGTAGTGTTAACAACTTTGACGTAGATAGTAGGCACTCAATAAATATTAGTTAGAAATTAAATAAGTGAGGAAATGGATGAATTAAAGGTACCGACATCTGTTGATCATCCACACAATTTAGATTTCCTATACTATATTTCAAGTAAGCTTATATTTGAATACTTTTGGTGATTAAAAAATATATACGTGTACAAAAATATTTTGTTAATTTGATACAGAACTGTAACAAGATTCTATTAAAATGAACAAATATGAGTTGAAACATCTTTCCTTATTGTGTAAGTAATTTCTTACCCTTCACTTATTTCAAATGCATGTATTCCAAATATACATATACTGTATATTCTAAATATATATTCTGAGCATATATTAATATTTTCCAAATATGTATACACATATTCCAAATATATATTCTAACTATATATTTATTCCATATTTATCATATATCATATACAACAAACTATTACAGTAAGCAGGTTGGACCTGGTCTAACAGCCAGTTTATACTAATACCTTAAAAATATACTTGTTAGTGTTTTATAGTGCTTTTAAGACATTTTAAAGAGAGAAATCAACTAACTGAAGAGCATAATTAAGGAGATTATAGACATATTATAGAAAAAAATCAAATCCTTGTAGAAATACAAAGAAGGTAAAAAGTCTCACAATTCCTTTTTTTTTTCATAGATGAGGAGAAGCCAGGAATGTGTCCTGGATTTATACAATCTTTTGAGAAAAAGCAACAGAGTAGCAGTCAAGACTCAAGTCAAACCAAATCTAGGCCCCAGCCTGGCAAACAGGCCTCTAAGCAACAGTCTAAAATTTCCACCTATGTAGTAAAAGAGTAATCCATCTTTGTACAAATGATTATGACTGCAAAAATGCTATGAAGTGCTGTGATACCTTTAGTTGTGGCCCGAGGTGCATGCATCCCATTATGTTTTAACCCAACATTTTAAATTCACCTCCACAATACAAGGCCTAAATAAGTATTGGTTACATGACCCCTTCTCTGACTCTCTTATCTTAAAATCCTTTCTGCATCTTTCATCTTATATTCTTCCAATCCAGTCTCATAGTTTATATCTGTTATACCTGTAGTATCAAATTTATAGTTAGAATGCCATACAGTATAGTCTACTTTCTTTATAGTGTATAAAAGAGCATGCCATCGCAGAATAAATTCTGTGTATATGCCACCTGATTTCATTTATTTATTCATTCAACAAATGTTTAATTTATTATATGTGCTGCCAAAGTGAGCACATCAGCTCATGTTTATTGAATGCCTACAATATGCCAGGCAGTGACAATGCAGGGATAGACAGGACAGATCCAAACACCACATGCAGGCCATTGATAACATCCCAACCAAGACTATTTCTCACTAAGCAACCAGGATGTATCCTCTCTTTTATTCCCTACTGCTTCCCTTTCTTCTCTAAGGAGAAGAAAGCATAAATCCTACCCTATCTCAGACTTAGATGTTAGTTTTCAACCTTTGGTTGAATTATTTCCTTCTCTGTTTTTCTTCCCCCTAGATATTGGATGAAGAAATGGATTCAGAAGGAGGCATCACTGAGTTTATTTTTCCTGACTCTTAGCCAAAATATTACTCTCTCAAGTGTTGTTTTTAAACTCCTTACATTAAAAGCTCAGTATCATCTATTTTTGAGCCCTGTGTCTCATTTGGGGGTTTTAATTATTTTTGAGTTGTAGAAACAACTGGATTTGCAGTTCTGGTACTGGAAATAACTGGATTTGCAAAGCATATGGTCTCTGTTGTCCAGCTGGGATTCTTATGGACCAGTAGAGGATCCCAAGTTTCTTTAGAATATAGAATCTAAGGGATTCTGGAAAAGTTTCAGAAGACACACATTTCAATTTGATAACCAAAATGGCCTGTAGATAATTCTGAAAGTTAATATGCCATTCAGGTTCTTTATTTTTGTTGTGTCTTGTGATATAATTGGTATTCTTTTAATCTTTCATTTTATATATATGTTTTTTAGAATAATATTTTTATTGTTGGGCAAAACTTTCATGTTTTTAAAATTTCATAATATTATGGGGTACACATGTTTTGGTTACATAATTTGCTTTTGTATAGTTTGAGTCAAAGTTATAAGTGTGCCCTTCACCCAGATAGTGTACATTGTACCCATTAGATGTGAATTTACCCATCCCTTCCTCCCACCTCCCACCTACTGGATTTCCATTGAGTTTTACTTCCATATGTGAACATAAGTGTTGATTGATTAGTTCTAATTTAGTATTGAGTGCATGTGTTGTTTGTTTTTCCATTCTTGCAATACTTCACTTAGAAGAATGGTCTCCAGTTCCATCTAAGTTATCACAAAAGATACTAGATCGCCATTTTTTTAATGGCTGAGTAGTACTCCATGGTACACAAATATCACATTTTATTAATCCACTCATGTATCGATGAACACTTTGGTTGTTTCCACATCTAGCACAATTGTAAATTGTGCTGCTATAAACATTTGAGTGCAAGTGTCTTTTTTATAAAATGCCTTTTTTTCCTTTGGATAAATAGCTAGTAGTGGGATTATTGAATCAAATGGTAGGTCTGTGTTTAGTTCTTTGAGGTATTTCCATAATAGTATACTTTCCACAGAGGTTGTACTAGTTTACAGTTCCACCAACAGTGTATAAGTCTTCCTTTCTCTCTGCATCCACACCAGCATTGGTTGTTTTGGGACTTTTTGATGAGACCCATTCTCACTGGAGTTAAGTGATATCTCATTGTGGTTTTGATTTGCATTTCCCTGATGATTAGAGATGTTGAGCATTTTTTCATGTGTTTGTTGGCCATTAGTCTATCTTCATTTGAAAAGTTTCTGTTTGTATCTTTTGCCCACTTTTTAATGGGATTGTTTGATTTTTCCTTGCTGATTTGCTTGAGTTCTTTATAGATTCTGGTGATCAGCCTTTTATAAGATGTATAGCATGCAAATATTTTCTCCCATTCTGCAGGTTGTCTATTTGCTCTATTGATTGTGTCCTTGGCTGTGCAGAAACTTTTTAATTTGATCAGGTCTCATTTATTTATTTTTCTTGTTGCTGTGATTGCTTTTGGAGTTTTCTTCATAAATTCTTTGCCTAGGCCTATATCTAGAAGAGTTTTTCTAACATTTTCTTCTAGAATGCTTATAGTTTCATACCTTAGATTTAGGTCTGTTATCCATTGTGAATTAATTTTTGTGAATGGTGAGAAGTGCAGATCCTGGTTCAGTCTTCTACATGTGGCTATCCAATTTTCCCAGCACCATTTATTTAATGAAGATTCTTTTCCCCAGTGTATGTTTTTGCCTGCTTTGTAAAGATCAGATGGCAATATGAGGATGGTGTCATATCTGGGTTCTTAGTTCTTATCCATAGATCTATGCCTCTGTTTTTCTGCCAGTACCATGCTGTTTTAGTTACTATAGCCTTGTAGTATAGCATGACGTCTGGTAAAGTGATGCCTCCCAATTTGTTCTTATTACGTAAAGTTTGGCATCTTTTCTGGTTCCATATGAAGCATAGAACTATTTTTTCTAGCTCTGCAAAAAATGACATTGGTATTTTAATGGGGATTGTATTGAATCTATAAATCACTTTGGGCAGTATAGACATTTTAACAATGTTGATTCTGCCAATCCATGAGCATGATACACAAAGTCATGGAATCTAAACAACCTGAATGATAGTTGAGTCAAGGAGGAGATAAAGATGGAAATCAAAAGATTCTTTGAATGAAATGATAATGGGGACACAAGTTATCAAAATTGGTGAGATACAGCAAAAGCAGTCCTGAGAGAAAAACTCATAGCCTTAAATAACCACATCCAAAAGACAGAAAGATCACAAATCAATAATCTAATGTATCATTTCAAGAAACTGGAAAAAGAGGAGAAAACCAAACCCAAACCCAGCAGAAGAAGAGAAATAACCAAGATCAGAGCAGAACTGAATGAAATTGAGAATAAAAGAATTATACAGAAGATCAATGAAACAAAAAGTTGGTTCTTTGAAAAAATAAACAAAATTGACAGACGTCTTGCTAGATTAGTCAGAAACAGAAAAGAAAGGACTCTATTAAGCTTAATCCGAAATGAAAAAGGAGAAATCACAACTGAGATCACAGAAATACACTACATCACCTCTGAATACTATAAAAATCTTTTCTGCTCGGAGTTTGATATTGTCCCAGAATCCAGCCTTCTCTCCCTACAGAAGTACATTTCCTAAAATCGAAATCATTCAGTTTGTAGTGATGCCTCAGGATGACAATGAATGAGGTTTGTTGCAATTATAATCCCTAAAATGCTCAAGCACTTAGGGTAGAAGAATAGGTATGGGGGTTATTTTGGCATTTCAAATTGTATGGTGTCTACAAAGAAGTGTGGGCCATTTTACATGCCTCTCTTTGCCATCTCCACAGAGGTGAATTACAAGTATGCTTGTGTAATAGGATGTTAAAATGAGACTCTCTTTGTTTTATAAAATCTCCTAGATCATTAGAGCTAACTCCCCTTACGTTATAAACAAAGTACTGCATGCCCTAAGCAGGACTTATAAATATGTGGCTGAAAACTTATTTGAAGCTAATGCCCCATACCTCCTTTCAGGTTATATATTGCCAAGGCTAAGGGATCAACAAAGCATTTTGGAGATGAGAGAGACAAGTTCTTTGGGAAAAAGTGGCAGAAATGCTGTCATAATGTTCCTCTCTCCCTGTGGAGATGGGTTAGGAATGAAAAAATGCTTCCTTTTCATTGAAAGCTTAGTAAGAGGGGCTCAAAAAGCTTAATATGCCTCCCCAGAATTTGAAGAGTACAATAAACCATGGTTTAAATCACCCCTGGAGGCCGGGCGCGGTGGCTCATGCCTGTAATCCTAGCACTCTGGGAGGCCGAGGTGGGAGGATCGCTCGAGGTCAGGAGTTCGAGACCAGCCTGAGCAAGAGCAAAACCCCATCTCTACTAAAAATAGAAAGAAATGATCTGGACAGCTAAAAATGTATATAGAAAAAAATTAGCTGGGCATGGTGGCTCATGCCTGTAGTCCCAGCTACTCGGGAGGCTGAGGCAGAAGGATTGCTTAGGCCCAGGAGTTTGAGGTTGCTGTGAGCTTGACGCCATGGCACTCTAGCCTGGGCAACAGAGTGAGATTCTGTCTCCAAAAAAAAAAAAAAAATCACCCCTGGAGAAAAGGCTACAAGTGAGTAGCTCCCTGAAAAAACTTTTGGCAGCAAAGTGGCAGACAGCATTTGGGAAGAACTGCATGTCTTGACACAGTGGGTGAAAGGTGCATGCCTCATGTGGAGCAGATGTAGGCCACATTGCAAAGAGAGACTATCTGGAACTGCTCTGAAATTTCCCTAAGAGGTTTTCTGAAATGGAGAAGCAACTCAGTAGAGAGAGGCTGAGGCAGCTGCTGGGAAGGGAGTAGGCATGGTGAGATGTTGCCAGCTGAAGATGTGGTGCTGTCTATGTAAAGGAAGTTGCAATCAGAGGGGGCAGAGTTGGGGGCAGGAATCACTCCTAACCTCCCCCCATATAAAATAAAAATAAATAAATTTAAAAAACCCATAAGAGAAAAGGCAGCTTTAAACATAAGTCCCAGTTGCCTCTCATGAAAGAAATTTCAACAAGTTGAAGTATTTAATCATTTGGTCAAGAGAAATTGTCAAATACGGTAATTCTCTTAACTAAAAACAAGATAAGCACAGAAGGAAATATTGAAAATATGACTGATGTGTTTGCTTCCATTAAAGCCAGGAAAGCAAAATTATAACAAATTCTGTTTTTGTCATATAAATAAAATATTTAAACTTAAAATAATTTTGTAAGTTTTAATACGCCTACTGTTTAAGTTTTCCGTCATTTTTCAATTACTTTATTGTTCTGGAAAAAAAATAGCCATTAAAAAATACAGAAGAACATGTATATAGGGGAGCATATATTTCCATTTTTTTCTGGTTCCATAGCTCAGTACAGCACCTGTGTTTATTTAAAATTTTAATATTCAGCTTGTTAGGGATTTTTGTTATTTTTTGATTGTTTTCATTTAATGTTGCATTAAAAATTATTGATCTTGATTACTGAGTTTTTTTTTGGCACCCCCTTAAATTTTGCACCCAAGGCAAGTGCTCTATTTAATCCTGGCTCTGCCAAGTGTAGACTTACACTCCCATCTTACAAGAACAAACTGTAATTCCCAGAAAGAATACTGGATTTATGTTTAAGAAGAGAATATTTTTTTCTAACTGCCTTATAATTTGGAAGGTACCTTACTCTCACAGTGAAGTCAATATTTCACATTGTTAAACAGAGCAGTGGCTTTCCTTTCCTTTTATTATCCCTGCTTTTTAATAATGCTCAGAGACCTAAATTATTGTGACAATATTATATGATAGCCTTATATTAATAGTAGATATAGGCAGCGGCTGTGGCTGCCAAGACGCTGGGATGGCGGATGCGGGGAGCAGCCAAGCCCGGTTCGCGGGGTGTCGCTGGTGCAGTTCAAGGAGCTGCTGGAGGACGAGGAGCAGCTGGAGGACGAGGAGCAGCTGGAGGACGAGGAGCAGCTGGAGGACGAGGAGCAGCTGGAGGACGAGGAGCAGCTGACGCAGACGGTGCGCAAGATGGAGCAGGTGGGCCGAGCGGGGGCTCGAGATGGCGTGGGAGGGCCTGCAGTGGGATTCAGGCCTCGAGCGGTGGCCCAAGGCAGAGGCCACCACGGTGCCTTTAGTCGTGTTGAGGGGACTGGGACAAGAAATGGGGGGTGGGTACTTGGGAAGGGGTTCAGGAGCTGGGGAACCGTGACGGGTGCTCAAGCAAAAATCCGGAGCCTGAGACGGGGTTCGGAGGACTGAGGGGACTGAGACGAGGGCTGAGGTGGGAAAATGGGCCCTGAGAAGGGGCTTGGGGAGCTGACTGGGGGGCCTGAGACAAGGTTTGGGGAGGCTGAGGACCCAAGGCTCAGTCTGAAGGGGGAATTAGAGAGTCCGGAGTGGAGGTTTAGGAGACTAGAGGGTTATGTCTGAGTCTAGGGGGATGAGGAGGGACTTGTGGGACCTGAGATTGGGTTGGCAGGGGTGGGGGAGAGGATTATGGGTGATTGAGGGGGCCAAGAGGTAGGTCTGGGCAGGGATTGGGGGGCTTTGACAGGAAAAGTTCGGAGCATCCAGGGGAACTGAGGCATTATTGGGGGTCTAAGAATAGGTTCTGGGGGGCTGAGTGGGTTAGCTGGATAAGATTTTTAGGAGAGAGTTGAGGATTCCAGGATGAGTTTGGGAGGCTGAGGGTCTGTAACTGAGTCTAGTAGGTGGTTCTGAAGGACTTTAAGGGTTGGACAGGGGTCCTCAAAGTTGGAAGGCAGGAGATCATGGAACGTCCATAGCCAGGATGAGGTTTGAAGGGTCCGTGTGTCTGAGGGGTTCCAAGGGTGCCCTTGAGTCTGACTTAATTTGGAAGTGGCCCTAGCAGATTTATCCCGGGAGGTTCCTCTCCCTGGGCCTGTGGATGAGCCTAAGGGTGGCAGCAGGATCCCTCTTTCTGTAGGGGTTGCCACCCTCCATGGAAGGAGAGAATGTGGAAATTCCAGTATGGCTGGCTTTGCACCACAGTGTCAGTCCCCAGCCTTCACCTCTGCTACTGGAGAGCCCTGCCCAGCTCTGGAAGGCATGCACCTGCCCCTGCTTCTGGTTATCTTCCTCCATGTGGTGTGGTTTGCTGTGTGGGGTAACTGCCTTCATCAGTTTTGCAGTGTGTGCTCCCTTTCTCCCAAGCCTTTTGGCCTCTTTCTCCAAAAGTCTGATCTTATGAGGCTAGGTCTCGTCTAGCCAGACGAACCCAGGCTAATCCCAGCTGTCCCAGGCCCACCAACCACTCCTACTCCTTTGTCTCTGAAGTCTGAGCCTTCCCACACCTACAGTGCTGAGCCTCACCCAGAAGCTGGTGTGGGGGCTTTTGGCTTTCTTTCTGAAGAGGGATTGTTCAGACCCAGCCAGCCCCCTTAAAAGAGGGCTTGTATGGAAGTTGCACGTTCAAAATCCCTGGAAAACCCTCAACAGATCATTGTCTGGAGCTACAGAGAGGCCACTGTAGTAAGATGGTATTGGTTTTTCCATTAATACACCCCTTGTATTCATGAGCTTTGTAACTTGGCACATAAAACGTTGCTCTGAGATGCAGTTTACCCCATTTAAGATTTCCATGTGGCGTTTTCCATTTTAGAGAGTAATAAGTGACAAAATCCATCTTTCTTGACTTAATGAGAGTTTCATGTCTCCAGAGAAAAAAATTTTTGCTTAGTTTCTCTGCTTTTCAGTTACCGGGAGACCTTTTGTTGATTGTCAGCAGGGTGTCTTTCTAGTTTAATATAATAAAATGATAGGTATATTTTTCTAATGTGTAACACTGCCTACAAGTTATTCTGCTGTATGTGTGCCTATTCGGTTTCAGTAAGAACAGAGTACTGTACTGTTACTGGTGAAACATTAATAGAAATAAACTGCCTTTTAGTGGAGGGAAGATTGTGGAAGAGTTAATTCTGCTGACTCGGAGGCTGTTAGGGACAGTCTCACTTGTTTCCTCTAAGAACCTGGAGATTATTTTTTAAAGGGAAAGGTAAATAATCTAGCAGGACTTTTTTTTTTTTTTTTTTTTTTTGAGTAAAAGTGATCTTTGTACCCTATAGAAATATTGAGGACCGACTCCACTTGATTAGACTACATAGTTCAAGTTAAATTACTCAGCAGTAGTTTGCCTTTCTGGGTATAGTGCTTTTAAAACAAGGGACCTGAACTTGAAAACCAAAATGCCTTAGGCAACTCACCCGTTCAGGGTTACTCACTGCAAATCCTGTTGCCTTAGTCAAGCGTGGTGCCTTTCTGAAGGAAACGGTGTAATGTGGACAACTCAAAGTTTTGGCCATGGTAGTTTCAGTCATTTGGCAGTGACACACGTTGGTTTATTTTGGAGTGGTTGTGGGACACAGTTGAAGAGAATATTTTGTGAATTGTCTACTCCTGACCGAATGGAACATTTATGATGGGATGTTAAAGGAAACATTCAGGCTTCGTAATCATACACTCCAGGCTGGACTTGGCTACTTCTCATCTGTGTGATTTCAGGCAAGTCACTTCACTTCTCTGAACATCTGTTGGAAAAGGATAATATGATAATAATATCTATTTCACGGAGTTGATGTGAGGATCAGGTGAGATAACACTTCACGGGTGAGAACAGTAAGGCTTGTATTTTATTTTTAATTTTTTTAAGTATATTTATTGTCTCCTTTTTTTTTAAATTTCAGAATATTATGTACTTAACACAGCCCATAGTTAGGGCTCAGTAAAGAGTAATTGCAGGAATTAAAAAAATAGTAGATATATGTTCCATATTTGTAAGTTACAAAAGTAACTTAAAAAACAATAGAAGGCTGGGTGCAGTGGCTTACACCTGAATCCTAGCACTTTGGGAGGTCAAGGCAGGAGGATTGTTTGAGCCCAAGAGTTCAAGACCAGCCTGAGCAACATAGCAAGACCCTATCTCTACAAAGTATTAATAAAAAAATTAGCTGAGCGTGGTGATGCACTCCTGTAGTCCCAGCTACTCAGGAGGCTGAAGCAGGAGGATGGCTTGAGCCTAGGAGTTCGAGGTTGCAGTGAGCTATGATGATGTTATGGCACTCTAGCCTGGGCAACTCTGTCTCAAAAAACAAAAACTAAAACAAAATCATAATGGAATACTTATGACCTCATCATCCAACTTAGAAATAGAACATTAATAACTCAGTGGAAGCTGTTTTATGCTTACTTCCCATTCTACCTCCCTGCAGGGAGCAACTTGCCCAATTTTTTCCCTTTTTTGTTCTTTTGCTTTTAAAAATAGTTTTACGGGGGGGAGGGGAAAAATAAACAAAAAAAATAAATAAATAAATAAATAAATAGTTTTACAATGTATTTATATATTTCTAAATAATATATTGCTTAGTCAGCTTGTTTTTTATAACATATTTTCATATTATATAAACAGTCTTTGGTGATTTGGCTTTATTTTTTAACCCTACATTCTATTTTTATGATTCCTCCATATTGCCACTAGATGCGATTAATTTTTACTGCAATTGTGTGGATAATAGACGTTTGAACCACTTCCAATATTTTGTTATTGAACAATATTGTTATAAAAATTCTTGTATATGTCTCCAACAGTGCATGAGCAACAACATCTCCAAGTATACTCCTAAGACTAGAAATGCTGAATCATAGGGTATGCACTAGTTCAAGTTTATAAGATAATGCCGAGTTGTTTTAAAGTGGTTTAATAGTTTATCTTACCATTAGCAGAATAAAAATTCCTGTGCTTTGCATTATTGTCAGAATTAAGTTTTGTCGGACTTCTTTTAAAAAAAAGTTTTATTTAACATGTCCTTACTTATAAGTGGAAGCTAAACGATGGGTAAATGTGTCCATTATACAAAGTAATATGATGGACATTGGAAACTAATGGAAGAGGGTGGGAGGAAGGTGAGGGATCAAAAATTACCGATCAGGTACAATGTACATTATTTGTGTGATCAGTACACTAAAATCTCTGATTTTAGTATTATATAATTCATCCATGTAAAGAAAACCACTTGTACCCCGTAAATCTATCAAAATAAATTTTAAAAAAAGTTTATTGAGGTACGAGTGATACACAAAAAGCTGTATATATTAAATGTATACAACTTGATGAGTTTAGAGGTAAGTATACACCCATGAAACCATCCCCACAATCAACACCATAAACACATCCATCACCAGCAAAAGTTTCTTCCCGTATACTTTATTATTTTTGAGATAAGAACACTTAACATAAGATCTGCCATTTAATTTTTAAGTATGTAATAGTTTTCTTACTGTAAGCACTATGCTGGATAGAGGGTCTAGGAATTATTTATCTTGCATAACTCAAACTTTGAACCCTTTGACCGACACCTTGCTTAAACCCTCCTCCCAATCGCTGGCAGCCACTGAGCTGCTCTCTGCTTCTGTGAGTTTGACTATTTTAGATTCCACATATAGGTGGAAATACATACAGTATTTGTCCTTCTGTGTCTTTTGTATTTCACTTAGCATGTCTTTCAGGTTCTTCCATGTTGTCACAAATGGCAGGATTTTCTTCTCTTTTAAGGCTAAATAATATTCTGTTGTATGTACTGTTAAAGCAAATTTCTTATTTGCTTTCATGCCTCATTTAAGAGTCTCCAGGTTGTCTCTGTAACCAGAGCTCTTATAGAAGCAAACTGAAACTTAGAAACATTTTTTGTAACTAACTTAAAAAAAAAAGCCTTAATCAATCACAAACAGCTGACTGGCTGATTGTTTATACAGGTAGAAACCTGCCATTAGAACATGCACAAATAAAACAAAGTCTCATCACATCATGCCCAAATAAGGCAAATGCCTAGCTTTAGCCA
Organism: Eulemur rufifrons; assembly: GCF_041146395.1. Classification (NCBI taxonomy): domain Eukaryota; kingdom Metazoa; phylum Chordata; class Mammalia; order Primates; family Lemuridae; genus Eulemur; species Eulemur rufifrons. The sequence goes on from NC_090998.1 coordinate 10,477,797, forward strand.
ATTGGGCATTTTTTCTGCTTTGCTTTCTTGTTTGTCCCAGAAAATCTCGCTGCTCAGAACCAGTTCAATAGTTCACATTGGTTCAATTTTGTCAGTAACAAAATGTAACAAAATTATGAATTGTTGTTCAGTATGCTGGACCCCCCAGGTTGCAGGTCACGTAACCTGAGCATGCCCAGATGAACCAAGTGTGCCTGATTCATGACCCCGGAGTCGACCAGAATGAAAATGTCAGCCATAGGGGGAACCTAAGTGCTCACCTCAAGGAATAGGAACTGAACTGAGAAGCAAGGGGTGGGGGGCTGTTTTAGTGCAGTATGGACTTAAAAGCCAGCAACTTTGCACTGCCTCTTTGCTTGTCCCAATCAGATCACACCTCGTTGCATTTTCCTATCTCTCCCATAGTTACTCTCTGCAAGTGAAACCTACCCCAGCTCTAGCTTGGAGAGACATATTTGAGCATTGCCTCCTGTCTCCTTGCCAGTTGACTCACAGTAAAGTCTTTACTTTTCTCAAAGCCGGTGCCATAGTATTGGCTTCTCTGTGCGTCAGGCAGCGAGCCTATCACTCCCTGACACTCAGGCTGCTTGGTGGAGTTCTATAGAGCTCTTTCTGTTAGGAATGCTACTCAATTCATGAGTTCTTTGCTCAGACAAACTCTGTTAAATTTAATTTGGCTAAAGTCTTTTTTTTTTTTTTTAAACAGTATATGCCACATTTTCTTTACCCATTCATCCATCAGTGGACATTTGGGTTGCTTCTACTTTTTGGCTATTGTGAAAAATGTTGCAATGAACATGGACTGCCAATGTCTCTTCAGGATCCTGATTTCAATTCTTTTGGGTATATGCCCAAAGGTGAAATTGCTATTATATGATAGCTCTATTTTTAATTTTTTGAGGAACCTCTCAACTGTTTTTCATAGTGGCTGCATCAATTTACATTCCTAACAACAGTATACAAATGAGACTACATTAAACTACAAAGCTTCTGCAAAGCAAAGGAAACAAACAACAAAATGAAAAGGTAACCTATTGAATGTGAGAAAATATTTCTAAATCCTGTATCTGATAAAAGGTTAGTATTAAAAAAAATAAGAAACTCCTACAACTCAAGAGATAAAAAAAAAAAAAACAATTAAAATTTAGGCAAAGGACTTGAATAGACACTTCTCCAAAGAAGACATACAAACGGCCAACAGGTATATCAAAAGGTGCTCAACATAATTAATCATCAGGCAAATGCAAATCAAAACCAAATTAAGATATTATTTCACATGTTAGTATGGCTATTATCAAAAGGACAAAATATAACAAGTGTTGGTGAGCGCATGGAAACAGGGAACACTTATACATTGTCAGACTTCTTAACTTTTGCCAATCTAGTGGTTGAAAATTGGTATTTTATTGTCTCATATGCATATCCCTGATTATTAATTAGATTAAGCATCTTTTTGTGTTTATTGACGATGTGAGTTTGCCTCTTCTGTGTTGTCCGCTTCTGTCATAACATAGAACAGGAAAGGTTCCACATCATAATGTAATGTCTTGTGGTCCAGAAAAAGCGTGGCCAATAGGCATAGGTTTTGGTAATAGATCTTGTTTTTCTTGCCATCCACTTCAAACACGGAGATGGAGCCTTTGCGATATATCTCATCACCAGGGGGGTGTTTCCACACACACTTGGCCATGTGTCGGTGGAGTATCGTTTGGCTCTTCATATATTTTAGACAGAATTCACACATGTAGAGACATCTCAGCCGTGCATATTCTTCAGGATAGGGAGAATGGTACCAAGTATCAAGCTCATAGCAACCAAAAGCAATTGTTTTAATCACTCTGTGATTTGGCCTTGCAGCCTTAACTTCTCCAAATCCTTGCAAGTCCTGGCTTGTGCTCTTTGGAAAAGAGCCAAGTCATACTCGCTTGTCAGGTTTTCCAAGAGAGGTTCCCGAGTGTTCCCATAGGTCTGTCTGTGTTCCATGGCAGTTACAAGCATCCTTCCCCAGGAAAAAAAAGCTCACATAGTTATCTTTTGTTTATTTTTTTATGGTAAGACCCTTAACATCTACTCTCAGCAAACTTCAAGTATACAGTATAGTATTATCATCATGCTGTAATTAGAGCTCTAGAAATTATTCATCCCATGTAACTGAAAGTTTGTCCCCTTTGACTAACATCTCCCTATTTCTTCCACCACTCTACTCTCTACTTGTTTAGTTTGACTCTTAGATTCCACATATAAATGAAATCATGCAGCATTTGCCTCTCTGTTTCTGGCTTATTTTGCTTAGCATAATGTCCTCCAGGTTCATTCATGCTGTTGCAAATGTCAGAATTTACTTCTTTTCTTCAGGGGCAGTAACATGCATGAAGATGTCATCCTCTATGATAACAATGCCTTCTTCTGTAATACCTCTCGAAAGACCTGTCTGAGAATGTTTTACAGTTAACTTCTTTTTTTTAATAAGTAGAAGGAGTACACCATAAGGTAATGATAAAAAGTATAGTAAATACATAAGCCAGTAACAGTAATTTATTATCATTATTAAGTTTAATGTAACATAAATAATTATATGTGCTATACTTTTTTTACAACTGGAAGTGCAGTCCGTTTGTTTACACCAGCATCACTACAAACATATGAGTTATGCATTGTCCTATGACATTACAATGGATCTGACTAGACAATAGGAATTTCTCAGCCTCATTATAATCTTATGAGAGGACTGTTGTAGATGGGGTCTATCCTTTATCAAAACATTGTTATGTGGCACATGATAGTAATATTTGTAGTTTTAAAATTTTGATGAGATGTAATTAGTTTGGACTTTTATTTATAATGATTTTCTCTTTCAATCTATATGAGACTTTTTTAGCTAAAATTTTTTTCTACTAATCTGTCTTTGATTTTTGCTTCTGTGCCAAATTATCTATATGTTGGTTGGCCATCTTCCCTACCTTTCTGTTGTTCCATCACAACTTTCATACTCTGTATTTTCCCACTGCATTCTTCATCATCATCATAATAACTAGCCTTAGTTGAGCATTTACAAAATGCTGATCACTGTTCCATGAACTTTCAATACTTGCAAAAGTAGGATCTATTATCATTTTTAATTTACACATGAGGAAACTGAGGCCAGATTAGACTGAGTAATTTTCCCAGGGTTATGTGACTACGAAGTGACAGAATCAAGATATTAACCCAAGCATTCTCGCTTTGAATTCTTGTCTTTTATCCAACACTCGATACTGTTCTAGACATTCTCATAGTCCACGGCACCTGCTATTTGATTTTCTGATGAATCTCTTTTGTTCCTTTCTGCCTCTGCTGCAGATTTTAGTTGGACTATTCTAGTTTTAATTTCCATGAAAACCTTTCTTGTTTGATCCACTTCTACTTTGGACTCATCTCGTCCTGTTGTCTTTTGAAGACTTTTTGCTATCCTTTCACAATAGCTACTATTCATTCCTAACCTTAGTTGACTTCTTGATATTTTCTTCTTCTTCTGTTGATGTAACTAAGTTCTTTCAGATGACTTCTCAGTTCTCCCCTCCTCCCCAGGACTCTTGATTTCTCTTACATCTTAACTCTTTTTTTGTGTGTGTGTGTCTCTCTTTTTTACTTGTTTCTTTTTTTTTAATTTTTTAAATTTCAGCTTATTATGGGGATACAAATGTTTAGGTTATGTATATTGCCCTTGCCCCAGCTGAATCAGAGCTTCAAGTGCTTGTTTTTCCATTCTTGGGATACTTCACATAGTAAAATGGGTTCCAGCTCTATCGAGAACAATACAAGAGGTACTATATCACCATTGTTTTTTTGTGGCTGAGGAGAACTCCATGGTGTACATATACCACATTTTATTAATCCACTCATGTATTGATGGGCACTTGGGTTGTTTCCACATCTTTGCAATTGTGAATTGTGCTGCTATAAACATTCTAGTGCTGATGTCTTTTTTATAGAATGTCTTTTGTTCTTTTGAATAGATGCCCAATAATGGGATTGCTGGAGCAAATGATAGTTCTACTTGTAGCTCTTTGAGGGATCTCCATATTGCTTTCCACAGAAGTTGCACTAGTTTGCAGTCCCACCAGCAGTGTATGAGTGTTCCTATCTCTCCACAACCATGTCAACATTTATTGTTTTGGGACTTTTTGATAAAGGCCATTCTCACTGGAGATAAGTGATATCTCATTGTGGCTTTGATTTGCATTTCCCTGATGATTAGAGATATTGAACATTTTTTCATATGTTTGTTAGCCTTAGTCTATCTTCTTTTGAAAAGTTCTATTCATGTTGTTTGTCCACTTTTTGATAGGGTTGTTTGATTTTTTTTCTTGCTGATTTTCCTGAGTTCTATATAGATTCTAGTTATCAGCCCTTTATCGGATGTGTAACATGCAAATATTTTCTCTCATTCTGTAGATTGTCTGTTTGTTGTGGTGATAATTTCTTTGGCTATGCAGAAGCTTTTTAATTTGATCAGGTCCTATTTATTTATTTTTGTTGTTGCTGTGATTGCCTTTGGGGTCTTCTTCATAAATTCTTTGCCTAGACCAATGTCTATAAGAGTTTTTCCAACACTTTCTTCTAGAATTCTTATAGATTTATGCCTTAGGTTTAAGTCTGTTAACCACCGTGAGTTGATTTTTGTGAGAGGTGAAAGGTGCGGATCCTGTTTCAGTCTTCTACATGTGGCTATCCAGTTTTCCCAGCACCATTTGTTGAATAATGATTCTGTGACCCAGGTAGGGTGAGGTAGCCCAGGCACAGACAGGTTGTTTCAGCATGGATAGCTAATGGCATATGCAAAGGCTAGTGAAATATCCATGACAACTCCAACAGATGGCCTCATCAAAAGCTGACTTAAAGTTTATAAACAAGACCTGAGCTCAGCTCCCAACCTCCCAACACATTTTCCTTATCTCACCCCAAACTTTTCTAACCGGTACTGAAGGGACCTAACGATGAGCTTCAATGCAGAAGGAAGAAACAAATGCATATAAACAGGTATGTGTCCCTGCTGTCAAGAAGCAAGGCAGTGCCCTCCATCTTTCTCCATTCTGTTTCTGCAAATGCAGAGGAATGAGTACGAGATAGGACAGTGAGAAACATATAAAATAAGAGGGTGGCCTGTCTGGTTCGGAGTCCTGGGCCAGGAGTCTTCAGGAACAGCATTTCCCTCAACCATGCCAGGCCCACAGGCCAGAGGCTAAATGCTGTAGTCTTCTCAGTCACTGAAAGTAAACAGATCAAACACATGGGTGGGATTAAAAAAAATGAGGGGATAGGGGAAAGACTCCAGAATGAGGGAATTTCAGGGCCAGGTGAGAACTAGATGTTCTTCTGAAAAGGCAACCATACATTCAAATGCATAAGACCTGAAATCTGAATGCACATTTAAATAGCAAGAGCCACCAGATGTTGAGTCTGCCACACTCACCTTTGGGAAGGCAGGCCCAGAGAGGATAACAGAAGCAGAGGTTGGTCGCCTCCACTATCCCCCAAGTTCTACGAGTTCCCACCCATGCCCTAAGCTTCCTGGGAAGAGCGGGAACCTCTCATCACAGTTTTCACTGCCCAGTTCTCACCAGTTGGTCCCTTTGGTCCTAGACCTCTCCACAGACAGGCTCAGAAGCTTCCTCGAGGGGCGCTCCCCACAGGGCTCCAGGGGAAGCTTGCAATCCTCAAGCAGCTTGGGGTTCTGTGCTGGTGCAGAGCACTCCCACCACCAGTTGTGGGAAGCAAGGTGGCTGCAGTGGCCCTGGCCTACTGCTCCAACTACCTGATTCATCCCCTCAACCCATTTCTCATCCTGTTCCACCCCGAGCTGAAGCACTCCCAGCAGAGCGCCCAGACTCTGAGTGTAGCCAGGACTCTGCGTCCCGGCTGTTGCCCGGTGCCTGACGGGCACAAAGCCAATATGTGGATCCGGCTGCTCCTCGAGAGCCATGTATAGCTCAGCCCTGGGCCCTGGGCCTCGGGCCTGGACTCCCACCACTGCGCCTTCCCTCTGCCTAAGTCCTTCTCATCCCTCACGTGCCAGGAAGCTGCTTCTAACCAGCCAAACCCACTGTATGTTCTTCCTAAAGAACTTCGTAGGGGTGAGGGAAAACTTGCCCTTTCTCCTGAAAGTTCACTGAAAGATCAACTCACAATTAAGGCAGATTCATAAGAGAAAGGGTTTATTTACCATGCGCATGGGGAGAATCACACAGTGATTACCCCATATCCCAGTGAAGTTCAGGTATTTTATACCTCTCTTTTTAGAGGGGACGGGAGATGAGGAGCACAGGTAATTCTGTTTAGGGGTGACAAAGGGTGCTAGGGGGACACATGGATGGGGAGACAGATTAACTGGTATTAATAAATGATTCTCCTTGCAAATTAAATTAACCTGAGAGACAAGTATTATATTTAAAATGATTTGGGCCTGGTCTGGTTGCATTTTTGATTTTCTTTCCTGCAATATATTGAGATAACAGGGAGAGGAAGGGAAGTCAATTGCCCCCTTTGATCTTTTGATCGAGTCAGTCTGGTTTATGCAGATAGAGGGAAAGCTGCTTCCAGTGCTTTTTGTGCTTAGTACTTTGGCCCCTTCTGATGGCCTTTAATTCAAACTATTCTCCATACCAAGGAGCCATATTTTGGGGTGAAATTTCCTGAGCTTCTTCAGCTTGCAGTTTGCATCATGAATTCGGCACCTGGCTTATCATTTATCTTTTTATTTTTTTTTAGCTTTGCTTTCCAAGACTAAATTCATAATCTCCATCAGTGCAGGGACACACTGTTACTCCTGTTTGTGTGTCCAAACAGGGCCATGAGGAATGTATTGATGATGGGGAGAAGGAAGAGGAAGAGGAACATTATATGGTTTTTCATTTTTTTTTAATTTTTTTTGAGACAGAGTCTTGCTTTGTTGCCTGGACTAGAGTACCTTGGCGTCAGACTAGCTCACAGCAACCTCAAACTCCTGGGCTCAAGCAATCCTTCTGCCTCAGCCTGCCGAGTAGCTGGAACTACAGGCATGTGCCACCATGCTCGGCTAATTTTTTCTATATATTTTTTTTAGTTGTCCAGATAATTTCTTTCTATTTTTAGTAGAGACGAGATCTCGCTCTTGCTCAGGCTGGTCTTGAACTCCTGACCTCGAGCGATCCTCCCGCCTCAGCCTCCCAGAGTGCTAGGATTAAAGGCGTGAGCCACCGCGCCTGGCCCATTATATGGCTTTTATGATTTCTGATACATTCCCACACCATCGACTGCATACATGTTATGAGCCCAGCACTGTCCTAAGCACCAAAGTGGATGGCTCCTCCTCTCTGTCCTCAATGCACTTGTGATCAAATGGGCAAGACAAACATGGAATATGATGGATTTTAAGAATAAAATGTCTTAGAAGAAAAAAATGTCTCAGAGGAGGAGGACAACACTTCAAACAAGTACAGGCTAAGATATGAGGCCATTCATGTCCACAATGGTCTTTCATTCTTTCAACAAAAATCACCTGAGTGTCATATTTGAAGTCCTCTGGTAAGTGTTGAGCATATAGTGGTGCATAAAACATGACTGTTCCTATTTGGGAGCTTATGATCCAGAGAGGAAGAGAAGAAAGTAAGGCTGTTTGTTTAGGGAGGAGCATACATGAAGGATTCTCTCTCCAGTCTTAGAGGAATTCAGGGACGGGTTTCCAGAGACATAAAAGCCAAAGGATAACTGCTGTCTCACAAAAGGTGTGGATGTTGTGGGGAAGGTTCCTGGTCAAAGAAAAGAAGGAAAGCCCTCTTTCTCAGCCTCTTTTCTGGTCCCATATCTCTATTTCTCATCTCTGCCATATGGCTCAGAGACTTAAAAAATATACCGAAATTTATTAAAAGATGGCAGAGAAGACACAGAGAAAATGAATAATTTCTGAAGAGTGCTTTAATTGCTAATGTGGTACACCATCCTGATTTTAAAAGCAACTCAGGTAACACCTATAATACAATATTATGTAGTGGAGCATGCAAAATGCAAAACTATGTATACAAATGGCCTACAACTGAATAAAACAAACAGGCTATAATATTATGTACTGTGTGATGTTCCTTGTCTAATAATACTATGGATGTCTCTCACTGTTTTAATAATAATTGTTTGAATAAGGATGATCTGCCTTTATAAGGGGTAAATTATTATTATGATTTTTAAATTTTTTATTATTTTTTTTAGAGACAGGGTCTTGCTATGTTGTCGAGGCTGGCCTCAAGCTCCTGGCTCAAGCAATGCTCCCACCTCAGCATCCTAAGTAGCTGGGATTGTCTTAGCTGCAGATGGGATGAATCCAGACAGAGGCCATGAGATTATCTTAGCTGAAGTTGGAATGAATCTGGGCAGATGTCATAAGATTGTCCTAGTTAAGATGGGATGAATCCAGGAAGAGGTCACAAGATTGTTTGAGCTGAAGATCGGATGAATCAGAACCTTTAAAAGCTCTGTACTTCTGCTCAGAAGCAGGACATTGGTACTTTGAGACAGGAGTCCACCAACCTCATTTGCCAGCAAATTAATAAACTCCTCTTTCTTTCTCTTCCAAAATAAATAAATAAATAAATAAAACAGAGATTAAAGACCCCTACAATGAGAGCTACAAAACACTGATGAAAGAAATTACAGATGATACAAATGGGAAAACATCCTCTGCTCATGGATTGGTAGAATCAACATTGTTAAAATGTCCATACTGTCCAAAGTGGTTCACAGATTCAATGCAATTGTCATCTAAATACCAGTGTCATATTTCACAGATCTTAAAAAATAATCCTAAGCTTTGTTTGAAACCAAAAGAGATCCCAAATAGCCAAACCAATCTTAAGTGAAAAAACAAATCAGGAGACATCGCTTTACCTGACTGCAAATTTTACTACCAGGCTATAGTAACCAAAGCAGTATGGTACTGGTACAAAAGTAGAGACGTAGACCAATGGAACAAAAAATAGAGAACCTGGAAATAAAACCATCTACCTACAACCAACTGATCTTCAACAAAGCAGACAAGAACATACACTGGGGGAAGGATGCCCTGTTCAATAAATTGTGCTGGGAAAACTGTATGGCTACATGTTGATGAAACAGGATCCATATCTCTCATCATATACAAAAATTAATTCAAGATGGATTAAAGACTTAAATGTAAGGCATGAGCATAAAAATTCTGAAATAAAATGTGGGCAAAACCCTTTAGACATCAGCCTAGGCAAAGAAGTTATGACTAAGACCCCAAAGACAAATATAGCAACAACAAAAATAAATAAATGGTGCTTAATTAAATTCAAAATCTTCTGCATAGCAAAGGATATAATCAAAAGAGAGAATAGACAACCTACAGAATGGGAAAAATATTTGCAAACTATACGTCTGACAAAGGACTGATATCCAGAATCTTTAAAGAATGCAAACACACCAGCAAAAAGAAAACAAACAACTCCATCAAAAAGTGGTCAAATGATATGAACAGAAGTTTTGCAAAAGAACATAGACTAGTGGCTAACAAACATGAAAAAATGCTCAACATTACTAATCATTAGGGAAATGCAAATTAAAACTACAATGGAACACTACTTACTTTACCCCTATTAGAGTGGCCATTATTAAAAAGTCAAAAAACAATAGATGCTGGTATTGATGTAGAGAGAAAGGAACACTTATACACTGTTGGTGGGACTGCACATTAGTGTAACATATATGGAAAACAGTATGAAGATTCCCCAAAGAAATAAATGTAGACATGCCATTTGATCCAGCAATCCCACTGCTTGGTATCTACCCAAAGGAAATGAAGTCATTTTATCAAAAAGATATCTGCACGCAAATGTTTATCATAGCACAATTCACAATTACAAAAATGTGAAATCAACCTAAATGCCCTTCAATTCATGAATGGATAAAGAAAATGCGGCATATATATGTGCCATGGAGTACTATTCAGCCATGAAAAGGAATGAAATAATGTCATTTGCAGCAGCAATGTAAAGTGAATGGAGACCATTATCCTAAGTGAAGTATCACAGGAATGGAAAATCAAGCACCATATGTTTTCACTAATAAGTGGTAGCTAATAGATGGGTACACATTGGCACAAACTAATATAATGTACATGAGAAACCAAGAAGGGGGGATAGTAGGAGGGGTGGCATGGGATAAAAACTTGCCTGTTGGGCACAATGAACACTATTCTGATGATGGAAACACTAAAAGCCCCGAGTTAAGCATTATACAAGATATAGATGTAACAAAAACACTTGTATCCTCTTAATTAATATTTTGAAATTAAAAAAGTAAATTAATTAAAAAAGAATAAACCAAAAAAATAAAGAAACTTATTTTCATATATTCTAAAGTAATTAAGCTTTATCTGAGACAATTTAAAATTCAAAATTATCTAAACTAATTTAAATAATTCTAAGAAATTATTTTACATTGTCAACAAAATATCATCTTTTTAAAATTAATAGCTCTTTTTTTGTACCATTATGAACTATACAAACATGATTGCTCTTTGTTCTGTGTAACTAAGTACAGCTATCATGCTTATTCATATTCTTCTCTTTTGAAGCTGAATACCCTTAATTCACTTGATGATTCTTGTAGGTTGTTGTTTCATAACCTACTTGTTATTGTGATTATTTTTAGTTTTAAGATTTCACAGTCCATTCAAATCATAAACTCAAGCACATTCTGAATTACTATAGTCTTTTGAGTCTGAAGTTGATTTTAGCCTCTTTCTGGCAACTGCTTTCATTTTTCAAGCCTTGTAAGACAACTTATACTAATCTTTCTTGTTCCTTCATCTTGGGATTATGTTTTTGTTGTTTTAGCCTTTCATTTTCTGATGATTCTGTTGGCTCATTCTAGAGGAAAGGAGCATGAAATGACATTTGGACAGCTTGAGCAATGTCAGATATGGTCATAGAACAGAGAACCATAGTTTGGGGTGGAATACTAATAAATGGAAGATAATTATTAATGGTTATAACTAATAGTTGAGGATGATGGACAATTGTCTCGAGGAACATAACAAAATTTATGGTTTTCCCTTGAGGAGCTTGACCAGCTCCTCAGTTAAAACCCAACTCAGCAAGTCTGGCTGAGGCCCCAGTGGAAAATCAGATAAGAGTGAGAAGTGTTCAACCAATGGACTTCAAGGGTGAGCTGTTCTCCTTGGTCTTATTGTATAAAGGAGTGTGACTGAGGTTCCTACATCATAAAGGGAGGAGGATGCCATGACTTCCACCAAGATGCTGCTGGTCCTGCTCTTAATGGCCTTGCTAGCCCTGAGCTCAGCTCAGCACATGGATGATAGTAAGAGGAGGAAATGGGAACAATACAATGGATAATGGGGTTAAAATTCATGGAAAAGAGTACAGTTGGATGTAGACCCTTTCAAAAATGAAGTACTTTATTTTCAGAGAGTATGTCAATAAAAGAGGAGGCAACCTTAATTTCTATTTTTCAGTGATTGAAAATATCTCTCTGAATATTTGGATCTAAGTTCCAAGCCAGCATCCTTGTGGGATAACTTCTGCTGTTCTAATATATATTGATTTTCAGTGATTCACTCTGTGTGAAATAGGGCATCTAAACTGAATGAAAATTCTATAATTCCTCTAGGTTTCTCATGTACTCAACATCAAATGTAGAAATATTGAGAATTTTGGTTAAATTTTTATTTATTTAATCAAAATTGTGATGTTAAGCAGGCACTATTAATTTCTTTCCATTGCATTATTTATTCTTGTAAAACACTTACAGATTACCCCTGGTTTATAATCTATGATCATGACCAGGGTTCTACTTTGGGAAATGTTGATTTATTGCATTTAAACCTTTTATAATTTTTTTCTGGAATTTTCTTAGGCATTTTCTTATTAATAACTTCTTGTATCCAAACCTAAGTGCCTTTTCATGAATGCATAAGCTGGGGTCTTATCAAATAGTGTTTTAAATTTGTCTTGTTTTTCTTATTTTTTTTTTCCTTTAAAATCCTAGGTACTATTTCTGAAGAGACCCTTGAAGAGCCAGGTAAAACCTCATTCAAGGATGTGTTCATTTCTCTTTTCTTTGGAACCTATCATACTTTTCTTTTTTGCTTAACATTTTATATCTTGAACGTGCTCAAAATTGAGTTTAGGGAATCCTAAAGGGCAAAAGAAAATGACAAAATTCATAAGTTTTAATGGTCTTCAGTAATAATGTTAAATATGGGTCATCTCTTCCATTTTCACATTGGAATCTCTTATGTCAGAGTTTTAAATAACATCTGAACATCACCTGAATGTGGACAACCTACTCATTTGTAAATTCTTTTACCTAAATCCTTCCACAACCAGTGGTTAATGATTGGATAATACAAATCCCTTATATTTGCATGGGACTTATATCCATTAACATATAACTATTAATAACTTGAAGCATAAAGATACTATGCAATTTACCTAAAGTACTATAGTCATTCAGTGACTTTACCTTGCATTTTATTTCTTTTTCCACTCTAAATTTATAGCACTAATGCTTCACTCCTTAGTTATAAAGCCCTGATATCTGCTTACATGCTAATTTGTTTCAGAGTAAGTGAAATTTGAAGCCATTATTAGTCATATACACTTCATATGAAATATTTGAAGTCAATTTTAATGGCCTGTGTAAGAGATTGTGTGTAGAAAAAAGGATGTAAGAAAGGACCAGAGTACATGAGAGAGCTAATGGGCTATAAGTTATGCCACCAAAAAAGTGGCAGAATTTAGTAAATGAACAAACCAACAATTTCGTTTCTTAAAGAAAACCTTCAGGCTTAATGATTTTTTTACTAGTTCCTGACTTGTCAATGACCCTTCTATTCAGTTTATGAGGTCATTTCAAACATCATTCTTTTTTATTCTTTCTTTGCAGGAGAACTTGAAGAGGAAGAAGAAGAGCCCCATCCACCACGTGAGCTATTTTGGGTTCAATTAAGTTATTGAGAATTAAATGTAGATGGATTCTAAGAACCTCTGGGTTACTGGTCTAATCCAAAATTTCTACATTTTTAATAATGTATAGTTTCAAATAGCTAGAAGGAGGATACTGAATGTTCCCAACACAAAGAAATGATAGATGTTTGAGATGATGGGTATGATAATTACCATGATCTGATCATTGTACATTATAGTATGGTAACATCACTATGTACCTCATAAATACATACTGTTGTTCTGTGTCAACTAAAAAAAAAATTTCAAATAATCATGTTTTACCATTAAAACTTCTTTTCTCAACCATTCTACTATATAGTTTTTAGTTCCACATTGTAGAAGAACAAAGACCAAAAAATGGAAAATGATTTGCCTTCGATTTTAGAGCTCTCTCAGGTCCTGTTTGAGTTCACTACTTTCCTTCTGATTTTTTCTTGCCTAATGTACCTGGACTTGGCTGTCATTGTGAGGGTATGCCTATTTGGGAATTCCTGAAAGAAATGCTTTACCTACACTTTATCCTCCAACATTAATTAAATAAAATTTAATATTTAACAATCACTCTGGCAGGACCCTATTCTGAGCACTGAAGATACAAAGGAAATGAAGCATTATCACTGTCTTTAAGGAATTGAGAATCTAATGGTAGAATTAGCTTGGACATAGCACATAATAACAGTCACTGTCAGAAAAGTGTCAAAAGCAGGTGTTATGAAAGCTCAGAGCAGGGGAAGAAAGAGAAGTCCTCATTCAGGAGGTGGCATGTGATCTAGACCTTGGAGAGAGGAGGGGTGGGAGAAAGCAGACTGACACGTGGCTAAATCTACACAGAGATCATGGCATTGTCAGTGGTTTAGGAACCCTGAACAAATCCAGGAAAGTTGAAGTGAAGATAAGGAAGATAAAGTTGGAAATGTGGGTTAGTTCTAGGTTATGTAGGCTATTGGGAGCGACACCATAATTTCTTTGTTGTGTGACAGCAATGAAGAGTAAGCAGTCTGAGGGCAGAGGCTGTCTTTTAAGCTTAGAATCTTATTGTCTGACATGTCTGGGGCACACAATTAAATATATATTGAATCCACAAGAGAATGATTGTAACAGTGATAGCCATGAAATCATAAAGAAATAATTGAAAGGTGATGCAAGAGATGGTGAGGGCTTGGATTTCATTATAGGTAACAGAAATTTGCAAAGGGAGATAATTGGGGTGGGTTTTATTTATACTTTCTATTTGGGAAGCTGTAGCCTTAGCAGTTTGTGGAAGATGATAGAGGGGGAAGAGTGGGTCTTGTGTGATTGCTCTGCCATTGGGAAAGACGGGGTGGCTGATAATTTTCCCCTATTGAATACACTTGTGTTAAGTTATCATGTGTATCCACAGGTAGACACAGTGACTCTCTCTGGTGGTTTTCCTCAGACACCATGAGAAGTCTAGTGTGGTTTATGGATGATTTCATGTACTGTGTGGTCGTTCCTCAGTATCCGTGGGGGTTTGGTTCCAGGACCCACCACTCCTAACCACCTCCCATACCAAAATCTGTGGATGCTCAACTCCCTTATACCAAATGTTGTAGTATTTGCACATAACCTACCTACATCTTCCTGTATACTTTAAATCATTTCTAGATGACTTAAAATACCTAGTACCTTATAAATGTTTTGTAGATAGTTGTTAAACTGTATTAATTTTTAATTTGTATTTTTATTGTTGTATTGCTTTTATTTATTTATTTTTCGAATATTTTTGATCTGCAGTTGATTGAACTCATGGATGCAGATCCTGCAGAGCACCAACTGTATATCACAGCGAGCTCAGGATAGACGGTATTATAGAACAGTGGCAGTAGCATCAAAGACAGGGAAGTGTAAACGGTGATGGGGCAAGTGAGAGGTGCCTTACTAGGTAAGTATGGGTACTCTGAGGAGTCAGGATTTTTCTACCTCTTCTCGTCCAGGACCTGGGCCCTGGTCACTACCTGATATCATTTAAAAAATCAAAATATCACTCCTCCCTAAATGTAGGCTATGGTACAGTCCATATTTGCCTTATGTAAGTTTATGGCTAATCTTTCCTTTTATCATTCTTTTTCTGGATCTGTGGTCTCTCACCTAAGCAGATGTTGAATTAATTTATGGAAACCTAGAGGAATCACAACTCGAACCTCAAAAACTCAGAGGTTAGTGTTGCAAGAAGGACAAAAGTGGAAAGAAAGTGCATGGTCAGTGGCATGGCTCTGGCAGCCGACTGTCCCAGGAGGCCAGGAGAGCTCACATGGAGAGTCACGTGGAGACCCATATGGTGGTGGCGGCCAAAGAGGCCAAGATCTCTGGGTGGCCATGGGGGCTCAGGTGGTGGGGTGGCCAGAGAGGCTGGCCTGGAAGAGGTGGCCAGGTGGTCAGTATGATGGCTGTCCTATTGACCAATGACAAGAAAACCACCTAAAAATAGCCTCCAGTGATTTCTGAAGGACTAATTTTGTTTTTGTTCATTAATCTAGTGAATTTTAGTTTAAATTCCCTAATTCTTTCTTCTTATTTCTGTTCATTTCTCTCCCATTTCTCTTAAACTCCTTGCCTGGCTTTGTCCTTGCCGGTTTTCCTTGCCTCAGCCTTACACATAGAAAAGTCTTCTTCCATTTTTATAAGAGCAAGTGTTATTTCTACCCTGAGATTTTTCTCACTCTCTTTTTCGTATATTAGCCAACAGCCCCCTCTAGTTCTGCCTCTCCTGTTCTCTCCACTTCTCTCTTCTCCTTCCTTCCCTTTCTCCTCCCCTGGCCTCCTCCTTCTTTTCCCTCTCCTCCTTCCCACTTCTTCCTTCTCTCTCTCGCTCAATGTGATGTCTTGTAATTGATCTACTTTTATTTCTAACATCCTTTTCTTTATTTCAGAAATTGATGGAAATTGACTGGAGACCATAGACTTCTGAGCAATGTAAACATCTTGGCCTTTTTTTCTCCAACTTCAAAACGTCAATAAAGTCATTAGCACTAAAGCCTTGGCTCTTGTTTTCCTTCTAAGATCATGATTCTTAGTCACGGGACAAGGAAGATAGGTAGGGAGGTACAGGACTCCGACTGGACTCCAACTGGTCTGTATTGTGGAGTTTTATAGGCAGCTCAGATTTTAATAATTTTATGAGGGTTTAACAACCAACAATATTTGAAAGCAAATGATTTTATTTTTGAAACTAGTAATCAAATTATCAATACACATACGCTTTTCTCAGTTCAAACACAGAGAAACCTACTTTGTAAACTTTGTTGGACTCTGGAAGTCTTTCAATGCATATGTGCCATTTTGTTATTTATTTATTTATTTATTTTTTTTATGGCTGGGATTCAAGAGGGCCTCCAGGACCTCAGCACTCACTGTTAGAGACTGACCCACCATTCATGTGTCAATCAGGTGGGCTTTCCCTTAGTTTATGAACATACAGACATAACTCATACACTGTATTTAGCCCTCAAAGTTGACTTAATTTTTATGCATATATGCATATATGAAAATGATGTGGGTAAAATCTGGAGATGGTTCCAGAACTAGGCAAAGTGTAAAGGAAGGTAAGTATTATGGGTTGAATTGTATCCTCTAGAAATTCATATGTTGCAGTCCTAACCCGAGTATCTCAGAATGTGATCTTATTTGGAAATGGAGTTGTTGAAGATGTAATTAGTTAAGACGACTTAACTAAGTAGATTACATGACTGGTGTCTTCATAAAAAGTAGAAATTTGGACACAGACTTGCACTCAGGGAGACCACCATGTGAAGATGAAGGCCAACATTAGGATAATGGAGCAAAAGCCAAGGGACTCCAAAGATCTCCAGCAAACCACTGGAAGCAAGGAGAGAGGCATGGAACAGATTCTTCCCCACAGCCCTGAGAAGGAATCAACCCTGCCTATATCGTGGTCTTGGACTTTAAGCAGCCAGAACTGTGAGAGAATAAATTTCTATTGTTTAAGTCTCTCAGCCTGTGGTACTTTGTTCCAGCAGCCTTAGCAAACTAATACTGCGAGAAAATTCACTTACTTGATTTTTTTTTTTTTAAAAAGAATGAGCGTTGACTAATTACACCACACTTATTCCACTCCATCTCCAAAGCCTCAGTGGAGACCAACAGAGAGACGTGTTCCAGGCAAGCATCTCTCAGTTGGGGGGCTCAATACAGTCAAGCTAGGAATTGTGCCCAAGTGAGAAGTTCTCTGTTTTTCTAAGTGACAAAGTATGGTTACCCCTATGGGGACTCACACATATGAATGCATGTGGCCCAAGAACAAGATTAGCTCTAAAGTCAGATGAGGATAAAAATGAAGGCTCTAATGGCCATTTCCATCAAGGTTATAAACAGTTTACTTTTAGTATTAATATTAATGAAAAATTTACAGGTTAAGGTAACAGAAAGAGAAATTAAATGTTTAATACCACATTCACCTTCATTTTTAATTCTAGAATCAGCTTTAGAACTGGCCTTTTTCTTGGAAGCAGAATTAAGGTCTAATTGATCTTTCTTTCTCTGTACCCTGATTGACTTTCTGTGTAGCCTCTGAAGTAGCATGACCACTCTGTGGATGGACTTGGGTATACTTCACAATGCAAAATGTGTGAAAATATATAAACCTGGGAGTAGGAACATTTGAAAATGACTTAGGTGAAGATTAAAAAAGAATTTTTAATTTCTATTCTCCCCTCACTCAATTAACAGTTTCTCCCTCAATCCTAGGTAGTACTGTACTCGCAGCTATTAAACGATCTAAAATTTTTTTGAAGCCTCTTTTCCTTTAATTCCTTCCCTTAATTTAATCACTCAGCAAGACCTATAAGCTTTACCTGCATAATATATAAAATTCTTCCATAACGAAAATCCTCTAACTCCCTTGCCACCATCCAAGTCTGAACCACTATGATGCCTCATATGAACTACTTACTATAGTAACTTACTAGTTGAGCCCCGTAATTGTATTATATATGACTTCCTCTGCAGCGCATGCACTATCCATTCTTCCTATAGCCAAAGTGAACTTAAATCTATATAGAAATAAAATTATGTTGCACATGGTTTTAATTCCTTCAATGTCTTCCCATTGCACTCAAATTAAATCTAAATTTTCTCTGACGACCTGTAAGGTCTTTTATGATTTTGCTCATGATCCTTGCTTACCATGCTCTGGTCATTCAGACCTTCACTGCTCTTTCTAAAACATTTAGTCCTAAAATGTCATTGCACTTGCTCTGTCATCCTTTTGGGCTATCATTTCTCTAGAATATTGTAATGGCTATATTTGTCATTCAAATCTCAGCTCCGATCTCACTTTCTCAGGTAACTCTGTCCTGATTATGCTAATTTAAATCTCTATCCCTCACTTTCAGTTCTTCTCAATAGCATTAATCATGACTTATAATTATTTGTTTACTTGATCATTGTTTGTCTTCCACAGTGTTTTCTATGACTATATGTTCCAGGAGAGCATGGGCTTTGTCACATTTAATCTGTGTTTACGGCACCCAGGGTAGTGTCCAATAGTCAGACATTGGATATGTGAATGGGTATCTTACTATGCAAGGAATAAAAACAGGAAGAAAGGAATGTGTCTGCATTCTCGGTAGCCCCTTCACCACACTCTCTTAAAGGAAGCCTGAAAACTCTATCCTAAATACAGGGAGTGAAAGAAACAGTGCAAATACTCCTTTGAACTCTAAGTTGCCATCTTTACATGATTTCTTAAAGTTAAAATACTCTTAGAAGATAAATCCACTTACCTTGGTTACAAGACCTTCATCCTACATATACCTGTAAGGACAATTATGTATAATAAGAGATCACTAATACTGCTACTATTTCTACCTCAGCATCCTTTGGCTAGCTGCTGTCCACAGAGAAATAGAATGTTCAGGTGCTATATTTGCAATGTAAGTGGCTGATCAAGTTTCTACAGTCCACAACATAGAGACATCACATGTGGAGTATCCAAGATTCCCATTAGCCTCAGGGTTCTTTTGTTCCCATGCCTAATGAATTCACATAAACTGGGTATCTATTCAGATGGGGTATAGGGGAGGTGTTGTTTCAGACAATATTAAAAGAAATGTAAGCTTTAGCCCATGCATCTAATTTTATGTTGCTTTTTTTTTTAAATAACCTTTATTTTTTTTAAATTAATATATGCAATATAGGAAACTGAAAAACACAAGGAGCAAAGAACAAAGTCATCCACAATCACAAGCAGTTTACAGTTGAACGTGTCCTTTTAGATCCTGACACATACGTAACATCCAATTTTATGGGATTGAGATAGTAAAGTATGCATCATGCTTTTTCACACATCATGAATATTTACCAATTGAAAATCCCAAAGCTACGTGAGTATTTTGATAACAAGAATACACTACACCAACTCAATCTGTTAGGAAAAAATGTAATCCTGCCTTTTTGGGAAGAAAATTTCATAGAAGACAAAAATGGCAACAGGCCTCTAGATAAAAGTACTGGCAGAGTTCCGATTAAAATACTGCATTCCCTTAAAGCACAATTTAAAATCAAACATAAAGCAACAGAGTACACTAAGTGTAATGTTTCTAAGAGAATTCATTATCAGATCTATACCATTAACGTATTAGCAAGAAGGTATGTTTCTACTGAATTACTTAATATATTCTTATAGTATAGCTAAAAGGGATGCACATACATCAATGGCTATCATCAAAATGTAAATATGAACAACGTCTGCATACTTCTCTCCTTTCATACTTCCTTCTGCCCCTCTGCTGCCAAACTAATGAACAAGTCCTGATATACACTGCTCAGAGGTGGTTTAATGATTCCATGTCCAAGATACTTCTTTTCTATCAAGTATAACAAAGATAGTCACAAAATGGCTATTCACTAGTTCTACTTTTTATCATACATTGTCACCTCAAGACATCTCCAAAGCTTAGATGTTGCAAAATAATAATGAACTTTGTCCACAATAAACAGACACTTTACTAAAAATGTACAAATAGACTAATGGTTATAATCTAAAGTCATCTTCTGGATATGGAGATACTAAAAAAGAGCCCTTCCCTTCACCCTTCCTCTTCTTCCTCTTCCCCGACTCCAGTGACTAAGTACAGGACTAAGTCTAGCTCCAAGAGGTGAATTAACAACGGTCACTCCCAGAAGACAGTCCTTCCTAAAAACTAACAAAAGGACATATATAAAGGGATTATTTAACTACCTCTATTTTTAACATACTTTGAGCATTAGGATTTGTTTATCCTTTAATACACAGCAATACTAACTAAAATGCACATATACAACAATGGTTAACTAATCTAACTCACTGGCACAGAACCCTTCTCTGTATACTTCCTCCTCCCCTCCCCCCCCAAATGCAACCACTCCTATGAAATAACAAAAAACACTCAAAGGGTGTTACTTTAGCCCTCTACTTTTAACCTATGTCGTACACTTTTAAACATCCAGAAAGACTAGATGTTTCAAATAGGACTTAAGTGTTTTTCCACTATACACAGTAACATTGAATGCACACTCATAACAAAAGCTATAATTTCAAAATGTCCTCTAAGTAGGAACATTCTAGCCTAGAACTCTTCCCCTTCCTACCCTCTACCAACCCAGTGGACAGGTCTAAGCATCTGTAATGCTTAGAGGGGATTTTAACAATTTCACTTCAGTAAGTATTTTTAAGAACAGTCTTTTCTATGAATTTTAACTCAAAGTCTACTCAATGTTTTAGTTTACTAAACTCTATGTTTAGTGAGTAGTAGTGTTGAATACACACATGTAACAATGTTTATAGCTGAAAGTGTCTTCTAAAAAAGAACATTCTGGTCTAGAATCCTTCATTTCTTCCAACTCCTCTTCACCAACAACCCGGTGGATATACGCACATGTGTCACTCAGATGTGATGTTATCATTTCACTTCCAGAAGTCCTTTTCAGAAGACAGCCTTTCTATGAATTTTAACACAAAGTGTACAAAATGTTATCTACTAACTCTACTTTTGTCATACATTGGCAACCTCTTTACTATCTAGTGACTAGATATTATAAAATTGGGACTCATTTGTCTGGTATATATACAATATATACAATACAGCAAAGTTAAATGAAATGCACATAACATACAGGGCATAAGCTGAAATTCTCTAGTATGCACAAGCAAAACACTTTTTACAATTTCTTCCCTCCTACCTCCCCCAACCTAGTGAACAAGTACAGACAGTGTACTGTTCACAGAGGTGGTTTAACAATTCCACTTCCAAACACAATATTTCCCATCAGTTTTTGAAAGCTATTTACAAAATGTTATTTTACTACTTCTACTTTTAAATACATCAAGCACTTCTAAATATCTAGAAAGACTAGATATTTCATATAAAACTTTTCCACTATGTACACAGCACTGTTAAATAAAATTGCACACACATAGCAATGGTTATAATCTGAAGTATCATCTAAATATGACCATTTTGGCCTTGAACCATTCCCTCCTCATTTCCTTCTCTCTGGACAAGTATGGGCATGTGTAATGCTTAGAAATGATTGAACAAATTCATATCCAAAAGTAATTTACAGAGGACAGGCTTTCCTATGAATTTCAACACAAAGTGTACAAAATATGCTAATTTTACTAAGTACTTTGTCATATACTGGCAACCTCTTTAACATCTAGAGACTAGATATTGCAAATATAGGACTCATTTGTCCATTATATACATTATATACACACAGCAAAACAAAAATGCACAAACCATAAGAAAGCTGATATCTGATAATGTCCAAGTATGAACACACTAGCATATTACCTTTGGCCAATTCCTTCCCTCCCACCTCCTCCAAACCATTGCATGAGTATAGATGGTACTATACTGCTCACAGAGATGGTTTAACAATTCTATTTCCAAAAGGCAGCGTTTCCTGTGAATTTTAGCAAAAAGGTATTTACAAAGTGATATTTTACTACCTTTACATTTAACATACGTCGGGCACTTGTAAACATCTAGGTAGACTAGATATTTCTGATAAGGATTTAATTTGTCTACTGTATACACACAGCAGTTTTGAATAAACTGCACATATGTAACAGTTACAATTTGAAAGTGTCTTCGAAACATGAACGTTCTGGCCTAGAACCCTTCCCTCCTCCACCAACCCAGTGGGCTATAATGCTCAAATTTTCAGAAGACAATCTTTCCTACGAATTTAAAAACAAAAATGTACAAAATATATTAGTTTACTAATTCTACTTTTGTCATACACTGGCAACCTCTTTTAACATCTAGAAACACTAGATGTAAATTAGGACTTGTTTGTCTTTTATGTACACCATATACACAGGTAAGACAAAATACACAGACATAGGAACTATGGTTAATCTTGCCTCACTATAAGCACACTGCCCTAGAGCTCTTCCTTCTCCTCCCCCCTCCTCTGAACCCCTGCACAAACACAATGTGTCCTACTCAAGAGGTGGTCTGGCCATTCTCCCCAAAAATTTCATATGAATTTTAACAAAAAGGTATTCACAAAGGGTATTACTACTTCTACTTTTAACATATATCAGGCACTTCAGAACATCTAGAAGGCCTAGATATTTCAAAAAAGTACTTAGTTTTGTCAACTATGTATACAGTAATGAGGAATAAAATGCACACACAAAACAATGCTTATAACATGAAAATGTCTTCTAAATATGACCAGTCTGGCACAGAATCTTCTCGTCCTTCTCAAGGTCTTCCGCTCCACGTCCTCTAACCCACTGAACAAACGTGGACAAGTGTCGCTTCCAGAGGTGGTCTAACAATTCCATTTCAAAAAGTCATTTCCAGAAGACTTTTTTTCCTATGATTTTTTTTTTTTAAACAAATGGGCATTTACAAGATGTGTTATCTTCTAACTCTACTTTATCATACGTCGGCAACCTCTTTACATCTAGAAGGATTAGATGTAGTAAACGTTTTCTTTTAAAAGGTTGGGGGAAAAGTTGAGAGCAGCTTTTTCATATTATATACTCAGGCCTTCTTCTATAATCGGCCAGTAAATCTTCCCAAAGGGTGGTGGGCATTTCCAAATGTGGCATGTTTTTTTCTTCTGTCTGGTGGCAGAACGAAGACCAGCCGCCCGATGGCCGCTAACCAGTTAGTTCCACCCGTCGTCATCCCGGCTCCGCTCACCTTCCAGGCCCGTTAAGGCCTTTGTCCGTCTTGTCAGGACTAAGTAGGGCTCTCCTGGTGGGGACAGAGCGGTCACAACAAGACCCGGATCTGCGCCGCTCCACGGCCCACGGAGGTGACCGAGCTTACGTCCACAGATCGGGCTTCTCGGGCCCTCCAAACCCTAAGGGCCCTTCGCGGCGTTTGGGCGGCCGCCATTCTTCTCGCCCCGCCACACCCGCCGCTGCCCAAAGGCGCCGCGCTCTGGAGGCTTGAAGGGGCTTCACCTAGGCCGGGCAGGGCTGGGCAGGGAGACCAGGCGGCCGGCGGAGTCCGGCCTTGGAGAAGCCGTCGCCATCATCAGGCCCCCGAGGTGGGGTTGGCAGAGACGTTCGCCGCTGCTTCTAGGCCTGGGCCTGGCCGGAGGGCAGCCACAGCGAGGGCTCCGGTGTCTGCAGGGCAGAGGCCGCGGCCCATCCCGGGGGCCCCCAGCTCACCCGGAGCTGCAGGGCCTGACTTGGCAGTTCTCTTGGCTATGTTGCTGCTTTAACTTACAAGGCACTCAATAAATCTTTGTTAATTTATCAGTTTAATCACTGTGTATCTTTTGTACCATCAGATTCAAAGAAGAAAAATTAACATGTAAAACTAGTGTAAAACTAATTGTGATTTTTATCAAATTTATTGATGAGAAATTTAATATCTCTTAATTTATGAAAAACTTTCTTTTCTATATACAAAGTTCATAGCTACTCTACGCTGGTTAGTACAGAATTGGTCACCCCAAAATATCTTTGCCACAACACAAATGATTGTGCTTTTGATGGAATATCTCATAGATATCTTATATACAATCTAAACAGTATTTCCCTGGGTCGTAGAGATGATATGCATTGAATCAATGTTTTCTTTGACAGTCTTGAAATGTTAACATCTCAATATATTAGCTTTTGATTGAAGGTCCCATCTTATCACAGCATCTTGACAGCCATTGCCTGGTGCAATCAAAATTCACCAAAAGCAAACTGGCGCACATATCTTTTGTGGAGAAATTTTCTTCAATAAACAATCAATAGTTCTATTTAAGCTCTTTGTTTTGCAGAAAGTGTGCACATAAATTTTCCCTCCCTCACTCCAGAGAGAAAGTTCATTCATTGATCCATGATCCTAAAAAATCTGTGAATTGTGACAATATTATTTAAATCACAATATATACCTAGGTATTAATTCTGCTACATTCATAGAATTCCACAGAATTTATTAGGAACTGTCATCATAAAGAGTCTTTTCCAAAGGTGGAGCTTGTTGGATGATTTGGAAAGAAAAATCTAACCAGGACTATGAGGATGAATCAGCTGCTTTTCATAGGGATGCAAATAACAGGAAGATGCTATTACAGTTGTTCTGAATTAGTCACACAACTTTGCATCTGGAGAAATGATTTAGAACTAAATATGAAAATGTCCTCTACTCTCACAGTTAATATTAGGATATTAATTTCTATTTGTTCTGAAACATGCTTTATTTTATTTAGACAGAGTCTTGCTTTGTTACCCTGGGTAAAGTGCAGTGGAGTCATCGTAACTCACTGCAACCTCAAACTCCTGGGCTCAAGTGATCCTCTTGCCTCAGCCACCCGAGTAGCTGGGACTACAGGTGCGTGCTACCACGCCCAGCTAAGTTTTCCTATTTTTAGTAGAGATGGGGTCTCACTCTTGCTCAGGCTGATCGCGAACTCCTGAACTCAAGCAATCCTCCTGCCTTGGCCTCCCAGAGTGCTAGGATTACAGGTATAAGCCACGTTGCCTGGCCTGAAACATGTTTTAAAAAACAACTCTGAAGAGTGAGAACAAAGAGAGACAGGGAGAAACATAGAGACAGAGAGTCAAAGACACAAGAGAGGCAGAGACAGAGACATGCAAAGTCAGCTTTACATAAGTCTCAACATTACAATTGCAGTTATATTAAATAAGTTTTAAGAGGAATTAACCACATGAAACCAACATTAATGTAAGAACTGGAGATAATTAAGAAACAGCTTATCTTCATTTGTCCTAGCAAATAACAGTTTCTTTTCAGATCTGTGCATGTTGTTAGAATTTTCTTCTGCTTAGGATATACTTTACTTTCCAAAGCACCCTGAGAGATGCTTGTCTTAATTTACTGTTTCCCAATATCAGGATGAATGAATGGCTTGAGGGATAGATTAGAGCGATCGACTCACCCAGAATCACAGCTAATTCAGTCTCTGGCATAAAGTAGCTGGAGGTGGCTATGAGAAAGGACAAGCAGTAGGCAACAAAGAGGAGGAGGAAGGAGATGACTGCTTTCAGGGCTCCTGCGTGGGCCTCTGTGCTGGGGTCTCTGCACCCTGTGGCATTGAGCTGCGTTTGCCTCATGTGTTTCCGCAGGGAGAGGATCAGGAGGAGAAAGGAGATGAGGGACACAGAAAAGGGGAACAGTGTTAACAAGTTGAGCACTATCTTGTTGGAAGCATATTCAGCTTTATTTACTCTGCATCTCAAACTTAAGTTTGTTTTCCGCTTCACCTTGACACAAGACCTGAAATCATCATTCAAATTCTTAGTGACTGGAAGGCTAATAAACACAGAGAGGGCAAAGCACCCCAGCAGAATCCTGAGAATCACTCTGTCAATTCTCCACTTCATCCAGAGGAAGAGGGGGTGGAAAAAATTCGCTATCTTGAGGAAATAGAAAATACTGAGGCAGGTTGCAAACCAGACACTTAAATGGTTGGTTAGCGTCCAGAAGAAGTCAATGATTCTCATTTGTTTACCAGTGATATAGATATCTGGATACAGCACCAATATAAAACAATCTAACAGTATTATACACAGTAGACAAATTCTGGATATGGCCAGACTTGTGAGGATTAAATCAATGGAGGCAATCTTCCTATTCTTGAGCCAGTCCATGCAGTTTACTAATCCAATAAATGCATTCCCTAAGATCCCCACTGAAAACTCTGCAGTTGCCATGAGTACTAAAGTACTCTCCACTTTACCTGGCATGTTTAAGTAGAGAAATATGCAGTGTTTCTAGTTGATCTGATATAGTTTGATATCTATACCTGCTTCTTAGATTTTGCTGTAATTTTCTTTACCTCTTTATTGTAGTCTGTCTTGTGATGGAGACTGGAATGATAAATGAAGAATGTAGCTATTTTCATTAAATCCTTGTTAGTCTTGACAAACGGTGTGGTTGGCGATCCTTGGCCTGGACACTGTATGACATTTACCTTCTCAGCAGGTTGTACTTTTCCACGTATGGTTAATTTAGGCTGAGCTACTTACTGTTTACTAAGATGCAAATTGGGCCAATTCCTTTTCAGCGTCCTGCACTGTTTTTCTGAAGCTAACTTGTACAAATTTTGGATTCATTAATCTGTGATGCATACCAGTAACTTTAATAGGGTTGCCAGACTTAGCAGCTAAAAATGCAAGACGCCAAGTCAAACTTGAGTTTCAGGTAAACAATGAACATTTTTTAAATGTATGTTCCAAATTGTACAAGATTAATACTTCCACGAAGTACTGAGGTTTAAGTTTAATTGGGTGTGCCATATTTTATCTGGAAAACATAAACCTCAAGGATTTGCTAGCAATTAGAAAATTGGCAGAAATTGAAATTTGCGGAAGAATCTTCATTTTGTTGAATAATCTTGATTACTAGTAAAAAATCACAAGTTTGGCTCCACATTGAGAGTTTTATATTTTCAGGGAATTTAAAAGGGTAACATTAAATGTAGATTATTTGGATGCAAAAAAATTTTACCTCATTATCTTGGTTATTTAGATGAACAATTATGTGGCACTATGTCTCTTAATATAGCACATTGCGGGACTTAGGACACACTGTGCCTTCTCCATTGCTGTTCCCTCTGCCTGGAATTCCATCTCTGATGCTGACCACCAACACCTCCACCTCCCTGCCTTTCTAACTTGCTAGCTCCTGCAGATCCTTTTGGACTCAGTTCCAATGAAGCATGTTCCTCATTTCTCTTTCTGATTTTTATGCTTTTGCTCTGGCATCCTTTGCCACTTACTTCTTTCCCAGAATACTTATCAGAGTATATTGTAATTGTGGATTAATTTGTTTGTCTCTTTCCCCAAACCAAGAACTCTTTGAAAGCCATGGCTGAATCATGTCATGCTCTTATTATATTTTCAGTTCCTAGCTGAGGCATAGCATGTACTCAATACTTACATGTTGGATGGGTGAATAAAAAAAAATAATGCATTGTCTTAATTAAGTGACATTTAATGGCTACTTATTTTGTGATGCTATATATAAGAAGGTGAAAGAACCATGATAAAAAAGACTATTGATTACCTTTAGATATTTCATTTTCATTTAAAATGTTCTCAAGGAAGCTTTGGGAAATGTTGGAACTGTCTTTACCTTGATTGTAGCGATGGTATCAAGGGCATTTGAAAGAAGAGAGTAAAATCCTTTATTTCATTCTCTACACTGTCCTCCATACCAAATTGCATCTGAGTATCTAGATCCTTAGCCCTTCTAGCAGGAGACTGAAGATTAAACTTACTACATCTCTACAGGCTACTTCTTATTTTGAAATAGATTTTTTAGTTTAAAGTTATTGAGAAACATTTTACTACATGGCGTTTCCATGGAATAATTCTTGGGTACTCACACCTTCCTGGAAATTCATATCTTCTCTCATCCTTCTTTAACAGTCAAACCTTCATTCCTGAGATGCAGCCCTGATTTTTGAACAAACTGAATTATTGTGTAGCAATGTTTATAGGTGACTGCTTTCCTCTGATTTTGGAAATGATCCCTGACCCATATCATTGCTACTTCATAGTGTATCCTGGTAAATGAAGTGCTCACAATAACTATGACAACACCTTCTCCCAAATATTTTTTAGATTAATTTTTCTGCTATGTTTTTGCAAATAACTACAGATTTTATGCATGCCAGTATTGTATAGCATGGAAGTTATGGGAACGCTATAGTTAAGAAAAATAATTCTACCAGATAGCATTTTGTCACAAGCCTATTACTTCGAACCCCAGTCACTGTATTCATTAAAGATACTTAAAACATTGGAGATACAGAAAACAAAACACAGAAGAAAAAACTTCAGACTAACAGAGTGACACTTTCCCAGAAGTACTAATCCTATAAAACATTTATTTCATCTAAATCTGCAGAAAAATATAAAGTCCATCCCAACATAGGTATTTATAGGTACTTTGTAGACTATATTAACATATTCCATCAAAAAAGCTTGAATTCTCCTGTCTTATACAACAAATAGCAACATAAATAACTAGAATATTAGAATTATAGTTGAGGAATTTTATTTACTTAGGGCTATAAATGTCTGTGTTTTACAAAGTGGATTTTACATAATGACAAGAAAAACAATTGACAATTTTCAAGTAATTAGTATTTTAGTTATAGTAAAAGGAAATGAGTGGACTGAAAGATACCAGAATTAGATGTAGAAAATGTTGGGAGTAAAAGCAAAAATGCACTGCCAGGTCAGAACACACACAACCCGAGACATGCCAGACCAAACGTTTCAATAATATTACAGTGAAGAGGAATTTGGTGTTCACAGTGGAATGAAATTTTATTAACAACTCATTTTCCTTCTTTTTTTTTTGTAATTTACTCTGTATTTGTTATAGACATACATTGCTTCTTTTTAATTAATTAATTAATTTTTTTGAGACAGAGTCTCACTCTGTTGCCCAAGCTAGAGTGCCATGGCATCAGCCTAGCTCACAGCAACCTCAAACTCCTGGGCTCAAGCAATCCTCCTGCCTCAGCCTCCCGGGTAGCTGGGACTACAGGCATGCACCACCATGCTCGGCTAATTTTTTCTATATATTTTTAGTTGGTCAGATAATTTCTTTCTATTTTTAGTAGAGATGGGGTCTCGCTCTTGCTCAAGCTGGTCTCGAACTCCTGAGCTCAAACGATCCACTCGCCTCGGCCTCCCAAGTGCTAGGATTACAGGGAGCCACCGCGCCTGGCAATACATTGCTTCTTTTAGCAAGAGTATGTGGTTATTCTATAGTGAGTACTAATTTCCTCTCAATTAATTTCTTTTGTTGAGTGAAAACCCTCGCAGGGTCTTGTTAAAGAAAAGAACCTGAGTGAGCAGTCTGACATTAGTTATTCCCATTCTTTTATACAGATTGTGAAGAACATTTAGGAACATCCCTTAGAGGGAGATGCTTGAATGGGTTCCATTCCCACCCAGGTGCTGCCTGAAAAGCAAGTTATTTGAGAAGAAATGTCATTTAGGAAAATGAATAGAAAGTGTAAGAATAAGGACAACCAGAAAATATTACCTGGGAGACCACCCAAAGCAACATTCCGGAAACTGAACCAACAGACTGGCCAGGGAGATCTGAGTTTCTAGTTCATAAGCCAATGGGAGTGACTCAGCCGAGCCATGAGAGGGGCACAGTTAAGGGCCAGCAATAAAAATGTATAGCGGAGAAAAAAAGAAGCCAGTAAGTGTAGCCCAGGTGCACTTTACCATGGGCCAAAGTAAAATCCAAAAAGAATTTAACAAGGCAATACGTGCCTAACATTTACATTGAGAAGACACGAAGAGACACGTGAGCTCAGAAATTCTTGGAGGGAAGCGAGGATAAACATGAGCATGTCTGGGCTGTAAAGAGACATAAAGGATGTATTCATTACTTTGCCACTAGATCCCGATAACAGTTAAAGTTATGAATCCAAAACAAATGAAATAGCTGGGAAAAAATGAGAATGAGTCTATAAGGAGTTTTTATATTAGGTGATTTTTTATTAGGTAATAAGATTTGCTTTTTAAGTCCATTTGTAAAACTAAAATTTTATATCATGCAGGCTATTTTTCTACACATCAGCATTCTGACAAATGCCTGCCTCAGTTTGTTATTTATAATAATTAAAATCAGTGAGTGACCCAAGGGGTAGAGAATTAATACAATCTCACTAAACATCACAACTAACTTGTGTTCTGTCATAAGATAGCTAAAGGTCACCACAAGAGAAAACACATAGTACAAAAAAAGGAAGAAGAGAAACGAAGTCACAATTTTTATGGCTCTGACATGGGCCTCTCTGTTGGGGTCTCTACAGCCAGTAGCATGGAGTTTCATTTGCTTAGTATGTCTCCACAGGGACCTTACTAAAAGCAAAAATGAGATCAGTGACACAGCAAATGGAACAATTGTAAGCAGGTGAGAGAGAGTCACTGGGTCGAAGTATTGAATTCTTCTCACATGGAACATTTCAGTGATGTTTCTTTTATGTTGTGCAATTTTATAAAACCTATAATCATGACTCAATTCCAATCCTGTCATAAGGCTGACTGGCAAGGAGATGGCAAAGCACCCCAGCAGGATCCAATGAACCACCTTGTCAATCCTCCACTTCAGCCAGAGAAAAAGAGGGTGGGAGAAACTGGCTATCTTAAGAAAATAGAAGACATTGAGGCAAGTGGAAAACCATATACTTAAGTAGTTGAAGAATGTCCAGAAGGTATAAATGATTACCATTAGTTTATTAGTTGCATAAACATCTGAGTAAAGTACCATTATTATCCCATTTAGAACCATTACACCGATCAAACAAATTCTGGAAATAGCTAAATTAGTGAGGATGAAGTCAATCGAGGAGATCTTTTTCTTCTTAATCCAGTCAATCCAGTTAACTAATCCAATGTATCCATTCCCCAACATTCCTATTATGAATTCTCCAGTTATTATGATCACAAAGATGTTTTCTTCAGTACAGAACATGTTTGTAGAGAGAACAGTATGATCTCAAATATCACTGCAAATGAGCTAATTTACAGATAACTTGGAATGTGATAAATTCTTCAAATCATGCAATAATGTTTTCATCTTTCATTATTTTGACTTTGATATCATTCCAGAAGTATCCAACTCTCCTCTAAAATAGAATTGTTTCTACATTCATGAAGACTAAACCAACTGATTGCTTCAACCAAACAGGTTGCCTAGTTATTTATAGTCTGGAGAAATTATAATTATTACCCTTACTGAAATGATTGGCTTAAATTGCTCTAATGCAAATTCAAAGAGATTTCATTTCATAATTTGCAATAACCTTCTTGTTGTAGCTCTATATATTTGGGCCCATCAAACTGAGTTTTGAATAGGAAGTCACAAAAAGCAAATAAAAACATAAGTATTTGATAAAATCAAAATGTGTAAATGAAACTTCATTTTCATCACTATAAATTGTATATTACTCACAAATTGGGTCTCCTAGATGGAAATGAATTTTCATTTTGAAAGTGATTAGTACAATTAGATTGTAGAAAGTCAACATTTAATCTGAGGATAACAATCTTTTGTCTTCATTTAAACAGTTAGAGAAAGATATGATACAAATATAACTTTCATTTTTGAAATCATACTTTTCTAACATCATATATCATCCTATGCAGAATCTCACCAAAGACACTTTTTCTCCCCTTTTCATCCAGATGAACCTTTCCAGAAATGGAGGGGATAGGGCAGTAAAGATAAAAACTGGTTTTCAGTTCAAAGAAGAGAGTTTTTTTACATGATTGATTTTTTATAGGAAAAGGCTAATGATTTCTAAAATTTCTTTCCCATGGCCTGTTTGCCTGAAATTCTTCTACTCATTGAGTTCAAGGCATTTGCCAATATATGTCAGAAAGAAAAGAAGTAGAACCTCTTTGCATTTAGTCAATAACATGAAATGTTAGTGTGGGATTTACATTCATTTTTCCTGTGAAGACAAAGAAAACATATGTGGTTCAATGATGACATTAGAATCGAAACTAAACAAGACAGAAATGTGAAGAAACACAAAAGATATTAATGATTTCCAATAACATATAAGAAAAAAATGAATGCAAACACTTGGGAGAAGGGAGAAAGTCTTTTGTTGATTTCTTTCTCCTTGTATTCAAGGATACTCTCTAAGGGTCTCTATGGAATGAAGGGCTTCCTTCCTTTGCAGAAATTCTTCACAAATCTTAACACCTTCAGAAAAAGTTTCTCTCAGCTTGTTTCCCATGATCAGGATGAAGGATGACTTGATAGAAAAATGATAGTTACTATGCCACCAATTATCACCACTAGTTTTCCCTGAGGAATCAGAAAGCTAGAGGTTACTACAAGAAAGACTGCATAGTACTCAATGGGCAGGAGCAGAAAGATGATCACTGCCTTCATGGCCCTCATGTGGGCTTCTCTGCTGGGGTCTCTGGACCCTGTGGCATGAAGTTTCATCTGCTTAGAGTGTCTAAAAAGGAAAAAAAGTAACAAGAAAAATGAGATCAGGCAAAGAATAAAGGGAACGATACCTCCCAGGTTCAGGGTCATCTACTTGAAAGCATTTGGTATTTTACTCACTTTGAATTCCCAAGTAATGTTTTCTTCATGGCTGGCCTTGAAGAAGTGATGTCACGTATCATCATTCATTGAAATGCTAATAATTAAGGAGTTGAGAAAAGACCCCCCAGAAGGATCCCAAAGATGACTCTGGTGATCTTTAGCTTCAGCCGGAAGAGAAATGGGTGGAATACATTGGCTATCTTGAGCAAGTAGAAGATGCTGAGGCAAGAAGTAAACCAGGCACTTAAATTATTAGCAAGTGTCCAGACAACATCCAAAATGCTTGCTCGGTCACAATTGTGTGTATCTGGAGAGAGCAGCATAATGAAGCCATCAAATGATATTACACATAACAAATTCTGGAGATGGCCAAGCTGGTCAGGATGATGCCATTCAAGGAGATATCTCTTCTCTTGAGCCAGCCAATGCAGTTAACTAGTACAATGAATCCATTTCCCCAAATCGCTAGTCAATTCACCAGCAACCAAAATCATATGTACTGCCTGTATTGTACTTGGCACATCAGCAGAGAGTTCTGATTTTGAGTATCACTGATGATGAATTGGCTTTCAGCTGACCAGGGAAGAAAGGTATATCTGTGTGCCACCCTCCTTAGGCCATGCTGCAATTGTCTTTATCCTTCCTTTTTGTTAGCTGCAATCCAGGTCAAGAAGATAGCTTGTTCTGCTCTGGGCGAGAACTGGCTAAAGACTACACGGATTGAGGCCAGTAATTTCCTTTTTGTGTACTGATGATTGAAAGGCTCAAAGATGCAAATAAGAATGGATCTGATTTCTTGGATTTGCACAATCTTTCTCATTTTAAGCTCTGTATATTTTGGATTCATCAATCTGAGCTGTTGACCAGGAACTTCAAGAAGGAATGAATTACTTGGAAAATATGGCTGAAATTTAATTTGGAGATGGATCCTGGTCAGTATATTGATATATTGATAGTAGGTCTCTATCACAGATTCTAGGTTTAATGTGTTAGCTTGTGTAGCCAGCTTACTTGCTTGGTTGACTAAATCTTTAAATAAATTCTTGTTTACAGTTAATTGCTAGAACTGTAGAATGTAGAGGAAAGAATCTAAAGGTGTAGGATGATAAGAATATTAAGGTGAATTTATCATATGTGACCTTCACCCTTTCCCCATTATATGACCTGAGAGAACCCAAAAGACACTGCATTTACTAGGGCATCAAGAAATGCCTCATTAAGGGAATTACCAGTATCTTTGAAAAGCTTTGCAGTGTCTGTCTTCTCAGTAGAAGGTACGATGGTGGTAGATGCTTGAGAAGGGTGTCCCAATTTCAGTGGGATGATGGGCTCCTGCAGTGTCAGTGCTTAACCAGTGGGGACAAGATGGCCATAAATAATATATTGAACAACAAGAACTAAGTGGTGACTAGAACACTTGGAGCCTCAGATATCTTTGGTAGTTGCAAATAGGTTGTGGTCTTTAGAATGAAAGAGATGGGCTGCCTACTAAGATCCTGCTTATCTTTACAACAGTAGAAATTCTGCATCTGATGACCAGAAAACTGACTTGAGTTGCCATAAAGGAAAGACATAGATTTTACCTAGTTTCCAGTTCTAAGTCACTTTACAAATTCAGAGTCCATTGACTGAAAAGAGGTCAGATCCTCTTGAGGAAAGGCCCTGCAGCCCTGCCACAGGCTTTAATATAGTCTGTGGATCGTCTTCCAAGACATCCCCTGCTGCCACTTACCAGGATGACTCTAAAAAATACCCAGACTTTAATGGCTTAGTGGACATTAACTCTGAATTGACACTAATTCTTAAGGACCCCAACCACCACTATGGTTAACCAATAAAAATTTTGATCAGGTATTATATCACAACAGGACCTAGGTTTCACGGGCCCACTCCATGGTTATTTTTACATATCCTGAATGTATAATTGGAATGACATGCCTGAAAACAAGAAATATCCCCACATTGGTTTTTATGGCCATGAAATGAGAGCTAATGTGGTCAAAGGTCCAAGTGGAAGCCTCCGAATTTCCCACCCTCCCAGCATAATACACCAAAGCAATACCTGGTACGTGGGAGAATTGCCAACATTCACTCAATCATCAAAGGTTTGAAATGTGCAGGAATGGTGAAATTTATGACACCTCCATTAGTATTATGTTAATTAAATATTTGTAGATTTTAAATATAGCTAGTTTGTCAGGCATTGCTCTCAAAAATGAGTGATACAGGTGTGAAATCACTTTTCCAAGCTTATGGAGATGATAATATACTTTTTTCCTTTGGATTCATAGATCTTGTCAATTATTTGTATATAATTCCTAGTATTAACTTATTCTTGCATCCATGATATAAACTCTACTTGGTCTTCTTACTCTATTATTTTAGAAAAACTGCCACTATTTTTGCTTGCTAATATTCTATTTATAATTTTTTGTATTGATATTTATATCCTAAAGCTAAAATATGGAATTAGACTGTAGTTTTTTGTTGTTGTTATTGTTTAGTCTGATAGGTTCTGGTATCAACATAAAACTTCAAAAACTTTTTTAAAGCTTTTTCTTTTTTAATACTCTAGAACACCTTTAATAGTGTTGGAATTATCTGTTCTTTAAAGCTTTAGTAGAATTTGTTTTTCATCTGAGTCTGGGGCTTTTCTTTCTTTTCTTTTTTCTTTTTGGTTAAATTTTCTCTCATTCCTTTATGTTTATGGAAATCAGTATATTTATGTTTTCTATTTGTTCCTAGGTTTCAATGTTATATATTTTCCTATCTATTGCATAGAAGTTTAAAAGTTTATTTGCCAAGAATTAAGCTTATGCATTTGTTATTTGTTCCCTGTCACACTATTTTTTAATTGATTAGATTAC
This sequence comes from Eulemur rufifrons, assembly GCF_041146395.1. Taxonomy (NCBI): domain Eukaryota; kingdom Metazoa; phylum Chordata; class Mammalia; order Primates; family Lemuridae; genus Eulemur; species Eulemur rufifrons. The sequence goes on from NC_090998.1 coordinate 10,513,212, forward strand.
TTATTGGTTTATAGTAATATAAATTTTTTAACCTCTCAAAAAGTGTGCCATCTAAATCATAAATTTCAGCATTTACTCTTTTCCTCTGATCATTCTTTCGGCTTTATTTAGTTTACTTTGTTTGCCTTTTCCTGACTTTTCTGAGTTGGATATTTTCTGATATATGTTATTAAGTATATGAGTTGTCTCCTAATCATTGTTTTAGGTGTATGTATGGAGAAAAGAATTAACATAGCAGGCCTGAGACTGATATTCTTAGAAAGTACTGCTTGAGAAATTATGAACTGCAAAATCTGAAAACTTAGATTTTGGGACAGTGGTCACCATTCCCTGGTAAGAGTGCCTCACGGTGCTTAAATTGTGTTTATAAACAATGCGGATTATGCTGAACACCTGCTTTCCTTCTGAGAGTCTGGAATTTTGGTACATGCTATGCAGAGGATTCTTATGTGACTAGCCTCCAATTAACATCCTTGGCACTGAGTTTCTAGTGAGCTGCACCAGTAGACATTGTCACAATGTATTGGAGGAGAGAGTTGACACGTCCCTTGTGACTCCACTGGGAAAAGACTCTTGGAAGCTGGCTCCTCGTTTCTTCTGAACTTCACCCTTTCCCTTTGCTGATTTTGCTTTGTATACTTTCATTATAATAAATCTTAGCTGTGAGTATGACTATATGACCAGCCCTGTGAGTCTTCCTAGCAAATCATCAAATATGGGATTGCCTTTGACAACCCCAACAAAGCATCCTATGGATTCTTACTATAGTAATCTTATTATCATTGTTCCCTAAATATTCTCTAATGTTTGTTAGTGTTTCCTTTGTGACTCAAAACTTTTTAAGAGATGTTATCGATTTCTAGTTGAAATGGAATATCTAATAATTTTTTACACTGTGGTCAGAGACAATTTATTTTTCTTTTACTTCTTCTGTATTGGAATTTATTGATTTTACTTTCTGTCTTAACATATAGTCAATTTTTGGCTTATATAAAAGAAATGCTTCACTTTTTGAGTACATAGTTTTATAAATATACATCAAATCTACTTTAATAACTATACTATTGTTGATTTTAAAAGTATCTTTAATTATTTTTTTCGCTTAAGCTCTGATAGACTGAGAAAGATGATTTTAAGTCTCCTACTATTTGCATGTGATGGATTATATGCTGTCAATTTGATAACACAATCAACTCCTCCTAATATCTCCTTTGAAAGAAAAATCCAGAAAGTATATCCTCCAGAATCCCCTTCCCAAGAGGATCAGGGTATAACTTGGTCATAAGGGGAACTCTTGTGAATTTTGGAAAATAGAAGAAAAGGAGAAACCTTCACTCTCCAGAAGCAGTTGCAGCCAGATGTGTGATTAGAAGGGAGATTCACAGCACTCTGAGAAGCAGATATTTTAGCACTGCAGACAGAGATGGTGGATGCGTTTCAGATCTTCTGGAGAAGAGTAACAGCTTGCCAGACATTTTCAGAGCCATCTACTTGAATTCAGGCTGAGATCTTCCAAATCAATTAGCTGATAATGATGCCTTATGGCAAGATATGAAATATATATTTTTTAATTTCAGAACATTACTGGGGTACAAACACATTGGTTACATATATTGCCTTTTCACTGCCTGAGTCAGAACTACAAGCATGCCCAACCCCCAGACATTGCACACCGTACTTGTTAGGTGTATAAAATGTTATTAAATAAAAATATATATTTTGGATTGATAATTATGGAGATGCTTAAAAATGTGCTCAGTTGATAGCATTAATTGAAATCTTGATAAGAAAAACTTAGGCAAATTATATATTTTCTAATTCTCTAAAAAGTAACAAAATACAAGTGAAATAGTCAAAATCTATCAGAAATATTTTAGAAAAAAATAAGATGTTATGAAAACACTGTAAATTTGTGTACTATGGCTGAAAAGAGAGAAGGTTTAACCCAAGGTGGGAAACTTTTCACGTTGGAAGGCTGCATTAATTTAGCTGTAATCAAATAAGGCCACATTCAAGAAACTTCAATTAGATATACTTAAAAATGTACATTCTTTTGTAAAAATCTAACTATTATGTACTTCAAATAATTTCAAAAAACGAAAACTATTTGTTAATGTTAAAATTACCTAACCTTGTAATGGCTTTGTTGTGTGTGATTTTTGTTGTGAAGTGTTTGACTGTTTGGTTGCAGCGTGGAGGTCCACAGTTTCAGTTATGGTTTACTAATGTTCTAATAGTGCCCTTCAATCTGGGAGGATTATTATGTTGAAACTTATTTTATTCTTTGGTATTTTAAATGCATCCATTTAAATAATAAAATAAAAATGTAAAAGACAGACAAAAATGTATTAATAAATATAAAAAGATTTGTCCTGCAAAATTTGGATTTAGTCAAAGGCTGCACTTAAGGACCTAGAAGGCCATATGGCCTTAAGGCTACAGGTTCCCCAGCCCTGGTAACCAAAGATTTCACATCAAGAATTTATTTGGCAAACACTGAGATTAAATAATACACATTTTTATTAATTTAGAAACTCTTATATACAGAAGTTAAATGTATATTCTAAGAATAGACCTAAAAAATAGAATGAAAACAATCAAAATGGCCTCGTTTACTTTCAGCTTTCTTCGAAATAATTGGATCAGAATATCATCCTTTGCTATTTCATATTGAAAGGCATTTATTGACCAAAGTTTTTTTAATAGTTTGTGAAATAAGAGCATGTGAAAAAATATTTTTGTGAGAATTAGTGTCCTTTGCATACTTGCTAAAGAATAGTCAGTGTCAAAAGGTGATTTTTGTTAAGTGATATTTCTGAGCACCTAAATGTCTTACTAGTGATAATTAGCTGATACCAAAATTTTAATCATAAGGAATTATTTATTCTAATAATGCAAAATGCATGTACTTGAGAACAAACTTCATAATTATATGGAAATACTTAATGTGAAATAATTTGTTGGATTTGAAATTCATTCATATTTTCATATTTTATCTTCAATGAAAGGGAAAGATATGACATTTTCTAAATGGCCACAATTTGAAATGTAATTTAAAGAGATTGAGTTATCCAAGTTATAGTCAATGAGAAGAATGGGCTTTACGCCATTCAGAGAAAGAAAACCTAAAAATGTTTATGATATGTTATCATTCTCTTGTGCAAATGACAAATATTAAGAATTTGAAAAGTTAATTATTTAAAACAGCTTAAAGATAGGTATTTGATGTTATTTTAAACATAATAACACTTTGAAGAACATCTCAATTTTCTGTCAAAAATTTGGCTGGGCACCATGGCTCACGCCTGTAATCCTAGCACTCTGGGAGGCCGAGGTGACAGGATAGCCGGAGGTCAGAAGTTCAAGACCAGCCTGAGCAAGAGTGAAACCCCCGTCTCTACTAAAAAATAGAAAGAAATTAGCTGGACAACTAAACATATATAGAAAAAATTAGCCGGGCATGGGTGGCACATGCCTGTAGTCCCAGCTACACGGGAGGCTGAGGCAGGAGGATGGCTTGAGCCCAGGAGTTCGAGGTTGCTGTGAGCTAGGCTGATGCCACAGCACTCTAGCCAGGGCAAAAGAGTGAGACTCTGCATCAAAAAAAAAAAAAAAAAATTGAAAAAAAAAATTACAGGTTTCGTAAAAATTCAGCACTTACTATCTTTCTTAATATTTTGTATTTTATTTGTATTATCATAATTGGACAATAAATAGAAAATGTATTAATTAAAAAAATCAAATCCTGTATCAATATTCATCAACCAAGTCAGTTTAACTAGAGTGACATATAAATGTTATAATTTCTGTGTGTGCCAATGTAGAAATAAGGATGGGAATCACTGTTATATAGGATATACTTTGAAAAGCCCTATACATTCAACATACTAAGGGAAATAAATGTAATCAAAGAAAAAAGTCTAAAAGTTTCCAGATAGAAAAAATAAGACACTTATAAAGATGCAAGTTTCAAACAGATATCATATTTCTTGGCTTTGTATGGAGAAGACGATAATTAAATGCATCAATATGATGAAGAAAAATAACTTGAACCATGTGAAAACAGAATATTATAAAAGCCCCTGTTCAGAGGGATAACATGACTCAGAAATACTATTGTTGTTTTAGGAAGAGAAAGTCTTAATTAAGAGTATAGAAGCAATAATTTAAACATAAAACACTTTGTTTATTATGATAGTGTATTGTAAATTGACTTCTCTGTGTATAAAATGGTGAAGTATATAGACTATATGGAATATATGGAGACAAATAATCAACTTGCTAAATAATAAAGTTAGGGTAAATTTGAAATATATTTAATTTGACTTTGTTCTTTACTTATCTCAGATTATAGTTCCAATCTACTATGTTTAAAAGGGACAGTCTGTATAATAGTTAAGAGCTTCTACTCTAGTGCCAGGCAGCTGGAGTTGAGTTTTGTTCCCACTTTTTACTGGTTGTGTGTGTGATTTATGTTGTGTTCAACTTTTTTTCATGTGTAAAATATTGATTATAATACTATCTACCTCATAGAAGTGTTGTGATTAAATGAACTCTTGTATTTAAAGGACTTAAATCAGTGCTTACCACACATAGTCAATCAAATTTAGGTACTATTGTTATTGAATTTCTGGCATTCAATTCAAGAAATCATGACTCTCTTATCAAATTGTTTTCCTATAGAGTCTTTCTTAATGTATCTTAATTACAATTCCCTATCTATAATCTTTGCACAAACTTCAAGGTTCCTGATTGCTATAGTTTGAATGTTTGGATCCCCTTCAAAGTTCATGTTGAAACTTAATTCCCAATGCCACAGTATTAAGAGGTAGGGTCTTTTAGGAGGTGATTCTGATGGCTCTGCCTTCAGGGATGGGATTAATTCCTTATAAAATGGCTCAGGGGAACGAACGAGGCCTTTTATCCTTTCATCCTTTCTGCCACGTGAGGATACAGTATTCAAAGACCCATCTTGGAAGCAAAGACCAGGCCCTCACTAGATACTGAACCTGTCAGTGCCTTAATCTTAGACTTTCCAGACTTCAGAACTATGAGAAAATAAAATTCTGTTATTTGTAAATGATCCCATCTCAGGTATTTTGTTATAGCAGAACAAATGGATGAAGACAATTATAGTTTATGAAATTATAAATTATGCAGCATAATACATAGTGATGGTTTAACTGTTTGTTTTTTATTATTCACTGAAGATGTAAGCAAACTTACAATGGACTTATTGGTTTTATTTCCCTTTAATGTAGTTTGTTTCTTTGTTCAATATCAATGCCCAGTGTATCTTTTGCTATAGACAGATAGGGGGCTGTTTTGTTTTCCTCTGCAAAGCTTAAATAAAATGATTCCAATAGTATTTCAACCCAAACACAACAAAATACTTCTATTTCATAGCTCTTCTTAATGTTCAGGTTAGATAAAAATGTCCTCAGGTATATGAGTTCAGAATATGAACTATATGTGGAACTTTTTCAAAGTTTTGGAGTATGCAATAGCTAAAACTAAAACGGAGTGAGGAGAAACCTATATGACATATGTGAAGTGAAGTTTATGAGGAATGTTTTAAAGTTTATATGTCTAAAGTTTAAAAAATCTAAGAAAAGAACATCTGTATACTCTGAAAATAAAACTTAAAACTCCAGGTGCAGGGTACAAGATCAACACACAAAAATCTGTTGTGTTTCTTTCTACACATCAGCAATCTGAATAGTAAATCTGAAAAGTAAGTTGAAAAAAATATATTTACAATCACATTCAAAAGAATAAAATAACTAGGAATAAATTTAACCAAGGAGGCAAAAGACTTTAAAAACTGGGAAACATTGCTGAAAGAAATTACCAATAAAGAAGACACAAGTAAGTAGAAAGACATCCCATGTCCATGGATAAGATGACTTAATATTGTTTCATTGTGAATACTACTCAAAGCAATCTACAGATTCAATGAAATTCCTATCAAAAATTCCTACAGATATTTTTTCAAAAAAAAAACTAATTTTCAAATTCATATGAAATTGTATGAATACTCAAAACAATTTTTGAAAAGGAGAACAAAGTTGGAGGACTCACACTTAATATTTTTAAAACTTACTACCTAGTTTCTCAACCTTTTGGCTAAGATCAAGGATAAAACTTGCAACAAAGCTACAGTAATTAAGACTGTGTTGTGCTGGCATAAGGATAGACATGTAGACCAATGGAATAGAATTGAGAGTCTTGAAATAAACCTATTTGCTTATGATTAATTGATTTTGACAAGCATCAAAAATTCATTAGGGCAAGAAGTGTCTTTTTAACAAATGGAGCTGGGAGAACTGGATATCCACATGCAAGAGAATGAAGTTGTAGACCTACCTCACACCATGTACAAAACTTAACTCAATATGGATCAATGACCTAAATATTTAATATAAGAACTAAAAGTACAATCACCTAGAAGAAAATCTAATGTTAATCTTCATGATCCTGGATTTGACAATGGATTCTTAGGTATGACATGAAAAGTATAAGCAACAAAGGAAATAATGGATAAATGGGATTTCATTCAGAATAAAAACTTTTGTGCTTCAAAAGCTATTACAAGAAAGTGAAAGGATAACCTACAAAATGGGAGAAAATATTTGCAGATCACATATCTGAGAAGGGCTTAATATGCAGAATGTGTAAAGAACTACAACTCAATGACAAAAAGACAATCCAATTTAAAAATGGGCAAAGCGCTTAGTAGGCATTTCTTCAAATATTTACAAAAGTCCATTATGCCCATGAAAAAATAGTGAGCATCATTAATCACGGGGGCAATGCAAATCAAAACTACAATGAAGCCAGATGTAGTGACTCATGCCTGTAATCCCAACATTTAGGGAGGCTTAGGTGTGAGCATAGCTTGAGGCCAGGAATTCGAGACCAGCCTGGGCAACATAGCAAGACTCTACAAAAAGTAAAAAAATTAGCTGGGTGTGGTGGCATGCACCTGTAACTCTCAGCTACTTGGGAGGTTGAACTCAGGAGTTCAAGGCTGCTATGATTGCACCACTGTACTCCAGCCTGGGTGATAGAGTGAGATCCCATCTTAAAAAAAAAAAGCCCACAATTTTGAAGTATCACTTCACATACAGAATGACTACAGTCAAAAACCCAGAAAATAACAAGAATGAGCAAGGATGTGGAGAAATGGCTAAAATGTCAAATTTGTTGTATATATAGCAAAAAATTTTAAAAATAAATATGTTAATGAAAAACCTTAAAATTCTAGATTATAAAACATGCAGCATGGCAAAGACTAGAAGTAGAGATGAACAACTTAAACTTATTTTATTTGGAATGAAGATAAAGATATAGATTTTTAAACTATCATATGAAAATTTGATATCAATAAAAGATAGGAAAGAAGAAAAAAACTGAAAGAAAGCATGAAAAATAGAAAAAAACAGAAGTGAGGAGGTAGAAAGAAAATTAATATAACTGCAATTACAATAAGTGTAAAACTGCTTAAGCAATAATTCTGAGATTATATTATAAAGTATCAAAAATCAGAGATTTGTTTTCTATAAGAGACACCTTAAAAAGGAAAAATACGGAAATATTGAAAATACAGAGATGGAAAACACATACTCTAGAAATGATAAATGCTCAAGGTGATGGATACCCTAAATATCCTCACTTATCACACATTCTCTGCATGTAATAAAATATCAATATGCCCCATATATGTACAAATATCATATATAAATTAAACAAATAAAATAAAATACAAAGCAAAGGAACAAAATTAAGGAATTTTACCAAGGCAAAATAAAATCTACAGCAAAAACTTCCATGAGTGACAACAGAGTTTTTAATATCAGTAAAAACAACCATTAAAAGTAATGACCATGAATAAAAATGAAAGTATTAACATTGCTTCAAGTTAAATGCAGACACAAAGAATTATGAGCAGAAACAAATACATCAATAATTATGAATATATTTACTAATTTAACTGTTTCATATAGACATATATTAAGCAAGTATATAGAGAAGTAGTACCATTAATATGGTTTATTTAATGTATATAAATTTATTTTAATACCATAAAACTCCTTTCAAGAAAACATAGGCAATTTACAAAAATAGATTTTATATAGGCCAAATAAATCTTTCCCTAGGCCAAAAATCATACAAATGTGTTGTCTGATCCAACTTCAATAAAATTAAATAGCACTAGAAAAAAATTATCTTTAAAAATCTCATACACCTAGAAAAATTATTTCGTTAAATGACCCTCGCATTAAAAGGAAATTATAAAGGATATTTTGAAATTATTTGAGTTGAATGGAAGTATAAGAACCATTTGCTAACATTTGTGGAATATATATAAGTTGATATATAGGCAGAAAACATATGTTTTTCTGTACTCCAGTCTTTCATTGTATGGACAGCTTTTTTTGAGTCTTTTTTATCTCTGGCCACATGAAATATAGTAAATACATTTACTAAAAAAAAAACCACATTGAAAAGAAACTAGCGAAAGAACAACCACCTTTTGCATTCAAGAATGGCAAACCAGATGTCTAGAGAAATCCTTCAGTCCAGAATACATAAATACACTGAAAAGCAAGCCTTCAGAAATATTTTAAGTGCATGGCTCAGCTGGCAAGAAAGGAAAAAAAAAGAAAAAATCTTCAGTTGCCCATAATGGTGGAAAAGTGGAAAATCTGGCAGAGAAAATAGTGCTGAACAATAGAGTTAGTCCTTGGAGCATTAACAATCTCCTTTAGACCAATGCTGAAGTGTTTTTAATTTTTTAATTTTTTTTAATTGACTGTTCTGTGGTGAGCAGGTATGTGCAAACCTTCTTCCAAAAGCTGAGGAAGCTAAAAGGCCAAAGAAAGAGACTGACAAATCCAGTTTTTCAGAGAGAAATATTTAACAGGGACTTAGGAACAGAAGCCATCCCTCAGTGTGGCTGCCAGGCAGTGGATCTCCACATCCACCCTATGGAAAATATGTTTTACATAGTGAGCTTTTAGGGAAAACAGGTACAGCTGGTCACATCTCGGACTTTCCTGTGAAACTCTCGAACACTACAGAGGTTAGATAAGCATCTTTATGGGGGACTATTTCTGCTATGGGCATTGTGTTAAGACCTCGCTGCAGAACACCTTGGTATGCGGGATCAGTCATCATGGCAGCTGTGCTTCAAGGTGGCGTCACTCTTGCCGTGCCACAGGCTCTTCTCCCACGCTCCACCCCTCCATTGTATGGACAGCCCTTTTTGAGTCTTTTTTGTGTGTGGCCACAAGAAATATTGTTAAATCAGCTGCAGGGTGTTGCAGCTTCTCCCATATGTCTTGCCACATATTCATGCCCCATACGAGTTCATGCATAACCATTCACTTTTCTTGTTCCCATTGAGCTAGTCACATAATTAGGCCTTCAAATACAGCCCAGTTCTCAGTGCAAAGAACTAGGAACCAGGGCTCAGGTGTGATTACTAACCAAGCAGCCCCCACCTCAGCCCACAGACTGATGTATACCTGTATCAGCAGTCTAAGTACAGGCATTTCCCCTGCTGGAGCCATCTATACATCAGGCATCATCTGGGATGGGTACTCCTCTTTCTGGGTCAGGCTCTGTAGTAAAAAGGGGAAGAAAGGTGTTCCTTGGTTGCTCATAGGTAACAGGACCTAATACAGCATGCAATTTTGGGCTTAAGGGACTTATTGCCAGAACTCTTTGTTGTAAATTGGCATGCCATTTATTCAAAGTAGGTGTTTGAGCTACAGTGGAGGTGGGGTGTTTGAACAGTCCTTCTGTCCATCCCTCGATTGGCAGACCCATTCTCACAGTCACCGTACGGTCTTTGTTAACAGTTCCACCTGCTGTAAAGCATAATATACTGCTAGCACTTGATCAATGCGAGAGTATCTGGTTTTGGCTCCTTTCCATAACTACCACCAAAATCCTAAAGGAACTGATTTACTATACTCTGGTTGTCATAAGATCCAACTCATACCCTCAGTATGTAGTCACAGTGATACCCTTTAAAGGGTGGCTGAGGCTTCTGCCTGCTGCATTAACACTTTAGCCTGTTCAAAAGCTTCTTGCTGCCAGTCCCTATGTGTCCTTTTTCTAATAGGTCTATAGGGTGGTCTCAAACGTGGGGCTAAAGGAGGGATAAATGCTTTCCAATAACTCAAAAGACCAATAAACGTTTGGATTTCTTTTACTGTTTTCGGAGTTGGAAATTGTTGGACTTTGTTGATTACTGTACCTGGTATCAAAGGAGACTTACCTGGCCCTAAAAACTCCTCTACAGGCCCTGGGTCCTGACTCTTCTGAGAGTTGATTGCCCCGCCCCATTCCTACAGATGAGCACACAGTGCTCTAAGACTCTCCCGTAACACATTAAAATCTTCCGAGGTTAACATAACATCATCCATATAATGCAATCAGGGAAGAGAAGATGAGAACGAGAACAAAGACACTTCTCTAGCCACTGTTCCATGAAGAACCCTAGGACTGCGAAGACATCCCTGGGGCAACACTGGAAAGGTCCACCGGCAATCTTGCCAGGTCAAAGCAAAGTGGTCTTGTGATTGCTTGGAGAGAGGAATGCTAAAAAAGGCATCTGCCAAATCTAAGACAGCATGATGTATCCCCGGCGCAGACACTATGTGTTTGACTACCTGAGTAATATTAGGAACTGCAGCATGTTTGCCTGGGGTTACCTTGTTCAAGCCCCAGTAATCCACAGTCATCTGCTAGGTACTGTCTGGTCTGTGCAGGCCAGAGGGAACAGAGACTTTTTCCTAGATGGATAATATGTGCACCTTTACCAGTTCCTCAACAGTTGCATTTATCTCAGCGTGCTCTTCCACCAGCCAATTTGTATTATTTAACTTTGACAGCCCACCTAGGGCCAGGGAGTTGTAGGGCTTCCCATTTGGCTCTTCCCTGAGAATAGCCTTCACCATGTGCACCTTCGATCTGAATTCTCCCTCTGAGGTTTGCAAAGTCTTTCTTAATGGAATCCTATGCCTAAAATGTTTTCTGGAACAAGGGGAAATAAACACCATATTTGGGTGGGTGGAGCTTTTCCAGTACCTAGACATATTAAAGTCCTTTTTATCTGGATCATTTGTTCCCCATAACTATCAATGGCAACCTATTGACAAAGGTATCTATCTATATTTCCCTGGATTAGAGTACACTGCACCCCAGTATCTACTAAGGCAATAGTCTTTATTTTGGGAGGACTAGTAAATGGTGAACTCACTATGGAGCCCCCGGCTGCCCCTTGTTGTCAAACATGGGGTCAACCTTGGCCTCACTCCTAATCTCAGAGCTGGGCTGGGACCCAACTCTAATTAGCCAGGGCATAAGAACGATCGAGGGGATGAGTCATCCTCCTCTTCTGCCAGAAGAGTAGAAGAGAAGGGGCAAAACTGCTGTTCAGGCCAAAGTTCCCTCCAAAAGGCTGTTAATACAGCATTGGGTTGTTTGTCTATATTTTTCTCAGGGTGCTCCTGCTCGCAATAAATCATGCCACATTTGCTTACACATGACTCTTATTGGTCCCTTTCCCCTTTTCCCCCTTCTTTCTGTGGGGTTTTCTTTTTCCCCTTTGTTGGCTTTTGTCAGGTTACCAAGTGTACCCTGTCCCTGGCTTTCTTGGTTTCACCCAAATCTGCGATGGCCTCTCCACTATCATATATTAATACATCTTTTTTCACTCTAGGACTCAACAAAGACAGCAAAGGTCTATGCCGTTCTCCCTTTGTACACTGTGGCAATTTATTTTTCATCCCAGCAGTAAAAACTGTCTTATCAGGTCCCACCAAAACCTGAGCATAGTTGGCTTGCCTCGTTCCTAGTTCTCGGAGAAGCCCCTGGGCCTCTTCAGTGACTGTCAGGAGGTCATCTTTCCTGGTAAGTCTCCTTCATTAGGCCAAGCCTCCCTATAGCTAGAATAATCCTGTCCCTAGGGATCATTCCTTGTTTGCCATGTGTTACAAAGGTGTTGCTGCACGGTTGTGTGGGTGGTGATGTTACTAATCCTGTCTGCTTCATTTCCAGCTAAGAAAACCCTATCACTGTCTGTGTCCGCCAGTAGGACCGTCCAAGCTGTCAGGGGTCCCGCAGGTAGTTGTTTGAAGGCCTCTGCACTCTCTAAGAGTCCTGTAGCAGGATATTCCCTGGTGGTGAGTCTCCCGCATTAGTTGGCCTGCATTTGCTGCGGTTGTTAAGTTTCCCTTTCCTTTGCACAAGGGGTGACTTGCCAGTGGCCCTCTTTGTCCTCCTCACCTGTGGTTTCTAGGTCACCGGAGTCTTCCTCTCCATAACATCTCCAGGGATAACAGGGCTTCACATCCCCACTGGGCTTAGTTATGATAGCTCTGATTTTTGGTTGTTTCCATTTCTTTCCCCTTGGGCAGAAAAATCTACATGATAACGTTTTGATTTTTTGTCTCTTGGCCTTCAATTTTGCCCACTAAGTTCGAGGCAAGGAGAAAAGCGGAAAGGCACATGTCCGTTTCTAGTTGCAATACCTCCCTTGGCTGTTTAATTTTCACTTCTGCCGCTAGTTGGGCATTTGCTGCCAAATGAATAGCCCACAGAAGTGGCCGACTCCGTGCTGTGGCTCTCTGTGGCCCTTCCTAACTGCAGGGTGCTGCACAGCTTTCAGTTAATAACTGCTCTAGGCCAACAGGCATTTGGGGGCATCCTTGCACTCATGCAAAGGTCCACAAGCTTCCAACAGACGTGCCACCCCACCTCACACAGACACGTCTGGCCATCCTGGGATTTTCCCCACAGACGCTTCACCCCTTACCCAATTCTTGGCCTCTCAGCTTCTGGATGGCTCCTCAAATGTTCCACGGTGAGCAGGTCTATGCAAATCTACCACCAAAGGCTGAGGGAGCTGAGAGACTGAAGAAAGAGGCTGACAAATCCAGTTTCTCAGAAAGAAATATCTAATAGGGACTTATGAACAGAAGCAGTATCTCAGGCAACTGCCCTTCAAAAAGTATCCTTTATGTAGCAAGCTTTTAGGATAAAGACATGTGCAGCTGGTTACCTCTCAGACTTTCTTGCTGAAACTCAGGACCCCTGGGGAAGTTAGATAAACATCTTTCTGAGGGGTTATACATGTTACAGGCATTGTCTTAAGACCTTGCTGCAAATCCCATTATTGGGCATCTACCCAAAAGAACAAAAGACATTCTATAAAAAAGACATCTGCACCTGAATGTTTACAGTAGCACAATTCACAGTTGCAAAGATGTGGAAACAACCCAAATGCCCATCAATACATGAGTGGATTAGTAAAATGTGGTATATGTATACCATGGAGTATCACTCAGCTATAAGAAATAACAGTAATATAGAATCTCTTATCTTTTCCTGGATAGAGTTGGAACCCATTTTACTTAGTGAAATATCCCAGGAATGGAAAAATAAGCACCACATGTACTCACCATCAAATTGGTTTCCCTGATCATCACCTAAGTGCACATTTGGGAATAACACCAATTGGGTATTGGACTGAGGTGGGGGGTGAGGGGAGGGGATTGGTGTATATCTACATGATGAGTGTGTTGAGCACCGTCTGGGGAATGGACATGCTTGAAGCTCTGACTCGGGAGGATGGGGGGGGCATGGGCAATATATGTAACCTAAACTTTTGTACCCCCACAATATGCAGAAATAAAAAAAAAATTGTCACCAAAAATCCACCAGACAATACCATAAACAAGGAAACATTAAAAAAAAAAAAAAAAAAAGAAAGAAAGAAATCAGGAGAGAATGATGGGATGAATTACTTCTTTATATTGCTTTTTGTCTAAATGAAGACCAAGTTAATACAGAATAAATAAAGAGTTTACAACTAAAAAAAAAAAAGAAGAGCTTGCTACAGAACACCTTGATATGCAGGAGTCAAACATTGGTCATTATGGTGATTTTGCTTCAAGATAGCATCACTCTTGCCAAACAATGGACTGTTTTCCTACGTTGACGCATAATAATTGTACATATTTATGGGGTACATAGTGATGTTTCCATACCTACGATGTTCAGTGATCAGCTCAGGGTAATTAATATATCCATCATCTTAAACTTTTATTATTTCTTTATGTTGAGAACATTCAGTATCCTTCTTCTAGCTATTTGAAACTATATATTAATATTATTGTTAACTATAGTCCTCCCACAGTGGTATAGAACACCAGAACTTATTCCTCCTATCCAGCTATAATTTTGTATCCTTTAACAAATTTCTCCCTATCTCTGCCTTCAGTCTTCTCTTTCTAGCCTTTAGTATCCTCCATTCTACTTTTTACTTCTATGAGATCAACTATTTTTAGTTTCTGTATATGAGTGACAACATGTGGTGTTTAACTTGCTCTTCCTGGCTCATTTCACTTAAGTCCTCCAGTTTCATCCATGTTGCTGCAAATGACAGGATTTCATTCTCTTTTTTTTAATTGTTATGGCTAAATAGTAGTATTATTACTATATATTTTTTAGATAGAGTCTTACTCACCCCACGTAGAGAGTGCTGTGGTGTCATGATCATAGCTCGCAGCAACCTCAAACTCCTGGGTTCCGGTGATCCTCCTGCCTCAGGTTCCCAAGTAGCTGGGACTCTAGGTGTACACCACCACGGCTGGCTATTTTTTTCTATTTTTGGTAGAGACAGACTCTCGCTTCTGCTCAGGCTGATCTCAAACTCCTGAACTCAAGTAACCCTCCAGCCTCGGCCTCCCAGAGTGCTAGGATTACAGGCTCAAGCCACCACACTGCCCTGAATAGTATTCTATTGTGTGTCTTTATCCATTTGTAAACCAGTGTTTAAGTTTTAAGGGACCATGGGCACGTAGGATAAGATACCTGGCTTGCTTCTCCCCAAAGCTGGAAGTGAGATTTGATACCATCAATAACACCAGACCCCCGAAAGGCAATACCTTAATGGGAAAATGAGAAAATAATATACGTCCAGCAAAAGGTTAAAAGAAATGCTTACCTCTTAACCATAACACTGAATTGAAAGAGGAATGTAAAGATCTGTCATTCTGAGAATGACTAATGCCTTGCATACATATATATTTGGAACCAGAATTTGTACTCTGTATAGCCTAAGAAATTACAAACTTTTGTACCCCCATAATAAGCTGAAATAAAAAAAAAAGAAATTACAAAATGAAAATTTTAGCTTAAAGAAGTTTAAGACTGGTAGTGAACCCAGTCAGCATTTGCAAACAAATTCAAATCCCGTCTGACAGAGTACACTGTAAACCTGATCTCAAAGAACTCTCATAGATAAAATTCTAATGAAATGGAGTTCGAAACAGAGTCACAAAATACATGAGGACCAAGCCAACATAATCAAAATCAGTGCAAGCAACAAAGTATGTAATCAGACCTACAAAGGCAGCAGACACCCAAGTTAGTACGTACAGTTCTTGCAAACACTGGGGAGGATTCTTCTCCTTGTTTCTCGCAGAAAGTTAACCAAACAGATTTTTTTCCCATATCTCATCTTTTATTTAATTTTATATTTCTGATTACATAAATTATTGCATAGAAAATTATGGAAGACTAAAAGGAAATAAAAATTATCTCTAAACCTGCTATCCACAGATAACTCATCTACCCAGTTTATATATAAATCTAATCAAAACAGACGTCTAAGCAACATACCTTTTATCTACCTATTATCTATTTATGTATCATGAAATCTTTCTTAAAATCTATGTAGAAACATATTAACAATGATTAGTTGAGTATTGCAAATGTGCATAATCAATTTCTCCTTCATACCTTTGTGTGTTTTCTAATTTTAGGTGCAATATTACTGCGTTATTTTATAGTAAAAACTAGAGCAATTGATAAAGGAACAGGTACCAATAAAACTAAGCTAATAATGGCAAAAATAGCAGTAGGAGAAAACATAAAGAAAAACATAAATCTATTTGAGCTCATATTAATTACAAACCTATTTCCCCAGACATCACAAAATTGTTCATTAAAGAGCAAATTAAGAAAAAATCATAATGCACATACGGCATAGTGTTATAAAGTAGTCACAAAATTGGTAAGAAAAACCATCAGACATGAAAAGATAAGAAGAAAACAAATGAACAATTCCCTCAAAGCATATGCTATTGGTTAATAATCCTTTAAAAATGCTTTACCTCACTAGTAATCAAATATATGAGAATTAAAGAGATGTTTTTGCAGTTAAAGTAACAGCATTGAAAATAATAACTGTACTTGATTTTGTGATTAGAATAAGATGGTCATTTTTTCCCAATTAAAGTTTTGGTTCACTATTTCTGCAGGGAAATCCATCAGTTCTGCAAA
The DNA here is from genome assembly GCF_041146395.1 of Eulemur rufifrons. Taxonomy (NCBI): domain Eukaryota; kingdom Metazoa; phylum Chordata; class Mammalia; order Primates; family Lemuridae; genus Eulemur; species Eulemur rufifrons. Next base: position 10,529,574 of record NC_090998.1, read on the forward strand.
AGATTGATCAAATTCCTCCCCATTGGAATTTACCTTAAAAATGTAATTACTATTCTGCTCTCTCTATATACTACTCATACTGGATCTTCAGTTCCTGGAATGTCCTCTACCCCTTCTTGACACAAGACCTCTGCACATGCTGCTTTCCCACCCCCAATTTCTCCTTCTCTGCCCATCATAACTCCTACACATAATGCAGATTTCAAACTAAACCATCTCAACTTCAGTGACACCTTCTCTACTCTTAGGACCAAGTCAAGTCATTTGCTTAGCATCCTTTAGTTTTTCTGTCTTAACACTATAAATATAATTTTGCTGTTTATTTTTTTTTTTTTTTTTTTTTTTTGAGACAGAGTCTCACTCTGTTGCCCAGGCTAGAGTGAGTGCCGTGGTGTCAGCCTAGCTCACAGCAACCTCAAACTCCTGGGCTTAAGCGATCCTCCTGTCTCAGCCTCCCGAGTAGCTGGGACTACAGGCATGCACCACCATGCCCGGCTAATTTTTTCTATATATATTTTTAGCTGTCCATATAATTCCTTTCTATTTTTAGTAGAGATGGGGTCTCGCTCTTGCTCAGGCTGGTTTATTTGTTTTTCTACTAGAATATATTATCTATTATATTGGTGCCTTGTTCAGTACTATGTCTCAATCATGTAGTAGAGTTAGCATTAAAAAATATTTCCTGAATGAATGAATAGTATTCATGTTCTACAATACTCATATTACACTTATTTGTATCAGTGGAGAACTGAAGACAACAGAAATATAAACAATATGATAAACATTAAATATATTATTATATATCTGTATGATGAGCTATTATGCATCCTCAAAAATGATGATTACAAATCATTTTTTATGGAAAAATGGATACATTCCAATGTAATCTACATAGAGGACATGATTGTTGATATAATTTCAATAAACCAACCTTGTATATTTGGTTGAAACTGGGTAGTAGCATTATTTTTTTCTATTATTTCTTAACTGTCTGTACACTCCAAACTTATTAGTTTAAAAATATAAAAAATATTGATTTGGAAATCTCACAGAACATGGATTAAGCCTTTATATTTAGAAATATTACAGCTATCAGGCATTTTTGCAAGTCACTCAGTTCATATCCTGGGTTGGGCATAAAAATATATTTTAAAAATCCACATTTGAAATATGTCTGTGAGTTCAAGTCTTTATGAATGTGTGTGTGTGTGTGTGTGTGTGTGTGTATGAAACTCTAGAGCAGAACATTTCATACTTCACACAGATATTATCCCGGGTTCAATCTTGTGTCCCTTGGTCAGGGACTATGTCGAGTCCTTTGCATCCGTACTTCTAGTAGAATCTTTACTCAACTCTAACTCTGATTGGTTCATGACCTTGCTTCATCTCAAATCATTGTATTTGAAGAGTATAAAGATTCATTTCATCAGTGCTCTGATCCAATCTCCCCCGAGGAGACTCTGTTTCCCTAGCTATTTTCACCAAACTGTATCTACTACTGTGATTGCTGCTACTACATCAAACATACGCTAGTAAAAAAGGATGTTAGATTTTAAACAGTGAAAATAAAAGCAACCTTTTTAAAGAATTAAACTAGCACACTCAGAAGAAGCACCCCCGTCTGTCCCTCACTTCCATGTTCTAAATGTCAAGATTGATCATAACTTTCTTGGTCTTAGTTTCTTTTTCTTTGGGTCTTCTTGGAGAATAGATGTCAATCCTTCAGGGAAGTCAGGTAAAACACAATGAAAAGTCTTGTTTGATTTTTTAAAATTTCTTTTTCTTTTTATCTTTTTTTTCCCCCAGCGCTGTGCTTAGAGAAAAGTCTTGTTTTAGATGCTTATTCTCACTGTCATAATCTTTCCAGTGAACAGTCTAAAAGTGGATATTTTCCCTCCGGGAGGTATGTGGCAAGAAGTTGCAGGTCAGGAATCTGAATAAACCACTGAATTTGAGTGTGAGATTAAAATCTCCTCAAAGAGTGAGATTCCCTAAGATGTAGTCAAGCCCATTATGGAAGATTTCAATGATGCTCAATAACACAGTCAAAAAGCAATGTAAGAATGCGGTGCAAGTGAAATAGATCTTCAAGGATTTCTTCACCGGATTATTCTCCTAGAACATCCATTTCTCCCCGAACATCAATTTCTCCCCAAGCTTGTCTATGTGGCTCTGAGATTTTCCCCTTTCTCACAACACTTTAATTGCTGCAGTACCCTCAAAGAAGCTTGCTTTAGTTTGCTGTTTCCTAGAATCAGGATAAATGAGTGACCCCAGGGATAGATGACTGTGGTTATCATTCCAAAAATCACCAGCAGTTTGTTTTCTGGCACAGCAAAATATGACATTAGTATGGCAAGGCCTATAAAATATAAGATAAAGAGAATGATGAAAGATATCAAAACTTTCATTGCCTTCACATGAGCTTCTGTGCTGGGGTCTCTGAATCCTGTGGCATTCGATTGCATTTGTCTATTGTGTCTCCAGAGGGAAATGATTAACAAGAAACATGTAATTAAGGATAGTATAAAGAAGAAAATGATTCCAAGATTTAGCAAAACCTGATGAATAAAGTATTCACTTTTAACCGTCTTGAATTGGCAGGTTGTGTTTCTAGTCTTCATTTTACGATCATTAATACTCTTCACAAGTTGTGGAAAAGTAAGTAACCACGAAAGAAGCAAGGATCCCACCAGAAGAGGAAGAATTCTATTGATTCTACTTTTCAACCAGAGAAATACATAGTGGGAAAAATTTGCTATCTTCAGGAAATAGAAGATGTTAAGGCTGGTGGCAAACCAGATACTTGATTGATTGATAATTTCCCACATGTAACTAACATATACAATTAGGTTACCAGAGCAATACGTATATGGAGAGAATAACTGCATAAATCCATTTATTATTATCAGCCATATCAGACAAATTCTAGAAATAGCTAGGCCAGTGAGAATAAAGCTAAGCATAGAGAACTTATTCTTCACACAGTCAGTGAAGTTTACCAGTCCAATAATCCCATTCCCTAAAACTCCCAGTATTGACTCAATAATTGCAACAAAAAGGAAGATGCCTTCCACTACACTTAGCATATCTGCCGATAATTCTTAACTTTGTTTCTGTTATATCTGTTTTAGATTACCTGCTGCAGACTGAGGCATATATTGGCTGCTTGACGGAAGAGTGATTTTCTTCTATTTCATTATAAAAAGACTAAAAAAATGCCCCAGTAAAGCCTTGTGATTGAATAAGGAATATCTTCATGGAGACCCCTCCAATTACATCTATAAAACTTGGCTGGTTTAGAAAGTGTGTGTCCAGACTGAATGCCTGCCTACAATTTGTTAAGATGCAAATAAAAGTTTCTGTTTCATGGATTTTACCTGTCCTCCTGGGACTATTTTGCATTTATTACATTGAATTGTAGACAACAAATGTCAGACAGGTACTTACAGTTTACAAAACACAACAGAAATAAAAATTTGACTTCATAGTTTTCAATATCAAATCATCATTTATATTGTTTATAATCAGAGTTTAAATATATAAGTAAAAACTATTATATAGAAGTAATAAATAAACTTAACCATTGCAGACACTCTGAATGATTAGTTTAATTTTTAATTAAAATTTAAGCTCAACTCTGGGTATGGTAACTTTCTACAATATTATCTCACAAAATTTTTGCTGTGGTTTTTATACTCATTACATTCATGAATGCAGAAGATTATATTGACCACTATTGATATGAAAGGCTCTTAGAATAGTCTCTTCATTGAACATGTTTTATTTTGAAGGCACCCATTTATTCATTTAGTCAATAAGTGTTTACTAAATGTCTAAATATACCAATTTCTCCTTAGCTCACTGAGAAAATATAGTGGTAGACAGGATCTCAAAGCTTTTGTCATTTATGGAGTTTATATTCTAATGAAGGAGGCAGGAAACAATCAGGTAAACCAATATATTGATGAAAAAATTGAAAGCGGAATCTAACATTATTGATTCTTTATTGTGTTGCTAGCACTATGTTAACTACTTTATGGTCATTTTCTCATTTTAACTTCACACACAAAAAACTCAAGCCGTTAAGGTAGGTACTATATTTATTTTTATTTATAACATGAATAGGCTTTATGGAAGAGCTTCTTCCCATTTATGCTGGTGTGACTCCCATAAATAAAATTACACAATGAGTTCACAATGAAATATCAGCAAGCACAGGGACAGATTATGTATTATAATCAGCAAAACAAAACAAACAAATAAAAAGCAAGTAGCAAACTTAGAATTCACATAGACTGCACAGATCAGAATAAACAGATAAGATTATGTATAGATTTATTAACTATATATATACTGTTTAAAAAACAGGATGCAATTTCAGAAAAGGGCAGCAACAAGAGACTGTTAGAAAAAAATGGGAACATTTGGGGACAAAATTTCTAGAAATGAAAAATATAATTATATTAAATGTAAATGGACTAAATAAGTAAAAAACTAATATTGACAGCCAAGATTTTAAAACTCCAACAATATACTGCTTACAAAAAATATAATTTAAACATGAAAACATGGAAACCTTGAAATCAAAATGATGAAAACATAGACCAAGCAAACATTCCCCAAAAGAAATATGGTATAGTTATAATAATATCATGTAAAGTGGACTTTAAGATAAAAAGCAATATTAGAGTATATTTTATAATGATAACAATGCTCAATTTAGCAGGGAGATATAACAACAATTCTAAAATTTATGCACCAAGTAATCTAGAAAACATTTACAGAACTAAAAGGAAAATAATAAAGCAAATCTACAATAATAATGAAAGACTATAAAATATATACCTGAATGGGTCATAGTAGAAAAAGATCAAAAATCAATAAAGAGAGAGAATACCTGAAAAACACAATGAATAAACTTGATGTGTCCAACAATAGAATAATTCATATTCTTTTCACGTGTACATGAAATATTTTTAGCAACATTAGTCATATGTGAGTCCAAAATAGTATCTCACAAATGTGAAATGACTAAAAACTTTCTAAGTATGTTATCTGACTACAAAGGAAAAAATAAAATTCAATAGCAAAAAGATGACTGAAAAAACCACTACTTACTAAAATAGTTAAAAAAATTCTAAATTCTACTTGCGTTGAAGAAGAAATAAAAACAAAAATTAGAAAAATATTTTGAAGTAAATAATACAGACTGAGCATCCCTTATTTTAAATGCTTGGGATCATACATGTTTTGGATTTTGGATGTCTTTGGATTTTGGAGTATTTGCATTGTACCTGTTAAGTATTCCTAATTCAAAAATCTGAAATTCAAAAAGCTCCAATGTGCATTTCCATTGAGCATTTGCTTGGTGCTCAAAAAGTTTTAGATTTTGAAGCATTTCAGATTTTGCACTTTTGGATTAGGGATGCACAACCTGTAATGAAGAAGGGATCTATTCAGTTGAAGCCAGTCTTTGATGGAAATGTAAAGTCATAAATGCATCTCTTAGAGAAGAAGAAAGACCAAAAATAAATAAATCTTATTTCCATCTCTAGCAGCTAGAAAATTAAGAGCAAAAGTAAGAAAATTAAAAATAAAGAATTTATAGTATCATCAGAAATCAATAAAATAGAAAACATTTAGGTAAAATAATATACCCATGTTGTTCAAAAGAAATAGAAAGAAGATACAAATTACTACAGGTATTACAGATATAAAAATATAATAAGGTATAAACAACTTTATACAAAATTCCAACATTGACACTTCAAGAAAATTACCGGTTAATAGAATCTGAATATAGATACAAAAATGCCAAACAAAATCTTAATAAATAGACTTCTATGATATATAAAAAGAATAATTCATTATAACAAATGGAATTTTAAAAGCTAATTGTGAGATTAAAATGGATTACCTGAAGATACACTCAATTGACACAAAAGAAAGCCAGAAAAAAGGGCTAATTGTGAGATTAAAATGGATTACCTGAAGATACACTCAATTGACACAAAAGAAAGCCAGAAAAAAGGACAGAGGCAAAAATAAATGATGTAAATAAAAAATATAGAGCAAAATGGTAGCCTGAAAGCCAACCATGTTGATAATTACATTAAACATATTAATAGTTTGACTAAACACTGTAAAAGGTAGAGATCATCAGAAAGATTAAGTAAAAGCATAAATAAATGTTATGCCTGCACGATAAAAATTTAAACATAAAGACACAGATTGAATGTAAAAGCAGAGCAAAAGCTCATGGTAATTATAACCACATAGAAGCAGGAGTGGTTATGTTATCAAAGTGGCCATACTATCAAGACAAGCAGTAGAAAAATAGGGATGCTTCATGATAAAATAGTCAATTTATCAAAAAGACTTAATCTTAAATGTGTATGAGACTACTGATTGGGACTCAAATAAAGCAAAATCAATAGAACTAAAGCAAGACACAGACATAGTGAAGATTTCAAAACCCCTCTCCAGCCTGGCCCTGCTGCAGAGACCTCCTTTACTCCGGCTCGTTCTTTCTTCAACATCCTTGTCAAGACAGTCACATGGTTTGCTTCTGGACCTATTCACAACCTTGTTCAAATGCTACCTTTTCACTCATGTTTTTCTTGACCCTTATTTAAAATTACAACATTTCCATTGTCATGTTTTATTTTCCTTTAAGGTAGTTGTCACTATCTAATACAGTTTATTTATTTTTATTTTTGTTCATCTATAAGTTACAAAAAGGTAAGACATTTTATCTGTTTGTTCACTGCTATATTCTAAATAGCAATCAAAGATGTGCTGTAAATGAAAATAAATAAATAAATAAATGCTTAAATGATATGCAATTTCTGTCTGGAACTTTTTTGAAAAATCTGTTATGGATATGAGCTGGAGGATTTTTTTGGCTAGATATGACTATGCCTAAAGTAAGAAAGCTAAAAGCATCATAATTTCTAAAATGAATCAATGAATACATTAAAATTGAATTATGAGTTTGCATATGTTTTAGGTCTCTAAGTTTTTGATTTCAGGAATGATTGTATTTAGGAAAGTAAGATTTTGTTGGATCTGAACTGATGGAGCAAAGAGGTACTGTCTTGGGTTAGTGGGCCGGGCAAAAATAATCATTATAGGGAAATATACTAGAAGATAATAATCAAGTAATTATTCTTTGGGGTATGAAGTTGGATCATGGTAGACTCGATGTGAGGAGTAGCTTCTATGGCTTTAGAGTTTGTAAACTGAACAAGGTAGCACATTCCTTCATTGAAAGATGGCAAAAATATTATAACTAGAGAGTATTAAATCTCTATACTTATTTACCTGGTACTACTAAATGAAAAAAAAGTCAGTGAATTAAAATTTATTTTTGGAAGCTAATAATCTGTGGGTATCATCTAGTTACCACACAATGCAAATATCATGGTATAGGTGTGGCCATAGCAAACAGCAGATTATACCCAGATTTTCAGAGAGTTTGGATTTTCTTAGCACGGCTGGGTAACATACTTCTTTGGTGAGAAGATCTCAAAGAATTGTTATAGTTAAAACTCCTTTATATAAAAAACAAAGGCAATGGCTGAAGAGTACTGAATTTATATTTAGTTAGCACTGTTAGACTTATGGTTTGACTTTTATAAGAAACAGAGTACCTATAATTAAGGCATGTAGACTCAAATTTATCATACAGACATTGTTTTCTGTCTTATCTATTTTAAAATCAACTATAAGTTAGCAGGAGAATTTCCAAGGCAGTTTCTCTTCATCTGACATATTTAATATGAGAACAATTACTCTATTGGCAATTTTTTTAACTGCTGTGTCATTATCAGATGCTATATGGTGAATCTCTTACTACTAGGGTGATAATCTATAATCTAAGCAATAAGATCAGTGAGACTAAGTTTAAAACAGTCCCTTAATTAACACATTAATCCTTATTTCAGACTCTTTTTTTCCAAAGTACCTGTAGTAACAGAGACTTACAGACCAAGGTAAAGGCTTAATTAATTGGGTCAAAATACCTTTTTTGTACTCTCACAATAAACTGAAATTGGATTCTGTTTTCTATAGAGCATAGTAATTTACACATCAAAGTGTTTCTTATGTTCTTTTGAAAAGATAAACTTTATTAAGCGATAAGAATAAGATAAACTTTAATAGTTTTTCAATTGGTGATTAAGAACATCAATAGATATTTCCTGATGATTTTGTTTGATGAAGAACTCCTTTGTCAGTAAATAAAAATTTCACTCAAACTTTTCTTATTTGTATTGTTTATATAAATGTCATGGAATGAATTACTAGGAATGGTACTAAGACATTCTGTAGACTATACCAAAATCTAGATATAAATATTTATGTTAGATTTTTAAATTCTTTGATAAATCAGAAAACTATCATAATACTAGGTCATATATTTTCTCCCATTAAACTTGTGTGAGGATTAGAACATATAATTATTCCATATAGCTTTTTTATTAAAAATGGTGAAAAATGAGAATATGTATTCAAATTTACTTGACTCTGCATGAGGAAACACTAGATGCACCAAACAAAGTATGTCTGGAGTTGGGCTTCTGGAGTTCCAGTTTAGGTTTCCCAAAATAAAGACTCTGAGCCTCTCAGATTTGCATGCAGAATATTTACTGGGAAGTTCTCATGAGAACAGCACTGGTGATGGATTAGATAATCAAAATTGGACAGAGAAAGAAACTGAAATTTGATGGGAAAATTTGAAGTTGGAAACAGCTTAAGAAATGTTCCAAATTAAGGAAAGGGGTGGAACTTTTCATCTCCATATTAACCAGTCTGGATATAGGCTGTTTCTGGGAGGGATGTCAACTCAGATGAGGCAGTGGCCTTCAATCAAGAGAGCTTTCTGGAAAGAGTCATGGCTGTGAGCATCAACAAAACTCCTGATGGCTATATTAGTTCATCTGTCACAGCATGGGATCTGGCATCATCTACCACAGTCCACTCCTTGTGCCTCTTAGATCCACTTGTGTCTTAGTGTAAACTGTACCCTATATGGGTGCAGCTACCCCTGGGGTCTAGTTGGTCTCTTTTTCTGAGAAAACTTGCAAGAAGGCTCATGGAATTAGTTATTGCAACTGTCCCTGCTGCTATTCTTCAGGTTACGACGGATGCCCCTTACCTTCTACCTTTACTACCAATTCTACGTTTTCCTGATTCTTACCTAGAACTTTTTCTGGTCTAGGTCGCTCACCTCATGGGATCATCTGGACCTTCACTCCTCAGGGCTTTTGAACCCTGCTCACAATACCCCGTTTATGTGTGCAGCACAGCTCTGCTGCACATGTCTGTCACACAGCAGTGCCAAACAGTTGCACTAGTCAGGGTTCTCAAGAAAAATAGGAGATATCTATATCACATTTCTATTGATATCATCTACATCTGTACATCTATTGAAAGAGAGAGAAAGAAGTACGAGAGAGAGAGAGAGAGAGAGAGAGAGAGAAATTTCAAGGAATTGGCTCTTGCATTTGAGGGGTCAGGCAAATTTGGAACCTGCCAGGTAGGCCAGCAGGCTGGAAATTCTGTTAAGAGGTGATGTTGCAGTCTTGAGTCCAAAGGCTAGATATTCAGGCAAAATTTGTATATTGTGTTCTGAAGGCAGAATTTCTTTTTCTTTGAGAAACCTCAGTCTTTGCCTTTACACCTCAACCATATTATGGTCCCCCCACATTATGGAACATAATCTGCTTTACTCAAAATCCACTGATTTACATTTTTATCATATCTAAAAAAATACTTTTTAATCAACATCTAGACAGGTGTTTGTTGAAACAACTGGGCACTGTAGCCTGGTTGAGTTGATACATAAAATTAATCCTCATAGTCTGTTTGTTGCCAGGTTGGCACCTGTACACTTTCCCTTATACTGTATTTAATCTTCAAATAAACAAAATAACAGTCGTACTTCTGCCTAACATAATATAACTGTCCTGAGTACAACTGAAAACAAACTAAACTTTCCCTAGAAAAGGATACAAAGCCCTTGGGTGATGCTTATTTTTCCCCTGAATATTTTATAACTTAATACATATGTTATATGATAAGGGGATAAAAGAGGGAAAAAGCAAAGATATTTGATATATATACATATACACACATATATATGTTGGTGTACATATTCATAATAAAATAAAGAGGAAATATTCATAATAATTATAGCTTTTCTTAACTTTTAATATAATGGCCATTGTAATTGGCATAAGATGGTATCTCATGGTGGTTTTAATTTGAATTCCTCTCATGATTAGTGATGTTGAGAATTTTTACGTTTCTTGCCCATTTGTATGTCTTCTTTTGAAAAATGTATGTTCTTGTTCTTTGCTCACTTTTTAGTGGAGTTACTTGATTTTTCTTGTTGGTTGAGTTCTTCATAGATTCTAGATATTAGGCCTTTGTCAGATGCACAGTTTACAAATATTTTCTTCCCATTCTGTAGGCTATTCGTTCTGTTAATTATTTCTTTTACCATGCAGAAGATTTTTAGTCTAATTAAGCACCAATTTTCTATTTTTGTTTTGTTGTATTTGCTTTTGAGATCTTAGTCATATATTCTTTGCCTAAGCCAATGCAGAGAAAAGGAATCACTTATATACTATTGATGGAAATGTAAAGAATTAGTACAGCCTCTATAGAAGACAATGGGGAGATGTCTCAAAGACCTAAAAAATAGATCTACCATTCGATCCTGCAGTCCCATTACTCTCTCTCAAAGGAAAAAAATCATTATACCAAAAAGATACCTGCACTTGTACATTTATCCTTTTACCATAGCACTATTCACAGTAACAAAGATATGGATTCAATCTAAGTGTCCATTGACAGATGATTGGATAAAGAAAATGTGATAGATATAAATCATGGAATTTTACTCAACAATAAAGCAGAGTGAAATCATGTCTTTTGCACCCACATGGATGGAAATGGAGGCCATTAACTTAAGTGAAATAACTCAGAAATAGAAAATGAAAAACTGCATGTTCTTACTTATAATTGGGAGCTAAATAATGAATTCACATGGACCTAGAGAGTGGAATAATAGACACTGGAGGCTCAGAAGGGCATAAGGGTAGGAGGTTGGGAGGGGAGTGTGGGATGTGAAATTGCCCAGTGAGTGCTATGTACACTAATTGGGTAATGGCTACACAAAAAATCCAGACTTTAGCACTACACAATATGTCCATGTAACAAAACTGTACTTGCGTCCCCTAAATGTATAATAATAATAGTGATAAAACCATTACAGTTATTTTTTCTGAAACTGGTCAGGTGATTGTAGCTGGTATTTATAACTATATTCTTCTACTACCCATTCCGTATGTATTTTCTTGGCTCTCAGCAAGCGCTTCAGCTCGTTGTGTTTGTTTTTACTTGGTTGAGTGACAAAAACCTTCATTCCTAAAGTGTCTGGGTCATTAGTAGTCCTGCCTAAATTGGGTTATTGTAGTTTTCCATTGACTTTAATCAAAGGCCTGGTAATACTAAGCAATATCCTACCCACATGCACACATGTGTGCGCACATGTGTACACACAAGTATTTTTTAAATTGGGGACTTGAATATCTGGATAAAGTACTAATTGAAAATCATGCATTAGTACTATTCACAGCAAATAGATTCTGGTTATGGCCAAGCTGCTGAGGATAAAGGCAAATGAGAATTTTGATTGTGATCTCACCAATTCAATTAACCAGCCCAATTGGTCCATTCACCAAAATTGCCTCATGAATTTCCTAGTTGCTAACAGCATTAAGATGCTTCCAGAGCATCTGGTGTGCTTGGAGAGAGAAATTCTCTGTCTCTAATAGCCCTACTAACAGACTGATTTCAAATTATCTGGTGGTAGACAGGATGATTTTCTTCTGTTGTTTCTGTTTTGGAATACTTTTTTTTTTTTTAATCAGAAGGCATCTAGGTCTGCTGTGAAACAAAGCTTTTATTATCTTTATAAAATAGTATATAAGAGTTTCAGACTATGTTTTCTCTTATTTATAGTTAAAAATTCCTGATACATTGCCTCAAAACAGTGATAACATAAGCACATTTCCATGGACAGGTTGATGCTGCATATACTAAAGCACTGCATTTTGAGTCATCTGCTGAGTATTAACTATTAATCTGAGTAATTCTTTTATTTGTGGAAACTTCACATGGCATCGGAGGTTAATATATATGAGAAAATATTCTCTTTTCTAATCATCTAGCAATATTTATTAAATGTTAACATCATTCTGAGTTCTCTAATATAGGAAATAAGTAGAAAAATATTTCCTTAAGTTGTGTAGCTTTAATAACTATTTCTATACTTTATGTTCATTAATTCAAATATTTTATTTTCTTCTGGCTACAGGAGCATTTTACTTTAGCATATTTTCCAGAGTTCTCAGATTTTCTCTACTGTCTTTGCAAGGGAAACTCACTTTTAGTGTTACCACACAAACTAAAATGCAAACATCATGTACTAGCATAAAGAGAATTTCCATTTTACCAGGAACCAAAATTTTATGCAAAGTAGATAAAGCTTTCATGGTAACTGAATCTCAGGCATCAGAAAACTACTTTGGAAAGGAAAATTTTAAGTAACTTTAAAAAGGATTCAAATAGAGTCATGGCCTATGCAGAAAATTGGATATCACTAAAATAGATGTTTAAAAAGATTCACTGTCAATATTTTCCTACATAACTTTTGTTTTACATGTGTTTTGTGGGAAACACATAAAATGTGTTGTCCTGCAATAGTTTACTCCACTAAGAAACATATAAATATCATTTTCCCATGTCAATAGTATTCTTCTACATCATGATTATCTAAGTGAGTTAATCATTTTGATTTTTAATAATTTCTGATCTCTTGAAGTTTAAGATGTTTCCAATTGTACAGTACAGGATTTCTCAACCTCAGCACTATTGACATTTTGGGCTGGATAATTCTTTGCTGTACAGAGCTGTCCTACTGCTAAGCATCCTTGACCTCTACCTACAAGATGCCAGTAGTACCTCCTCAGTTGTGACAACCAAAAATTGCTCCAGAAATTGCCAAATGTCCCCTGAGATAGGGAGCAAAAATCACCTCTGGTTGAGAACCATTGATATACTATTTCAACCACAGTGTTGGTGAACCACTGTGTATATGTATGTTTGCAAATACATATGTTGGTTTCTTTAAAGTTCTAAAATATTAGCAATACGTCAAAAACTATGTACTGATCAGGCATTTGAGACCAGCCTGAGCAAGAGCAAGACCCTGTCTCTACTAAAAATAGAAAGAAATGATTTGGACAGGTAAAAATATATATATATAAAAAAATTAGCCGGGCATGGTGGCATATGCCTGTAGTCTCAGCTACTCGGAAGGCTGAGGCAGGAGGATTGCTTGAGCCCAGGAGTTTGAGGATTGCTTGAGCCCAGGTACTGTGAGCTAGGCTGACGCCATGGAACTCTAGCCTGAGCAACAGAGCGAGAGACTCTGTCTCAAAACAAACAAACAAACAAACAAAAACTATGTGCTTAGTAAGCAAATTATATACCTCATGAATGAGACTAAATATATTCCTGGTTTTAAAAACTAGAGAATAATTCTAATCTAGCAGAGGTGGAATGGATAATAAAATTGAATATGTAGTAGGTTGAAAATGAAGTCCTGAGAAATTTAGAAATAATCACATGCAGAACATATTCAATATGTTGCTGAGCAATATGCAATTACATTGGATAAGTGGGAAAAAGTAATTTGTACAATCCTGAAAAATTCATATTAAAATAAAATGCATTATTTCCACTCTAGATATACAAAGAGAATAATACAAAAAATACTTGTAAGTGAATAATTAACCTAGAAATGGTCTATTTCAATTAAAAAGTTTTAAGTGGGAGATAAATGGAAGTTTTGAATAAAGAGACAGAAATAATATTTTTCTGAGTGGAGAACTTGTAAATAATGTAAATAAATTCTCAAGTATTTATATATTTAGTGTACTTCCAAATATTGTCTTGAAAGAATTATAAATAGAATTCAAGAAAAGATTATAGTATTTATTCAATAAATTTCAATCAAAATAAAGATGTAATCTACAGTATTTATTGAAATATAAAATGTGTTTGAATCAAGAATATGCACAAATGCACATATGCATGTTTTATTCAGTTGATTCCTATAATTTATGTTATTGTCAGAGAATGTATTCTTTTTCTCTGGAGAGTGAAGGGTAAGTGTTGAGTTTTGCTTTGGAGGTTGGTAACTGATCAATATTTTTAATGTCTTTAGATATTTTTAAAAACCTAGACAAATTTAATGGTATTTAATTGCCATGACATATCTATAATAATAATTCTGCTTTATTAGTTTTAAATTAAGGTCCTATATAACTACATTTATTTTTTGATCTTTTATCTATAATATAGTCGATAATTGTATATCACAACCTTTTGGTTTAAAAATTCTGGTGTCACATGTTTAGTTTCATGAATTCTCTCCTATTTCATTAGCTTCTTTGTGTTTTTTTGTTCGTTTATTTCTTCACAAATTTTCTCTTTATATTTTCATTATTATATCATCTCATTTTTCTATTTTCTTTCATAAAATTGTTTTCCTGAATTTGATGAACAATTAGTAGATATTATCTAATATCAACTTCTGTTTCCTGAAGTGACTCTTCTTTATAACTATATTCTTTGTTTACCTTCCGTGTGCTAGAGAATGTTTTCAAATGCTATATATTGTTTTGTTGCTATTTGTGTGTGTGTGTGTGTGCGTGTGTGTGTGTGTGTGTGTGTGTATAGTTTTGTTGTTATTTCAAGCTTTTTGTTGGTTTTCTTTTACTTTGTTTTCTTATTCTTAAAGGGTAAGCCTTCAAACCGGGCCTGAAATTTCCCCATGAAACGATGAGTGGTTTCTTTGATTTTCTTATTTTTAATTTTGCATGGATTTTGATTATTCTTGTGTTGTCAAGCTGGAGGGACTATAACTAATTTAGTGACCCAGCAATCTAAAAGAGCAGGGAGGATTTGGTCTAGTGGTAATTCTGGTAGGGGAACTTCTTTTCTATGTTATCTCTTTGTGTTTTGGGAGTTTCTCAGATGTGCATGAAAGGAGCCAGACTAAATGCAACCTTGTTCCCCTCCAAATGTAGAAATAGTTTTCCCTCTATGGTATCAAATTTCTCCATATCAGTGTAGAGCGTTAATTTAGAATAGCACTGCTTTGGGAAATCCACCTCATTCCATCCAGAGCTTCTGTAGTAGGCACTACAGAGCCATCATAAAACTCACTCAGTTAACCCCTCTTGGCTTGCTATTCTGGTAACTGTTTCTCCAGAACCACTTCTGCTGGTTTTGCTATTCATACACATCATCTAAACCCTTGACCACACAAAGAGCCTACCAATGATTTAAGACTTTCCTAGGAATAGAAAAGCCTGACCTGAAGCTGATGCCATCTGTAGCCACAATCTTTCCAAGCCCAGGGTTCCGGGCTGAAGTGGAATTGCACCAGACACATAGATGTCTTTCCACTGTAACTTCCGATATGGATTTAGGGTTTTACCTATTCCTAAAGGCGAGTTTTTACATTCCAAAAGATGATTTGACATTCTAAAATATCTTATGGAAAGATCATGGCAAGAGATTTTCCTGGCCATGGTTATATTTGTGGCTGTACGGTTGTATGTGCCTGATAAAGAGTAGGTCCATATGGGTTGATGCAAACAGCAACTACTTACCAAGGTGGACAGAGGGTCAGTGTATAGCCACACGCATTGCCGGGGATGTGATCAACTTATTAATTTTAAGGTTTAAATTCTACAGATGCTAACAGTTTTCTCTTAATTTATAACAACATAGTTTTTTTGCTTTCCTTTTTTTTTGTTTTCTCATGATTTTTAATTTTATAATAGCAGTTTTTGTTTCAGAGTGATTTCATATGTCCCACTCCTGGTGCCAGTTTCTCATTGTCACTTACAGAAACTTTATTGTTATTAAATAAAAATGTTAAGAAAACATATCTTTCTCATTTCTGCTACATTAAAAACATATACTCCTTAAAGGTTCTTGAAAATTTTTTTTAACTGAACAGAAACCTCTCACACTGGTTAAATATAATTTACTTAAAATTTACTTTTTTTACAAAACATTTTTTCTTCTCAATTAAAAACTAAACTCTTAATGAATACACAGCTTCATAAAGTGGTGTACCAGACTATTTACTCAACTAATTTTGATGCTTTTACTAACCCATAACAAAATCAAGACTAATAAAAAGAGTTTAATTTATTCTTCTTTACATACTCTTTTACTTTTAAGTCAGAAGATATGAGTTTGAATCCTAAAACTTACACCTTATAATAAAATCACTTAAATATGATGAGTCTTAATGTTGTCATCATAGAAAACTGTTAGAAAACTGTAACACTAATAAATATTTTGTACAACTTTTGTGAGGATTACATTGAATAATCTTCACCACATTGCGAATGTTTCATGGAATCCAGAAACAGTGCTCCAGGTCCCTCCATGCTATAAAGGGTTACATTGCCTTGAAGCAGGATTTATTAATAATTTGCCTTAGCAGATTCCCAGAAGCCTGTCTCAGTTTTCGGTTCCCCCGAATCATGCTGAAAGGGTGAATCGAAGGATAAAGCAATGCTACCATTTCAATGACAATTACAATTATTGGGCTTTCTACTGTATAGTAGCAACAAATTATCAGAAGAGTGTCCAAATAGTGCACAACTATGAGAAGGATGAAAGAAATCACAGTATTTCTGGCTTTCACATGAACCTCTTTGTTGAGGCCTCCAGATTCTTTGGCATGATGCTTCATCTGCCTGACATATCTCCATAAGGAAAAGACTAACAGGAAAAATGAAATGAGTGACACAGCCAGAGGGATAAGGGACCCCAAGTTGAAGAGAATTTGATTACTAAAGTACCGGGTTTTATGGTACTTTAGTTTTATGGTACAAAAATATGTGAATATTTTTGCCAAGTCAAGTTTCTTTCAATTTTTAAATAGTCATGGATCCAAAAAGTATTCAATTTTATGCTCAGAAGATTTACAAACAAAGAGACAAAGAACCCCAGCAGAATGGTGAGAACAATTCTCTCTCTTCTTCTCTTCATCCAGAGAAAGAAGGGATGGGAGAAAGTGGATAGTTTGAGGAAATAGAAGACACTGAGGCTGGTAGTACACCAAACACTTAAGGAATTGTTCAGATTCCAGAAGAAGTCAACAATTATGTTTATTAGATGATTTGCAAATAATTCTGGGTAGAAGGCTCTTCGAATGCTATCTTCAAGAAGTGTGCAGATCACACCAATTCTGGAGATGGCTAAGCACGTAAGGATGAAGTCAAGCAAGGAGATGTTCTTGTTTTTAACCCATTCAGCACAGATTACCAATCCAATGAATCCATTCCCGCAAAGTCCAATTATGAATTCTAAAATTTCAATGACTATACAAACTTTTTCAGATGCAGTTGACATATTTGCAGAAGTAAAACTCCAATTACTTCTGTTACTGCTGACAGGTTGGTTTCCAAACGACTTTTGGGAAAAGACACGACTGTCGAGAGTACTCTTCTTCAGGATTTTATTTTGGAATCTGTTTCAAACCAAAAAATATCTTACCCTGATGTGAGAAAACACTACTGGTAGCTTCATCAAGCCACTTTCAAAAACAAAAACCCTTCCAACAGCGATTCTGGTATCAGCTTGATGACTACATGTATCTTTTTGCTATTGTCACAGGCTGAATTTTCCGCTTATGAGACTGAATTCGTTATTTGCTGACATGCAAATGAGAAGATTCTGTGACATTGTTTTGTACTTCCTTTCTTTTCAAACAGGAAATTTTGAATCTATTCATCTAGGAAGTCAAAGTAACAAGTTACAACTATAATTTTTGTATTTCCTCTTAAATTCTGACTCCTGAGATTAAATATGTCCAGGATCCCCAATTGGCCACAGCTGTAACTTCAGGATCCTTAAGGTTTATCAACATCTTGCTCAGCATTTATAAATTCTTCATTACTACCTAAGGCTCTCTAGGTTTTCCCATCCAGGGAAAGACCAGGCTAGGCCTGAGCTACATACCTTCTCACTTCTTGCCAACAATGTTCCAATTTGAGTAAGATCTCAGCTCTAAAACATATCAGAAGAAAAATAGGAAGATAGCGTTTGTGTCTCCAGGGTCTTTTCCTTTATTTCTATGTCCTGTCCTGGTCTTATTTATATTCCAAGCTGGCAACTTCCACAGCCCCTGTGCCCCCAAGTAGATTAGAATAACTGGAACAAGGGAGTAAGCCTCGAGGAGGAAAATACTGAACCCATTTGCTCCCTGAGTGTAAAGCTCCAACCCTTTTTAAGATGAAGTAGTTGGTTGAATTGTGTCCAAGAAGATATGTACAAGTTCTAACACTGGTACCTATGAATGTGGTCTTATTTGGAAAAGAGGCCTTTGCAGGTGTAATTGTTAGAATTAGAGAGGGTCCTAAATCCTATGACTGGTGTTTTTAAAGGAGAAAGGAGAGAGTTTTGACATGCAGAAAGAAGGCCATGTAAAGCTGGAGGCAGAGACTGGCATTACATTGCCACCGTCCAAGGAACACCTCAGGCCACTAGGAGCTGAAAGAAGCATGGAAGGACTTTTTCCCAGATCCTTCAGAGGGAGTAGGGCCCTGCTGATGTCGGACTTCTAGTCTCCAGAACTATGAAGGAATGCATTTCTATAGTTTTAATCTACCACGTATGTGGTAATTTTTAGGACAGTTCTAGGAAACTGATACAGAGGGTTCTATTGTTTTGAAAAATTTTATTGAAAAAATGTATAGAAAAAATATCCAAAAATTAAGTGTAGAACATGAGGAATTTTTACTAACTCCTGGTTTCCTTAAAATCAGCACCCAGATCAAGAAACAGAGCATAATCAACTTCCTAGAGCTGACCTCTTGCCTCTTCCAGTCACAATCTCACCCTCCCCTAGTTGTGATATTTATATATGTGAAGTCAGAGTGTACCAATGTAGTTTCTTTCCTTCAACATTAAGTAAATTCTCATCTATCTATTTGTATATAACTGTAGCTGATTTATTCTCATTGCCATATAATACATCCATGAAAGCCTTTCTTACTGGCAGTGGAAAAGGAGTTGTGCATTGTTCAATTTTTTAACTTCTCTTTTGTCTTGCATGATCCTAAATTTCCCCTTCTTGTTTCTTTTTCTTTTCCCACCAGCTTACCGATGCTTCTCCCTTTCTTTGTTTCCCTCTCCTCTCCCGAAAGCAATCTTTAGGGACTACCATCTCAAAACCTGTACATTTTAGATTTCCATCCATGTGGTCCTTGTTATGATCTGCCAGGATTCTTTTCCCAAATTTTCACATTCAGGATGTATTTATTTTTTTCTTCCTAGTGTGATTTTAGTCAAGTCATAGATCCTCACTCCACTTTTATATCTTTTTCACACCATTTTTTCGGAAACCTCCCATGCCACTACCCCCAATCTCCAAAAGGGCTTACAGCAAAAGCTCAGATGATAGTTTTTGTTGGAATTGGTACTCAGTTTTCTACTTGGAAGTAATTTGAATGTTTTAATAGTCTAGGTGTTCTATTTATGTGGAGGGTGTGGGATTTGTGTGGCTTTGGCTCTTCTAGTTAATCTATATAGTTTTTGGAGCATGTATGACAAGATTTCAATTTAAGTGGTGATTCCTCACCCACTCCTCATTCAGTTTATTCTTATTCTTAGATTCAGTAATGCAAGCCTGAGGAGGACCAATGGATGAACACAAGAAAGGTCCACATGGCTAAAATCACAAGACAACATGGCGGCACACTAGTCATGTTCTTTGTGTCCTTATTCTCTAGTAAAAACAGTAGGACAAAACTACATTTGTGAGTCTTAGGGGAATATTCACTAACAGTACAAACAATGAAAGTGATCTGAGAAACAGGATGTGCACAGAGCAGAATTATATAGTGCCTTCTGTACCCACTCCCCCCTGAATGAGTAAAGATATAAATGAAAATGTAAAATGTTTATGTAAAATGCCAGTGTCTCTTCATGAACAAAGTGATGTGGTAGCCACAAAACCAGGTAGGTGCCCTTCTCATTGACAGAATTAGTTTTCCAAAGTGACCAGAAGTATACTTTCCCCACTAACATCACTTTATGTACAACTGTTTGGCATTTAGAGTCTAGAGCAATTTCCCTCCAAATATGCAGCAAGGCTTGGTTTAAAATATATAGAATAAAAGTGGTTCATTGTGAAATTAGAAACATAAATCTAGGTAAATTGCCTTCAAATATCTGAAAATATGTTTAATTTCACTTATAATAAGGGAAAATCAGATTAAAATTACACTAGAATACCATTTTGCATTTACCAGATTAACAAAAATTAAAAAGCTTGACAACATGTTCTGCTGGTGAGACTTTCAGGATAACAGGCACTCTGGTATACTGTTTGTGGGAATGCAAATTGATACAACCTATGGAGGGGAACTTTTCAATATTTGTTAAACTACGTATGTGCTTATTATTTGAATTTATCCTGAAGCTTTATTTCCAAAAATGTAAAGATACATATGCATAAGGTTATTTGTGGTAGCATTTTGTCAAAATGTGGAAAACAAACCAATAGTACATAGAAATTTTATTGCATCAATTCTGGTACAGTCACACAACAGAGTACTAGGATAGCTGTGAAAAGAATGAGAACAACTTTATAAATGGAGGGAGTGACTTCTTACACATTGTGAAATGAAAAAAGCAAAGTGCAAGCTATCTTTTGGGTAAGAAATATGAAAATTAAAAAGTATGCATATATTTGCTTATTTTTTCAAAAATAAATACAAGAAGGATAAACCAGAAGTGAATGAGATTGATTACTCACAGGGAGTGATTTAAAATGATATGGAAATTAAATGGGGTTGGGGAGGGGAATGTTCTGTTCTCAGTATTCCTGTTGCATGGTTTTGACTTGGAATGATGTTAATGTTTCACGTAATAAAAGAAAATAAAATAAGAACTGGGGAGAAAACCTAAAAGAGAATACTAACAAAACCAAACATCACTTTTTCAAGTGAATAATATAACCACACTGAAGGGGGAAAACAATAACTAACAAAAGTAACTTTTAAACACAATATTTTGACTATTTATCCTCATATAGGCATATACAAACAGTAAAAACTATTGGACTCTGGTTAGTAGAATGTCTTCCTTCCTTCTTAACTTCTTTCTTTCTTTCCCAACTTCTTTATTTCCTTCCTTCCCCTTTCTCTCTTTCTTTAGTATGAGTTAGAAAATCTGAATCCCTGAAAATGAGCTCAATTTACTTTGTGTGTCTCCACAAAGAAATAACTAACAGGTAAACAAAAATACAGGAAATAGAGAAAGGAGGGAAGTTTCCAAAAATGAAGATGATCATATCATTAGCATTTTTATTTTTACTTACATTGAATAACACAGCCACGTGTCTTTCATTATTTTTGGACATGATACAAGAAAATTTCAGAACTATATGGCAAAGGAAAGCTCGTGAACAGGAAATACATAGATGCCAATAGAAACATGAAAACAATCTTGTTATTAAATAATTCTTCATTTTAGCCAAAGGCAAAGGAGTTAGGAGAAATTGGCAATCTTCAGGAAGTAAATAAAAGACAAAGAGACAAATAACAAATCAAGTGCCCAAGTGGTTGGCCAGTGTCCAGATACTTGCAAGGACACGGTTTCTTTCCATAGTATCAGGGATTTCCTGATAGAACAGCACTGAAACAAATTGACAATTGATAGCTACAATTGACTGATTTGGGCAAAGGCCAGACTAGTAAGAAAGAGTCAACCAACCATAACTTCTGATTTCTAATCCAGGCAATGCAATTCATGAGTTCAATGAATTCATTGCCCACATTCCTAGTATAACTTCCCCACTTATTACAATCATGACAACTTTCTCCAACATATTCAACATGGCTACAAAAAGAAAATTCTGATCTATAGTTTATTGTTTGACTAATTTTCAGATGATTTTACTGGACAATGATCTAGATCTTATGTGTGATTATGTAGTAGTATTCTTTTGCTTATTTTTATTGTGGCTCTTTGTAGCTATGAAGCCCAGCAATCTGCAGTAGGACTGTGGAATGACTCTCTGTAATAGTCATTGAACATTTCCCACAACCTCTGCTAAGAGTTTCCAGTCTTGGTACAGATGTCAGCTATAAATGATAATTTCTAGATAGAAAGACGATTGAAAGACCAAATTCTCATTTGCTAACATGTAAATAAACACACAGATTCATTTTCATTTCTTTGAATCAAATTTCTTCTCCTCTCCCAAAGAACTGCATCATTTGATTTACAAATATGAAATGTGAAAGAGGAAACTTTCACCACATTAAAATACTTCAACATGTAGGCGAAACAAGCAACCCTTTCACTACTGATTAATTATAGAGCAAAGTGTAGGTTGCTGCATTACAAAGTAAGCTACAGATATTGAAATTTTCAGAAAACTCAGTGGGATGTATATGAATCTAATCTTGATATTATAGTTCTCAAGGAAACATTTTTTCCCTCTGCTGTAAAGATGTGGGTCTTTCAAGTTATCCGACAGTAGCAATTTAAACACATTTTTTAAATTAAGTCTTTGGATGAAGCATAAGCACCCCAAACTATACATGAAAAAAGTAAAATTCTCTTGTTTACTCAAAAACCTTTGTTGAGATATAGAAGAGCCTTCAAATTTTTCTACAGAATATTGTGAAGATTACATTATCTGGGGAGAAATGCTTAAAAAGTCATAATTATATTTAGGATTATCTGTTGCGTGTGTGTGTGTATATAAATATAATATATATATAAATAAATAAATATTTCCCCTATTATTTGTTCCCCACTCTTCTGTATTTCAGTTTATCTAGTTTTTGCCTCTTGGATTATTTTTTTCCCTTTTATTATTATTTTAATTGAAACAATAATTGTACATATTTATGGCATACAGTGTGATATTTGGATACATGTATACAATGTATAATGACCAAATCAGGGAAATTAGCATATCCATCCCTCGAATATTTATCATTTCTTTGTGTTGGGAACCTTCAAAATTTCCTCTCTAGCTATTTGAAAATATAAAATAAATTTTTGTTAATTATAGTCACCCTACAGTGCTGCAGAACACTAGAACTTATTCCTCCTATATACTTGTACTTTTGTGTCTGTTAACCAACCCTTAGCTATTTTTCTCTCCCCTCTCCCCTGCTCCACCTCAAATAACCACTATTTTACTACTTACTTCCATGAAATTGACTTAGCTTCCACATGTGAGTGGCAACATGCATTGTTTGTCGTTCTATGCCTGACTTATTTCACTTAATATGATGTCCTCCAGGCTCAACCATATTGTCATAAATGACAAAATTCCCTGGGCTTTTCTTTGATGGGAGACTTTTTATTACAGATTCAATCTCATTCATAATTGGTCTGTTTATGTTTTCTGTTTCTCCTTGGTTCAATTTTGGTAGATTATAAAGTCCAGGAATATCTGCTAGATTTTCTAATTTGTTTAGTATTAATTGTTTATAATAGTCCCTAAGAATCCTTTGCATTTCTGTGGTATGAGTTGTAATGTCTCCTTTTTTTGTTTTTGATTTTGTGTATTTGGGTCTTTTGTCTTTTTTCTTGGTTAGCCTAGATAATGGTTTGTCAATTTTGTTTATTCTTTTTTAAAAAAAAAAAACTTTTTGTTTTGTTTTGCTTTTTTAGTCTCTATTTTGTTTAGTTCTCTTCTTATCTTTATTATTTCATTTCTTCTACTAATTTTGAGGGGTTTTTTTGTTGCTTTTCTATTTTTTTGAGGTTCATCATTAGGTTGTTCATTTGAAATCTCCCTACTTTTTTGATGTAGGTACTTTATTGGTATAATCTTCCTTCTTAATAATGCTTTTGATGTATACAATAGGTTTTAGTATGTTGTGTTTCTATTTTTATTTGTTTCTAGAAATTTTTAAAAATTTCTTCTTAATTTCTTCATTGGCCCCTTGGTTGTTTTTTTTTTTATTTATTTTATTATTTTTTTAATTTTTATTTCAGCATATTACGAGGGTACAAATGTTTAGGTTACATATATTGCCTTTGCCCCACCCAAGTCAGAGCTTCAAGTGTGTCCATCCCCCAGATGGTGCACACTGCACCCATTAGGTGTGAATATACCCATCCCCTCCTTCCCGCTCCCACCTGCCAATGAATGTTGCTACTATATGTGCACATAAGTATTGATCAGTTAATACCAATTTGATGGTGAGTGCATGTGGTGCTTGTTTTTCCATGTTGTTTAATGTCCATGTATTTGTACTATTTCAAAACTTCCTCTTATTGTTGATTTCTGGTTTTATTTCATTGTGGTAAAAAAAATTGATATGAAATTTCAATTCTTTTAAATTTGTTGAAACTTGCTAAACTTGCTTTGTGGCCTAACGTGTGCTCTATCCTGGAAAAAGTTCCGTGTGCTGATGTGTGTCCTGCAGCTGTTGGATGAAATGTTCTGTGAAGTTCTGTTAGGTCCATTTCATGTAATGTGCAGTTTAAATCCAATTCCAATTTTTTTTTTTTTGTTAACTTTCTATGTAGATAATCAGTTCGATGCTGAGAGTGGGGTTTTGAAGTTCCCATCTATTACTGTATCGGAGTCTCTCTCCCTTTAGATCTAATAATATTTACTTTTTTCTATCTGGGTGCTCCAATGCTAGATATATAAATATTTATAATTGCTATATTCTTTTGTTGGATTTATCCCTTTATCATTATATAATGACTATCTGTGTCTCTTTTTACAGGTTTTTACTTAACATTTGTTTTATCTGATTTAAGTATAGCTACTCCTGTTTGCTTTTGGTTTCTATTTACATAAAATATCTTTTTCTATCCCTTCACTTTTAATCTATACATGTCTTTACAGGTAAAGTGAGTTTATTATAGACAGCTTATAGTAAGGTCATTTAAAAAATTCATTTAGCCAGTCTATATCTTTTAAGTGGGGAATTTAATCTGTTTATATGCAAGATTATTATTGATAAATGAGGACCTATTCTTGTTATTTTGTTAATTGTTTCTGGTTGTGTTGTATATCCTTTGTTGCTTTTTTCCTATCTTATTCTTTATCATTTTAATTTTGTGATTTTCTATAATGATAAGGTTTGATTCTTTTTTCTTCCTCCTTTGTGTATCTTCTCCACAAGTGACTTTTATACTTTTGTGTGTTTTCATGATAGTGCTTATCTTCTTTTTGATTCCAGACATAGGACTCCCTTGAGCATTTTTTGTAAGATTGGCCTGTGGTGATGAATTCCCTCAGTTTTTGTTTGGCAGGGAAAGACTATCCCTCACTTCTGAAGGATAGCTTTGCTGAGTAAAATATTCTTGAGTGACAATTTTTTTCTTTCAACATTTTGAAAATATCATCCCACTCTTTTCTGGCCTGTAAGGTGTTTTTGTAGAAAAATCTGCTTTTCTTCTCGTGAGGATTCTCTTATATATGACATAACAGTTTTCTCTTGCTTTTTTTAGAATTCTGTCTTTGAGTTTTGACAGTTTGACTGTATTGTGTTTTCAGGGATGACTTTTTCGGGTTGAATATCTTTGGAGACTTTTTAGTGTCCTGGATCTGGTTGTATACATATCTTCCTAGACTTGGGAAAATTTCAGCTATTATTTCATTAAATAGTTTTTCCATGCTCTTTTCCTTCTCATCCCCTCTGAAATTCCCAAAATAGAAATATTTGTTTGCTTATTCATGTCCCATAAGTCTTGCAGGCTTTCTTCACTCTTTATAATTCTTATTTCTTTGTTTTTTTTTCCCTGACTAATTTTAAATGACCTATCTTCAAGTTATGAGATTGTTTTTTCTGCTTGATCAAGTTAAAACTCTATATTATGATGTTAAAGCTCTCTATTGTATTTTTGCTTCATTCATTAAATTCTTCAGCTGTAGGATTTATGTTTGAGTTTTTATGATTTCTGTCTTTGTTGAATTTCTCATTTAAATCATGTATTGTTTTCCTAATTTTGTTGAATTTTCTATTTGTATTTTCTTGTATCTTGTTAAGTCTCCTCAGGATCATTAGTTTGAATTTCTTTTCCAGGATTTTATTGGTTTCCTTTTTGTTGGGGTCTTTTACTAGAGAGGTATGATTTTTTTTGGTGGTGGCATATTTCTTTGCCTTGTCATGTTTCTGGTGTTTCTACATCGGTGTCTGTGCATCTGATGGAACAATTGCCTCTTCCTAACTTTCTAGAGTGACTGTCATAGAGAAAGACTTTCACCTGGGTTTAGTGCGCTAGTTGTGAAGGTTGTGGTGTCTCTATTTCCAGACAGATGCAGTGGTATAGTCTCCATGCAGCTTATTCGTTTGTGTTCAACATTAGCAATAATTGTGGGAACCTCAATAGCCTAGGCTATAGAAGTTTGTGGCAGTGACAGAGGTGGCATAGGTTGTTAATGTCTCAATGTCAAAGGTTTTTGGGGTCCTCCTATTCTCATTTTTTCCAAGTTGGGAGATTTAGCAGAGGGGATCCCTTTTGATGTCAGGTCTGGCACGACCCCTATGCAGCTACAGAAATGCTGGGTTCCAGATACAGAACCAATTTCCTTTTGCCTAGCAATGCAAGCAGTAGACTTTCACAGTCTTATCTAAAGCTTTATCTTAAATGTTTCAACCAACATCACACTGGTCCATGACATTGATGACATTACACTGATTCTATCTGATGATCAGGAAATATTAATAGCAAATATCTCAAATGCCTTAGTAAGACATGTATTAATAAAAATATGGGAGATAAACCCCACAAAAATTCAGGAGATTGCTACCTCAGTGAAGTTTCTGGTGATCTAGGGGTCTGGAGCATGTTGGGATGTCCCCTCCATTGTGAAAGACAATTTGCTGAATCTTGTACTATCTACCACTACAAAGGACACAACATTTGATAGGCCTCTTGGGTTTCAGAGTCAATAAAAATCTGAGTGTGCTACTGTGTGACCTGTTTGTTTACACAGTAGCCATAATGCTTCCAGTTGTGAGTACAGACACAAGCAGGACAAAGCTCTTCAGAAAATCTAGGCTCTTCTCCTTTGATTCAGAAAATCCAATGATATAAGAGGTATGGATTAAAAAAGAACAAGTAATACAGTAGGAATTGATGTTAAAGTAGTTTGAGCCATCTGTTCATGTAGTTTACTTATGACTTTCAGAACTATTCAAGTTAAACCTTTTATATACCATTTCTACTTAATAGATTGCATCCATCAATGCCCAACCTTATGGCCTCCTAAGAATTGGATCATATAACATTCACTTCATGAAAGGAAACTCAGGCAATATGGATAATGAATGTTACATTCTTAAAAAATGTTCTGTATGATATGCTGTGGTATTACACTCGGGTTGGCCATGAAAAACAATGATGAAGTGAAATCCTATATATTAGGTTGTCCATTTTTCTGAGTGGAGAGATGGCTAGACTACCCCCTGATACATGTGTAGTTGCTAATAGTTTAGCTGACTGGTCCAAGATTTGAAAAGAATGATATTGGAATATTATTGATCAAGAAGACTGGGGAATAAGTATATGGAATATATCTCTCAGAACAGGTACAGAGCATGAGAAGTTCATGTGAATGCTCACTAAAGGGCATCCTGCAGAAGAAATTTTCAGTAATCAGGCAGGCAAAAGAAAACATTCTGTGTGTATCAGTTAGCCTCTTCCCCGAGCTATTGTAGTACCTCATCAATAGGCCCTTGGTGGAAAGGATGAAGGCTGTTCATGGCCTAAGCAAAATGTCTCTCATCAAGTAGCCATCCATGGTCTTAACATTAATTTTCTTTCACAAAGGCTATTTTTGCTACTGCTACTGATAAGTGCCTAACCTGCCAACAGAAAACCTCAGTGAACACTTAATATGGCATCACTCTCCAGGGAAATCAGCCAGTCACATGTGGGCAGTTGATTTATTTGTAACCATTGTATCACAGATGGAGAGATTTGCATGTATTGTGTGAGGGGAGTTAGCTACACTCCCAGCAAAAGTTTGGGTCCCTCAGACAGGGGTAGTCACAAGGGATGAAAAAATAGTAGGAAACAGAAATAAAAATAATGCACAGAGTGAAAGATATAGTTTATAAAGTAAAGATTTATGAAGATAGGCAAAGGAGAGTACTCAGAGCGTTACATGCCCTCATGCCAGACATGCAACCAAGACTGAAGTATTACACAGATATTTATAGTGTACAGAGTTTTGGTTGCCAGGGGTAACAGGGTTTACATAATAACAGGTAGTTTGGTTTAGGGTCAAAGTCTTCCAAAAGGCTTCTACAGATCCCTTAACTAACTCTATCTAGGTGAACAAAGGGCTATAACATCTTCTTAGGGCAAACTCCTAAGTTTTATGATAAGGATATTACTTTAGCAAAAACAGAGACATCTTGGCTCTGGTTATTGTGTAACAGATATTTCAGAAGTCAAGCATGAGCTGTCCCTTATGCTATTTACTTTGACCGCATGGTTCCATCTGGGCCTGGCTCGGGCAGCATATCTTATTGATCAGCTTTTATCTCTGATCAGCTCTTATCTCAGGCGGCCTGTCTTTGTTGATCAGCTCCCCATCCCATGGCTCCATGGAAGACCTGCTTTGTCTTCAAAGCAGGTGAGAACCATAGGCTTGAGACTGCAGTGTCACCTTGGAATGCAGCTGCTACTGACCATTGAGACACCCTCCTGAGGCAAGGCAGCTTTTGATATGCGAACTAACACGTTTACATTTTCCTTTAGGGCAAAGCCTTGCAAGACTCCTGAAATCATTTCTGTTTCTAAAAATATAGGGGGCATTTCTATAAATCAGTATTTCTTAGGCTCAACAATTGTGGATATGGATTTGCCTTCCCTACCTGTAATGCTTCTAGCAGTGTCACCATCAGTAAATTTATACAATGCCTTATTTACCTTAACAGTGTTCAGCACAACTACTTCTCATCAAGAAAATTATTTCACATCTATCTATCTACATATGTATATATTAAAAACTACATATATGGTAATGAGGTCATACCTATGGAATTCACAAATTTTTTGAGCTCACTGTTGTGATAAGCCCTATAATTAAGTTGCTTCCACTTAATTATCTTTAATAAGTTTTGTTTCTCTAGAGCATGAATTGGCAAGCCATGGCTCCAGGCTGCTACGACCTCTTTCTGTAAATTAATTTTTACTGAAACACAGTTATCCTTATTAAATTAAGTGTTGTCTATGGCTGCTTTTGCACTACAACAGCAGAACTGAGTATCACAACACAGACCATGTGGCCTGGAAAGCCTGAAATATTTACTCTCTGCCTCTTTACAGAAAAACATTTCTGACTCTGGCCCTAGAGTCCCGCAGTCAAGGCTAGTATAAGGCCTTATCTCCCTCATAATTCCTCTTTTATACACCAAGATATACCTTCTTTAAAAGGACGTGGGGGAGGTTTACTTGATACTTGGTACTGCAGAAGAGGCTTTTAAGAATGACTGAAATGCCCTAGAAGACCTATACTAAAAAATTATAATACCAATTTTATAGTTTTCTTTCCCTCCTCAGTGTATCACCCTCATTGACATGGACATTTATCAAAAAAGGCCAAAAAGTTCTCTTTTTTGAAGAAAAAAATCAGTATATTTTTATATCTGTTGTCATCCAAGTGAGGGGAGAAGCAACTATAGAAATTGACATGTACCTCATACAGATTTGGGAACAAAACAACTGGGCTTAACACATACCTGAGAAAGTACATAGGGTAAAATATAGTTATACAGTGATTAGAGCAAAGGAAGCTACTTAGGAATGACTGCCCTTTCAGAGTTCACTGGGGTATAGATTTGTGTTTCCCATGGGGTAGTTATGGACACTACAAAGGGAGCTTGCCATGGCCATCTTAAAAGGGAGCTCCTAAAAAGCACCCCATGAAAGGGGAAAGTAATCGCAACAGGTGAAGTCTGGGTATAGTACACCAGCAGAAACCAGGGGTATAGTACTTTCTTAAGATTCGGTACCATTAAAGGAGAAGGAGGCATTACTCATATCAGGGAACTTCAGGTGGGAGGGCCCATGTGAATCAATTTCAATAAAACCCACAAAGGTGTAATGCAATAAAGAATTAACTTAGCAGGCTCAAGGTTCTCAAACTCTACATATTCCAAAGAAAGGGATGGCCCTTGATTGGCTCCTGGGAGATAACCTCCATGCGCTTAGAATATCCCACCTGGTAAGAGTGTCTTGGTATACTTGGGCCTTAAAGCATACTAGATAGTTTATGTTAACAATGTGATTTATGGTGAACTCTTTTTTGTTTGTCTGAGTCCCACAGCCTCACTATATAAATTTTACCTCTGAGGGGGCTTGAGTCTGAGTAGTTATGTCCAATCTTATGGATGCTCCAGGCCTACATGATTAACCACCAATAAAAACCTTGGACACCAAGGCACAGGCAAGTTTTTCTGGTAGACGACATTTCTTATTTGTGTTATACATTGTTACCTGGAGAACTAAACACTGTTGGTGTGACTCCAGTGGGAGAGGATAGCTGAAGCTTGTACCTGGTTTCCCGCCTCGGACACCACCCTGTATACTTTTTGCCTTTGTTGAGTTTAATATGTATTTTTTCATTGTAATAAACTGGAACTGCAAATATAACAGCTTCTCTGAGTTCTCCAAGTATTTCTAGTGATTCATCATCCCTGAGGGTGTCCTTTGGGATCCCTGACACAGGTGAGTCTTCATTAAAACATGTAGTATGACTGAAGACTTTCCATAGGCAAAAGAGAATTACAGATGCCACTTGCTACATCAGATATTGTCTCCTTTTTTTCTCTCCCATCCTTTCTCACTCTTTTACAACCATGAAGGAACAAAAAGTAGGATAAATGATAGGAGAACAACAGTACCCTGTAAAGAAACCTTTCGTAAATCAGGTTTTCAGGCTTGAATGGGATCTGAATACGGTGAGTGGAAGTAGTTTTATATGGATGACAAATTGAAGCTTTGTTTTTAGTCTGGACTAGACTTGATACATGAGTGACTATAGAAGCTATGGGATCTGCCTAAAGTTTTATACTTGAAAAAGGAGAATATCTCAATGAAATATGGTGGTAGGGGAAGTGAATAAATTATGAGAAAGAATAAATTTGCTTTCTGCTTTTATGCTAGCTAATAAGTCTAACTTTTTGAATAAATAAGTGACATTTATCTCTCACCTAGACAAGGCCTTTTTATATTCTAATTTCTTAAAGTGCAGGCATCCTATATATTAAACTGCCCAAAGAAGGAATCCAAAGCAAGTGACCACTGTCAAAACACGTGATTCTCAAAAGCCCAGTATTATAAATAATGTTCAGTACCTAGACTGAAGTGATACCTAGGAAATGAAGAAAACATAAAACAATTTTGTATTGTATTTTCTACATTTTTTCCTTCAAAACAAACTCCATTGTGCCCTACACTTTGAGCCTTTTATTTTTTAGGTCATGTATTTTCTCTTTTATTTATGTACTTATTCAAGACTGCCTATGACCCATACTCAAGAAATAGTCTGGTTCCAATGGATGCTGCAACTGCACTTTTAGGCACTTGCAGATATGTAAGCAAAATTTTAACATGCATGTTCATTCTGTGATCATTCTTTCCCAAATACAATTTTAAGTTATGTTAAGCTATCAAACACAGGTAATGAGGTGTCAAAATTATCAAATATTTATTTCATTAATCCAGGGGTTATATGTCTCTGAGACTTGCTACACTTAAAATTTTACGGTTGTCATCTAGTGACCAATCTTTCTAAGCACTATTCTTTATCTCGTCAAAATTCCCATGGTCTTGGTGATATTTGGAACATATTTTGAATCCATTCATTTACTCACTCAACAAATACTTACTGAATACTAAAAAGCTGAGAAGTCTTTTCTGGTAAGTGAGTCTGCTTTTTAATATTATGTTTTTCTTGGTTTAAAAGCATGACTAGATAATTGTCAACAATACCAAAACAGGGTACCAGAATAGTTTACCTTGTGAAAAGAGAGAGGAGGAGAGGAGAGTGGAACAAATAAGGAATTGAAGAAAATACTTGAAAATTAAGTCTGAGTGCATCAAAGAGACAATAGCACTAGCCTGAGAATTTTGGAGAGAGTTTTCGGTTCCCACAAGGAAGACTGTCAAGTACAAATAAATACCTCAGCTTTTTTTTTTTTTTTTTTTTTTTTTTTTTTTTTTTTTTTGAGACAGAGTCTCACTCTGTTGCCCGGGCTAGAGTGAGTGCCGTGGCGTCAGCCTAGCTCACAGCAACCTCAAACTCCTGGGCTTAAGCGATCCTACTGCCTCAGCCTCCCAAGTAGCTGGGACTACAGGCATGTGCCACCATGCCCGGCTAATTTTTTGTATATATATATTTTAGTTGTCCATATAATTTCTTTCTATTTTTAGTAGAGACGGGGTCTCACTCTTGTTCAGGCTGGTCTTGAACTCCTGACCTCGAGCGATCCGCCCGCCTCGGCCTCCCAGAGTGCTAGGATTACAGGCGTGAGCCACCGCGCCCGGCCAATACCTCAGCTTTTAGGAGAGATCAGAGAGCCCCCTCAACAAGAACATAGTAGGTAAGAATCAAAACAGAAATCCAGAATCAGAAATATGGCACTAGAACTTCTATTCTCTAACCCAGAGATTCTATTACAAGAAGGTGGCATCTACAAGCTATTTTAAATGGACATCACCCCAGGCATTCATGTATCTAGATTTTGCGAAATACTAGGACAGCCCAAATACTTTCTTTCTCACGATAAGGTCTGGTAGGGATTATGCGGGAGTGAGGGCTATCTGTGTAGGAATCAGTAGGTTCTACGCTAGGGAAGGAAAGTGATAGCTTCCATTACGTATCTGCTATATATTTTTTGCATTGTTTAATTCTAATTTTACTTTTTATTATCTTATGCTATGTATTCATAATTTTAAGAAGAAATCACAACAAAAAACTCAACTCTCAAGATATTTTACCATTTATCTCCATCTTATGTTTTGGGGGTCTATGATATCTAAGATATTTTTCTGTGTTTTATTTAGTTACTTTTATTTTAGTAATTTGATTTTCTATATTATTTCTATTTATTTATTATTTATTTAATTTTTTAGAGACAGGATTGCACTGTGTCACCCAAGCTGGAGTACAATGGTGCAATCATAGCTCACTGTAACCTTGAACCCCTGGGCTCAAGTGACCCTCCTGCCTCAACCTCCCCCAGCTAGCACTACAGGTGTGAGCCACAACACCTGGTTCATTACTTTTTAAAATTTTGTGGTAGTAGTGTTAAACATTGATCAATTGCAGTTCTTCTTAAGTATTAATAATCAAAACCTTTTCTTGCTTACATGGAATATCCTCTTTCTTTAAAAATATATCTCAATTATTTATCCAAGTCTGCTTACTCTTTTTTTTTTTTTTTTTGAGACAGAGTCTCACTCTGTTGCCCAGGCTAGAGTGAGTGCCGTGGCGTCAGCCTAGCTCACAGCAACCTCAAACTCCTGGGCTCAAGCGATCCTCCTGTCTCAGCCTCCCGAGTAGCTGGGACTACAGGCATGCGCCACCATGCCCGGCTAATTTTTTCTATATATATTTTTAGCTGTCCATATAATTTCTTTCTATTTTTAGTAGAGGTGGGGTCTCGCTCTTGCTCAGGCTGGTCTCGAACTCCTGAGCTCAAACGATCCGCCCACCTCGGCCTCCCAGAGTGCTAGGATTACAGGCGTGAGCCACCGCGCCCGGCCTGCTTACTCTTTAAGGGTTCTCTGGGATTGTATTATTTTGGCCTATTCTTTTGCCTTGTGTCATTTTATTTTTTTTCTTGATCTTTGTTTATACTTTTTTTTTTAGATGCTCATTCTTTATTGAACTTAAATCTTTAACCAGTGTGGTTGGCCATGATTTTCTTTTCTTTGATGACTACTCATTTCCTTAAGAGATTTTTATGAAATGAAATTTGGTATACTGCTACTGCCATCTCCTGGAATGCCCCACATTTTCTTCTGATATATGTCTGCTTTTAACTTCTAATGGTAACCAAATGAATGTTCCAAAGATTTGCATTCCAAATTCTGTCTACTAGTTCTGCTCCTTTTTTATGGTGGGGATACTTAATTGTTACTTCATTGTTACTTGATGCTTTTTGTTGGCAATACTAACAAGTCATTACTTGTACTAGCAAATAGCCACTAATGATATGAGGTTTTCAAATGACTTTATTTTTGTATTCATATATGTACTTTTTATTTTTTGTTAAAGTCTAAACACATTACTCAACATATTTATTCTTCTCATTTTGGTGCCCCCTTCAGTTTTAAATAAAGACCTAAAATATTTACCTTTATTTAGGAATTAAATCTATATGTATTTGTATGTATATATCTTGATTTATAAAAATTGATAATTCTTTATGTGTTTATATGTATATATGCTTTAATCAAATCAATTTGATGAAAATTGAGATAAAATTAGAATGTTTATTATATTGCATGACATAAAATGCATTATGTATCTAATTTTACTATTACTATTTTAATTTTACTATTAATTATATAGTCACTATTCTGATGAAAACACAGCAAAATTCTTTTCTTTTACCTTATTTCAGGCAATTTGTATTTGCCCTTATACAGCCAATTATGCTTCCTCAAGTCAGAGATCTCAGAGGCATATTTTCCTAATTATCACATGCAACAAATATCTAAAATACAGACAAAGTTTATCTTCACTACTCACCTTACTAACACATATTATGTATAAAGTACCCTAAACTTTTATACAGAAAATCTGCTGTCCGATATTACACCAGGATCTCTTGGAGTCTGAGGCAGTTTTGAAACATGGCTGCAAACTCTTTGTCCTCTTAGTGAGTCCTTGGGTCTGCACCCCCTGCTCTTAAAGTCTGGTGGGCTTGCAACTGCTTCAACCAAGAACATACAGTGGAAATGACACTATATGACTTCTAAATCTGCTCAAAAAAGCCGCAGAGTTTTTGCCTTAGTCACCGGAACATTTCCTCTTATAGTCCCAAGCCACTCAGTCAGAAGTCTGACAAAGCTGAGAGCAGCCTGCCGTGAGGAATCCCAGACCACATGAGGAGGCCCTGTGAAGACAATCTGGCCAACCATTTCAAATGAGCCCAGACTTTGAATCAGACCAGTCCATGGACAGATGTGTGAACAAAGAATCTGCTTGGTGATTCCAGCCCCTGACATTTGAGTCATAGGCAGTTGTCTAAGTATTCTGGTGTGAAGCACCAGACATTTCAGAGCAGAGGCAAGTCATTCCATTGTGCCCTGTCTGAATTCCTGTCCCACGAATCTGGGAACATAATAAAATAGCCGTTGTTTTGTACCACCGAATTTTGGACTGGTGTTTTAAAGAACAATAAACAATTAGGACAGAATTATTCAGGGTATAGATATAAAAAAATCTTTTATTATTCCAATTTTTGTCTTCACAGTAGCATTATTTACAATAGCCAAAAGATAGAAACAACCCAAATGTTCACCAGTGGATGAATGAATAAATAAAATGTGCTATAGCTCTGCAATGGACTATTATTCAACCATGAAAAGGAATAAGGTACTAATATATACTACAATATAGATGAATCTGGAAAAATATACTAAGTAAAAGAAGCCAGTCACAAGATAGCACATATTATATGATTCCATTCATATGAAATTCCAGAATATAGAAATCTATAGATAAAAGAAGTAGATTACTGGATGCTTAGGGCTGGGGTGGGAAGGAAGGTGGAACAGTGGGGGAAGGGGCAGGTGATAGCTAAAGGGGGTGGTGTCTGAGGTGATGAAATGCTCTAAAATTGACTGTGGTGATGGTTGCACATATCTGTGAAAATATTAAAAGTCATTCAATTGTATACTTCAAATAGGTGAATTGTATGCTATACAAATTATAGTTCAATAAAACTGTTTAAGAAAAAACAAGCATGCGTAACATTTTTCGTTAGAGTGTAACTGTTGTGTATATTTTTTTATAATTTTCTTATGCATTGTAGTAATCCTATTTACTTAGTTACCTTTAATTCTGATGAGGTTTAAAAAAATATCCAAAGCCTTATATCATTTCACTGCTGTTGACTATTAATTATTGAGAAGCTTTCTACTCTTTGTGTGAGACAGGATAGGTTAGGCTATGCTGTAGCACCCCAAATGTGAGTTTCATAAAAGGTTCATTTCTTGGTTCACATTACATAACTGATTTAGTTTAAAAGTGTAGTGTGAGGCAGGGGCAGTTCATGTCTTCTTTCAGGAATGGAGGCTGATAGAATATCTAACAAACAGAAATACTGGAAATGAAAGAGGCATTCAAGAAACTACAAAATACAGTGGAAAACCTTAAAAATAGGCCAGATCATGCAGAGGAAAGAATCTCAGAACTTGAAGATAACACCTATGTGCTAAACAAATCAGAGGAACAAAAAGAACACAGAAGCAAGAGACAAGAACAAAGCATACAAGAAATGTGGGATTATGTAAAGAGACTAAACATAAGAATCATAGGCATTCCTGAGTGCAAAGAAGAAAATACACAAGGGCTAGAAAATCTATTTCTGGGAATAATGGAGGAAAACTTACCTGGCCTGCAGGTACAAGAAGCACACAGGACTCTCGGGAGACTCAATGTGAAAACGCAATCACCACATCACATGTTTATTAAGTTGGTCAAAGTAAACATGAAAGAGGCACTGGCCGGGCGCGGTGGCTCACGCCTGTAATCCTAGCACTCTGGGAGCCCGAGGCGGGTGGATCGCTCAAGGTCAGGAGTTCGAGACCAGCCTGAGCAATGAGCGAGACCCCGTCTCTACTAAAAATAGAAAGAAATTATACGGACAACTAAAAATATATATATAGAAAAATTAGCCGGGCATAGTGGCGCATGCCTGTAGTCCCAGCTACTCGGGAGGCTGAGGCAGGAGGATCGCTTGAGCCCAGGAGTTTGAGGTTGCTGTGAGCTAGGCTGATGCCACGGCACTCACTCTAGCCTGGGCAACAAAGTGAGATTCTGTCTCAAAAAAAAAAAAAAAGAGGCACTCCTTCGAGCAGGAATGCAAAAATAACAGGTAACCTACAAAGGAAAACCTATCAGACTAACTGCAGATTTCTCAACTGAAACCTTACGAGCCAGAAGGAACTGGGGGCCCATCCTTAGTCTTCTAAAACAGGATAATGGCCAAGCTAGAATTCTATGTACTGCAAAACTAAACTTCTTATCTGAGGGAGAAATAAAGACTTTCCCAGACAACCAATCATTGATGGAACTTGTGAAGATCAGACCTGCCCTGCAGGAAATACTCAGACCTGCATTATACACTGACTAACACAATAGATATCCACCAGTGTAAAGTAACCCAACAGTTAAAGTCCAGAACCCTGATTTCACACTGGCTCAAGAGGTAAAACAAAACAATAAGAGTCTATCCAACAGTATGAACAGAAATCTACCTCAAATATCAATTCTCTCAATAAATGTGAATGGCTTGAAATGCTCACTGAAGAGACATAGGCTGGTTGAATGGACAAAAAAAAAAAAAAACAAAAAACACACTCCAA
This sequence comes from Eulemur rufifrons, assembly GCF_041146395.1. Taxonomy (NCBI): domain Eukaryota; kingdom Metazoa; phylum Chordata; class Mammalia; order Primates; family Lemuridae; genus Eulemur; species Eulemur rufifrons. Next base: position 10,567,287 of record NC_090998.1, read on the forward strand.
GTATCTGCTGCCTCCAGGAAATGCATCTTACCCAAAAGGACGCATTCAGACTCAAGATGAAGTCATGGAAAATAAATTTCCAGGCAAATGGAAATCAAAAGAAAGCTGGGGTAGCCTTTCTTATCAGATAACACAAACTTTAAAGCAGCAAAAGTAGAGAAAGACAAAGATGGTCACTACATAGTTGTGGAGGAAAAAATTCAACAAAAAGACTTAACAAATCCTAAATATTTATGCACCCAACTCAGGAGCACACAGATACACAAAGCTAACCCTGATTGATCTAAACAACATCAAACACTATGATAAACAGAAATGCCATAATAGCTGAGGATTTCAACAGCCCACTGACAGAACTTGACAGATCCTCCAAGCATAAAATAAGCAAAGAAACAATGGACTTAAACAGAACTCTAGAACAAATGGACCTAATAGACAGCTACAGAACATTCCACCCAAACAACACGGGATATACATTCTTCTCATCAGCTCATGGAACTGTCTCTAAAATTGCTCACATCCTAGGCCACAAAACAGACCTCAACAAATTAAAAAAAATAGAAATTATACCATGTATCTTCTCAGACCACAGTGGAATAAAATTAGAAATCAATCCAACAGAAACATTCACCTCAACACAAAGTTATGGAAATTAAACAATCTATTGCTGAATGACTATTGGATCAAGGAGGAGATCCAGATGGAAATCAAAAGATTCTTCAAACCAAATGGTAATGGGGACCCAAGTTATCAGAATCTGTGGGATACAGCAAAAGCATTCTTGAGAGGAAAACTAATAGCATTCAATGCCCACATCCAACAGAAAGAAAGATCACAAATCAACAAACTAATGAGTGAACAATCTCAAGGAACTGGAAAAGGAAGAGTAAACCAATTCTAAAGCCAGCAGAAGAAAAGCATACCTAAGATCAGAGCAAAAGTAAATGAAATCAAGAACAAAAGAACTATACAGAAGATTAATAAAACAAAAAATTGGTTCTTTGAAAAGATAAACAAAATTGACAGCCCTCTTGCTAGATTGACCAGAAGTAGAAAAGAAAGGACTCTAATAAGCTCAATTAGAAATGAAAAGGGAGAAGTCACAACAGATATTATGCAACAAAACATCATCTTTGAATATTATAAAAATTTCTATGCCCAAAAGCTTGAAAACATGGAGGAGATGGACAAATTCTTAGAACTACACAACCTCCCTAGGCTCAATCAGAAAGAAACAGAATTCCTGAACAGACCAATATCAAGCACCAAAATTGAAGCAGCAAATAAAAGGTCTTCCAACAAAAAAAAGGTCCCAGACCAGACGGGTTCCCACCTGAATTTTACCAAACCTACAAAGAAGAACTGGTACCTATACTGCAGAAATTATTGCACAACATTGCAAAGAAACGAATCCTCCCCAACTCATTCTACAAAGCCAATATCACCTTGATACCAAAGTCAGGAAAGGACACAACAAAAAAAGAAAGCTGCAGACCAATATCCTTTATGAATATAGATGCAAAAATTCTCAATAAAATCTTAGCAAACCAAATTCAACTGCAAATCAAAAAAATAATTCATGATGATCAAGTGGGCTTCAAGTACATATCCTCCCAGAGATGCAACGACAGTTCAACATACGCAAATCTATAAATGTAATTCACCATATAAATAAAAGTCAAAACAAAGACCATATGATCCTTTTAATAGACACAGAAAAAGCATTTGACAAAATTCAACACACTTTTATGATAAAAACTCTAAACAAAATAGGCATAGACGTGTCATACCTCAAAATTATTAAAACCATATGCGATAAACCCATAGCCAACATCATACTGAATGGGGAAAAATTGAAAGCATTCCTGCTTAGAACTGGACCCAGACGAGGTTGCCCACTATCTCCACTTCTATTCAATACAGTGCTGGAAGTTCTTGCCAGAGCAATCAGACAAAACAGTGGGGAATCAAGTGTATCCACATGGGGGCAGAAGAAGTTAAACTTTCACTCTTTGCTGACGATATGATATTATATTTAGAAAACTCCAAAGATTCAACCAAGAGACTCCTAGAATTGATAAATGAATTTAGCAAAGTGTCAGAATACTAAACCAATGCATACAAATCAGTAGCTTTCATATGTGCCAATAACAGTCAAACTGAGAATCAAATCAAAGATGTAACACCTTTTAAAATAGCATCAAAGAAAATTAAATGTTTAGGAATATATTTAACTAAGGACGTAAGAGACCTATACAGGGAGAACTATGAAACACTGAGAAAAGAAATTACAGAGGATGTAAACAAATGAAAAACCCTACCATGCTCACTGATCAGCAGAATCAATATTGTTAAAATAGCTATACTACCTAAAGCGATCTATAGAATTAATGCAATCCCTATCAAAATACCAACATCATTTTTTGTAGATCTAGAAAAAATAATTCTATGCTTTGTATGGAACCAGAGAAGACTCTGTATAGCAAAAGCAATCTTAAGCAAAAAGAACAAATTGGGAGGCATCAATCTGCCAGACTTCAAGCTATACTACAAGGATACAGTAATCAAAACAGCATGATATATCAAACAGCAAACCATCCTCATATGGTCACCTAATCTCTGACAAAGAAGACAAAAATATACATTGGGGAAAACAATCTCTATTCAATAAATAGTGCTGGGAAAATTGGATAGCTACATGCAGAAGATTGAAACTGGATATGCACCTCTCACCTCTCACAAAAATCAACTCATGATAAATAAGACTTAAACCTAAGACATTAAACCATAAGAATTCTAGAAGAAAATTTTGGGAAAACACTTATAGGCAAAGAATTTATGAAGAAGACTCCCAAAGCAATCACAGTAGCAACAAAAATAAAGAAATGGGACCTGATCAAGTTAAAAAGCTTCTGCACAGCCAAAGAAACTATCATTCAAGTGAATAGACAACTTACAGAATGAGAGAAAATATTTGCATGTTACACATCCAATAAACAGCTGATAATAGAATCTATATAGAACTTAGGAAAATAAGCAAAAAAAAAAAAAAAAAAAAATCAAACCACCCCATTAAAAAGTGGGCAAGGGACAGGAACAGAAACTTTTCAAAAGAAGATAGACTAATGGCCAACAAACATATGAAAAAATGCTCAACATGTCTAATCATCAGGGAAATGCAAATCAAAACCACAATGAGATAACACTTACCTCTAGTGAGAATGACTTTTATCAAAAAGTCCCAAAACAAATGTTGGTGTGGATGCAGAGAGATAGGAAGACTCTTACACTGCTGGTGGAACTGCAAACTAGTACAACTTCTATGGAAAGTAATATGGAGATACTGCAAAGAATTACAAGTAGAACTATCATTTGATCCAGCAATCCCACTACTAGGCATTCACCCAAAGGACCAGAAGTCATTCTGTAATAAAGACATCTGCACTTGAATGTTTTATAGCAGCACAATTCACAATTGCAAAGATGTGGAAACATGCCAAGTTTCCATCAATACATGAGTGGATTAGTAAAATGTGGTATATGTTTACTATGGAATACTACTCAACCATAAAAAGTAATGGTGAACTAGCACCTCTTGTATTATCCTGGGTGGAACTAGAGCCCATTATTCAAAGTGAAATATCATGAGAGTGGAAAAGCAAGCACCACATGTGCTCACCATCAAATTGGTACTAACTGATCAAGATTTAGGTGCACACACAGAAGTAATATATATCCAGTGCTGAGCAGGTGGGAGGGGCGTGGAGGGGGTGGGTAAATTCACAACTAATAGGTGTGGAGCACACTGTCTGGGGGATGCAAGTGCTTGTAGCTCTGGCTTGGGCAGTGAAAAAGTAATATATGTAACCAAAATGTTTGTACCCACATAATATCCTGAAATTTTAAAAAAGTAAATAAATAAAAAAATTTTTTTTAAATTAAAAAAATAAAAATGTTACATTTTCATTTGTTCTCCATGGTTTCTGATGAGAAGTCTGTTGTCATTTGAATCATTGTCTGTGTGTAATGCTTCATTTTTCTCTGCATTTATTCATTTTTTTCTTTAGAATTGGGTTTTAGCAGTTTGATTATAATTTGTCCAGGCATGATTTTCTTTTGGGTTTATTTCTTCTGAAATTTGCTGAACAGCCTCTTGAATTCATAAATTTATGGCTTTTATCAAATTCTGGAAGTTTTTAGCATTCTTAAAAAGTATCTTTTCTGCAATAAGATCTTTTTCCCCTTTCTTGGAGATTTCAGTGTTATCAATGTTGACCATATCTAATCTGTGAGGTTAGATGCCCTCACACTCTGGACTTTTAATTCCCCAGGAGAGAAAGTAAGTCTTTGTTTTTGGAAACTGTTCCCTGAGGGAGGAGTGATTATTGAGGTTTGAAATGAAACACCTTGCCCTGGGTCAGAGGCCTGGCTGCATACCCCCAGATGCTTTGGAGCTTGTTTCTGTTAGGCTTGGGAGTTAGGGAGGGACAGAGACACAGCTATCTGTAGGATGTCATTCAGCTAACCTCACTGTCCAACAACTGATCTCACTCTGGAGAGGGTAGTTGCAAAACCTTTTGAGTTTTCTTAATGCTATCAGGAAACTTTCTATACTTTTTGTCAGGTCTAGCTAATTGTATTAAATGTACCAATTAATTTAATACAATCAATACCACAGATTTTTCAGAAAAAAAGATGGTGGTAGTTTTTTGTTCTTCTACTCTAATCAGATTGAATCTGTAATAATTTGTTTTAATTTTGGTGTTTCCTTTTTCGAGGATCATAAATAAATGAGTTCAGAGACCTAGATATTCATCTATGACTTTACATATAATATGAATATATGATATATAGCATATATTGTAAATATTGGCACCAGTTATGTGCAAGACAATGCTAGGTGTGGGGTAAATTTGAGGGTGTAAAAAAGGAATGATTTTTGTCCTTAAACATTTGTATTTTTTAGGGTGGTGAAGAAATTTGCAAGGAAAATGACAGTTGCCTTTGACACATGAAGAGGGCAGAAGGACCTAGTGTTATATATGTGGACCCCAAGAATAGAACTGGGGCAAACAAGGTGAAATTACAAGAAGGCATATTTCAGCCATTGGAAGGAATAATTGTCCAACAGTGAATTATTCTCCTCAAGGTACTAAGTTCCCCACCACGACAGATTACAGGCCACTTAACGGATATGAAGGAAAAATGCTCTTCTATTTTTAAGAGACACTGAATGTCTGATTAAGCTGGATACATTTTAAGATACCTTCAAACCTTGAGATTACATGATTTTATAACATTTGATAGCATATGTAAAAATCCAAGAAAGTCAAAATATCATATTAATATAACAACAGAACCGCAATCCCTTTTAATAAAAATCCTACAGTGATAACCTTATAATTTCATTCACTGTCTCATTAGCAGAGCTGTGGTTCTCCCCTGGGACCCACTGTGTGAGAACGAGCAACACGTCTCCACAAGGGGAGATCAAATTGCTGCCACGTCTCAACGTGGTGCTCAGCAGGTAGCCACTCTTTCTCTGACTCTGGTGGAAACTGAGGCAGTAATATGGTGCCATGACCTTTGGACAGACATCTAGAGTAGTGTCCTTATTTTTAAATGATCAGGAGCAAGTCAAACATTCTAGAGGAAGTAAAGTCACTCCTGTCCCTTAACTCCTTAGTCCAGCTCTCCTCAAGGACTTCAGAGATTGCACTCTGCATGTTTGGAAGTCAAATCTTGCACTTTTCCACTTGAAAATATTCTTATATTATTGCCAGTATAAATAAAATTCTCCCTTCTTCCACTGGCCTGAGACTTATCGCATTATTGTCTCATTTGAGTCCTATTGTTTGCTGATGTTATGGCCTGCACGTTTTTTATGGGTTTCTTCCTTCCCAAGCTCCTGACTATTGTGTTTGAGTTAGGCTTTGTAGGGGCGGAAAAGGTGTGATACATTTCCTCACCCATCATAAAGGTGATGACCGACATTCCCAAAACAAAAAATATGTTAACAAGAGAAAAGCAGAAAAGAAAACTATTTAATCAAAGTTTTACGTGACACTGGAGACTTCAGAAATGAAGACCCAAAAACTCAGGGAAAACTGTCTAATTTTATGCTTAGATTGAATGAAGAATGGGCAGCTGTGTAGAAATGTGATTGGACAAAAGGGAATGATCTAATGGTAATAGACTGAGTGTAGAAACCCAGGCAAGGCCGCCCTGTGCAACTGTGTAGCCTTCCTTCCTGCTGGGTGTAGGGCGGGAACCCTCTGGAATGAAGGGCTAATGACCCACTATCAGACAGGGTAGGCCAGAGAATTTCTTTATGGCCAGTTTTTACACAGAAAGGCATGGAAAGGTTGGAGCAATATTTTTAGGTTTTATGGCTGACTTTGGGGAGGAGAGTTCTAGTTTCTGTGGCCTGCCTTGAGGGAAGAAAGGGAACAGGAGAAAGAGGGGCAGGAGGTGGTCACTGTAAAGGGGAAAATAAAAAGCTCAGGACCCCCCAAAATTCATTATGCCAAAAGGGATAACTGAGTCACAAAAGCACTGCCATCCTCTTCTCAATGGGGTACAGGGGTCCTCTTTTAAGAAATGAAGGGGCTTAGAAAATGACTAAACTGGGTTTGGTTTTCTTTGTTTGTTCCTGGTGGACAGGGTAAGGGAGGGAGAAAGGAAGCCTTGCTGGGTAGGCATTCCTGTTTCAAAGCCTCAGGATAACAGCCCACAGGGAGATGTTTTTATTCAGACCTTTAAGGGTGTCTGACTCTCAGCAAACCTGTCCCAGATCAAATAGGCAGGGCCTGGCTGCATTTAACAGAGATTCTCTAGAGATGCAAATCTCTCCCTTACCGCCTCCACTCCCCAGATAGCCCGGCAGCGTTATTCCTGTTTGCCCACAGCCATTTCTAAATACGTCAAAGAAATGCATTTTAGAGTAAGATATTTCTTATTCCCTTCAGCCCTAACCCCCCCCCTTCAAGATACACAGTTCCTATAAAATGAGTGATATCAGTTATAACCTTAGGACTGTAGCCTAAATAAACCCTTAATTAAATGTAGATTACAAGTTTATTTCCACAGATGCAAACAAAGGAAAATATATAATTACTCTTGGGAAGAACACAACATTGACTATTTCCTCTACTCTATCCTCTGTTTTGTTTTGTTCTTGGGGGGTGGGGCTGGGGGTGGGGGGCGGGGAGGCTAGGGTTTTTTGGGTTTTTTTGAGACAGAGTCTTGCTCTGTTGCCCTGGGTAGAGTGCAGTGGCATGATCATAGCTGACTGCAACCTCAAACTCCTGGGCTCAAGCCATCCTCCTTCCTCAACCTCCCGAATGGCTGGGACTACAAGCCCATGCCAGGCCAGGCAAATTTTTCTATTTTTAATAGAGACAGGGTCTTGCTCTTGCTCAGGCAGATCTTGAATTCCTAAGCTCAGGCGATCCTCCTGCCTCTACCTCTCAGAATGCTAGGATTACAGGCATGAGCCACTGCACCAGGCCTTATCCTCTGCTTTGAATGTTCATTTTCTCTTATGGAAATTTACTGAGAACCAAATAGAAGTTCAGGAGAATACCATCAGTTGCCTCCCTGCTTACCTTGTTCACCCCTCCCTTTTTCCTGTGTACACCTTTTTTCCTTTAAATGGGAAGTTCTCAGCCCTTCCGATATCCTTCAGTTCAAAGGATTCAGCATGCCAAAGCCCTATACTTTGGGATATTGTTTTCTGAACCCCAACAACTTCATTGCACAGGGCTTGCCAGGGAAATTGAGTTTCCAGGAAAACAAAATGTATTCTAATGTGTGTGTGTTTCTCTTTCCCCTTAAAGTGAAGCCTTGTGTGCAGTGCCACACTTCACAGGACAAAGCCAGCAAGGAGGCCATCAGAGCGGTGGCTGGGCTGGGGGCACACTGAGTGGAGGGATCCAGAACATAGGCTGTAGCTTCAGACTGCCAGTGGGTTTGCTTCCTGACTGTATAACATCTATTATGTGATCTTTTGTAAGTTAACTAACCTCTCTGTGTCATGGTTTCCTCATCTAGGAAAGGGAAATAGCAGGATTTTAACAGGGAATGGCCTGGAAATAAAAAAAATAAGATTTTATGTCTCCTTAAAACTTCCCCCACCCTTTTGGGACCTGCATTCTGGCCTGCATCCCCGAGGCAGATAAAGTCTTTTGTTAAAACTCCCAGGTGGCTCCAGCTTCCCAGCTGGGCGACTGTGGAAGTTCACAGGCATTGTCTTTGGCAGAGATGGGACATTAGAATAGTTAACCACAGTAATTGCCTGAAGCTGAGAACCCTCCCTTTAAAAACTCTGTATTTCTGCCTATGTTCAGGAAATTTGGATTTTGAGATGAGAAGGTCTACCATTTTTCCTCCTTTGTCAGCAAAATGATGTCTTTTTCCTTCCTCCCCAAACCGCTTGTCCTTGTTCTTCTGATTTGGCGTTGTGGACAAGTTGCCAAGTTTTTGGTAACAGATTTTGGTGCCCCTAGGTGGGCCCATTGGCTTCCCAGTAGAATGGCACCCTGTGACTGCGGGGAGAGGCAGGGAGCAGCTCTGGGACAAGCAGTGGGTGGGAAAGGGCATCACCTCTTTCAGTAAGAAAAAAATGGATTTCCAGCAGCTGATGGGGCTCCTTGGCTCTGGGAAGTCCCATCCCTTTCTTTCCAGATGGACGAAGCTTTAACCAACCTGAACTGATTTAGGGACTGAAGAAATAGATTTGGGAAGTGTCACAACAGCCATGCCCATTTGTAAGTAAAGCCCCTGCGCCCCGCCCCGGACACCAAGACCCTGTTTCCATCCATTTGAGAAGGGGTTTCAGACCTCCCTGTTGGTATAGAGAAGCCATTTGTGGGTGGAAATGTAGCAGTTTAGTGGGGCAGGGACCTGGAGTTCTTTTGTGGCCCCCAGGGAATGCGGGGGAACTGGACCATCATTTGGGGAAAGTTCGAAACTTCCAGCCCTGTTGCACCGTGGGGGTGCAATTTGGGTGGCTTTGTTTTTCCCATTTGTGTGATAGGCCTGACATTTTGTGTTTAGAATTCTCTGTATTGTCTGTGCTTGTTTGTAAAGTTTTGTTGCAACCTAAGAAAGTTCCATCTAAAAGTCCCTTGCGAAAAATTTTGGATGGTAAACTTAGAGTCGAGAACCTGTTTAAGGAAAATGGTTTTATCTTAATCCAATGTATGTGCTGGAGTGCGAGTTAAAGTGGCTGTTAAATGAAACTTTAGATTGTATTGTCTCATAACTGAAATTACTTTGTCAATGGTCAGGTAAATAAGACAAGATCCTATGTGTTGTCTTATTGGGTAGGAAATGTGTGATTATTTAAGGTTGGACATTTCATATTTAATGACCTAATGTGATCTTAAAGGCCTGCAATAAAGTTAATACGTTTAACAGTTGAATTTCCCCAGCAGAAGGGGGGACTGGTGGGCACAGCCCAGTGTGAGGGGGTTGGGAGAGAGAGTGCCTGTTGCCCCCACACCCAGGCACACAACTGGGAGGGGTGGGGGGGCCTGAGGACTCCCAGGAGGAGGCTGGGAGAGGGGCGGTGCCGTAGCCGATCTGCATCTGCGGAAAGGCACCGCGGGCTCTGATCTACCTGTGCCAGAGGCCGGCACCGAGTTGCAGAAACAGCCCAGGGTGGAATCCAGCCCGGGGCAACTAACAGCCATCACCGCCATTTAGACTCCGAGCGAGGGGAAAACGAAGTAGGGTGGAGGGAGAAAAATGCCTGCTGCCTGACTGCCCCTGCGGGGTGCACAGGCTCACAGTGGTGTGTTATGCCCTGCAGAATTCCGATCTGCCTTCGGTGTTTGCCTAGAACAGGAGCAGGGTACTTAAGAAAGAAAATTTCTTACTACATGCCCCCGCCAGCTCCACGCGGGCTGCCTGTGGCTGACATAATGAAGGCGGGCTCGGGGAGGCAGGGAGCACCCGTGCTTCCGTGCTTTCCCTGGCCCGTGCGGGTGGTAGATGCGGGATGCGCGTGACCCTGGGAGAGCCGCAGCCCATTGTTGTGCTGCGGGACAAGGGTGGAGAGCCTGAGCTCCAGCCTGTGAAGAGCCCTGTCACTGTGAGGGCTAGGGGAGGGACTGAAACTAACTCAGGTTGAAATGGTCTCTTCCTCTAAGCAGAAAACTCAGTTTGGACAGGGGACATACCATACTCAGAAGGGGACAAATTATGTATGCTTTTTGTAAAAAGAGGACATCAGAGAGAACTTTGCCCAAAAGTTACAAAGGCCTCCAGATAGTAAGAAGCCCCCAGGAGAGAAAAAGTTTTTTTTTTAAGTCTAGGACTCAGATGGCGTGGGGGTGGGGTGGGGGGGGGGGAGTGTAGAGCCCCTGCCTCCAAACATCCCCACAGGAGCCCTGGGAGAAACTGAGAGTGGGGATTCAACTGGTGCCCACCTGCATGGACAGAAGCAGTCTGGTGAGGGACCCTTTTCCTCCGGACACAGCCCTGGGGCACCAGCCCCACCCAGCACTCAGCAAGCCTGGACTAGAGGAGAGGGGTGGGGCCAGCTATGCACAAGCTGCAGCTGAAGAACCTGAATGGGCTTACAGGATCCTGGGACTGGAATGGCTAAGTGTGCATTAGACTGGTTTAGGAGTTTTTAAAGGGGCTCTCCTGCCCTGTATGATGAAAGCTTAGCAGGGGATTTGTGAACCTGCAATTGGACAGATTTGTAAACTTATATTAACTTATCTGGGGTTCCTAGGAATGGTGTCTGGATCCCAGACTTTGGACTTATGGTAAAGTATGAGGCCCTTAAGGGACCAGGTTATTACTGCCCCATTCTGGGTTTGCCTGACTTATAAAAAAAAAAAAAAAAAAAATCAGGGAAAGAGCCTTAGAGTCTTAGTATAGCTGCTGAGCGGCATCCCAGAACCAGTTACATGCTAAAGCCACATCTTCTCTTATGAGAAGATGGCCTCCTTGATAAACTGTTATTAAAGACTGTGTCTATTCTCAATCCTGCCACTGTTTTGCCTTTACAACATGACTGTTTAAAGGTTCTGGAGACTGTATTCTAGGCAGGATGGATCTGTCAGATTAGCCAATGTCAGAACAAGATTGGGATTTTCTCGCTGGTGGAACAGCTTTATGGACAATGAGGAACTGGATGTGCAGTGAACACAGCAGTGACACTGCCACATGAGACTTCAGCCCAGGAAGCTGAGTTACAGTTATCAAGAAGAAAAAGGTAAACACCTATATGCTTTTGTGATTGTACATGCCATTTGAAAGATGTCTCCTGACAGCAGGAAATAAATGTGCCACTGATATAACGGCCTTGATACACTGATATAACGGCTTTGATACAGGCCGTGGCTGAACCCAAGCAGGTGGCCAACATGGCAAAAAGAAGTCAGGCCGCTGACAGAGCTGCTAAGAAGGCCACTGGAGGTGATCTGTTTTCTGAGACTTTGATTCCGCAGCTAGATTTAGATCCCCTTTAAAGCTAGAGACTGGGACTCTGCCATTTGGGATGGCACAGCTAAGTGGAGACAAATATCTCATGGGCATTTCTCCTACTTGGAAGTTTGGTCTGGCCTCTTTTGAGGCACCTACACACATTAGAGGTATGATGTCTTAATGGATTTGGGGAACCTCATTTGGGAAAACCCCATCTACAATCGACTGTTCATGTACTCGCCTTAATGGATTTGGTAAGACTTCGTTTGGAAAGATCCTGTGTGCAACAAACTGTTTATATGCTTGAGGGTGGTCCAAGGACAGAAAGGCGACCCACTGCACAGGGAGCCCAACATGTAAGGGGCTCAATCCTTGTGATGATTGACAGTTTCACTTGGTATTAGTAGATATCTTTTCAGGCTACAAGTGGATAGAACATCTAAAGCTCCAAGATGGGCTCCTACCAGGAACTGCTGGCCTGGGACATGGCCTTTGCTGGGTTCCTGTACATGTACGAAGCCTTGGAGGACAACAGATGATGGACATCAGCAGTGCAGGGAAAGAGGCCAAGCAGGTAGAAAATGGAATGCTGGTGATGGACACCGTGGACAGGCAGCTGTGGAGACAGCTCAACAGTCCCTCTTCCTACAGTGAGGAAGCTCCACAGCCAAGAAGGAAGGGACCTAGAAACCATCTAGGCTCAGATAGCCAAGGAGCTCCTGGCTACTCCATAGCAGTGTTGCTTCCTGCAGTCTGCACCTGGATCTACCACACAATGTCCTGTGGTCGCCCATGAATTTTGAGTGAAGCCTCAGTGGGAACCTGGTTGAGCCTTTTCTACACAGTGGACTCAACGATCCCACAGATCCTCAAGATGTTCTTAGGCTCCCCTCCTCCATACAAAGCAGTACTGGGCATACTTTTGAATCAGAGAGAACCCAGCAAGTCAGAAAAGTAGAATTGGTTACTACTGTTTGTCCCCCTCTGAATAAGGATATCCCTCTGAAGCAGGCTTAAGTTAAGCCCCTAAGACATAGTTTATGAGAGACCCTTCCTAGCACCCCAAGTAAGTATGGTAATATAAACATGAGTGAAAAGACAGAGTAAAGCAATATGCCAAATGAATGGATCAGGTACTAATCACAATGTATGAATTTGCCTCTTTCAGGCCTCCACCCCAGGTGGAAACAAAGAAGTGGAAGAAACCCTATGAAGTGTCTCCAACAGCTCATATCTCCTTGAAGTTGTCAGAAATGAAAACTTGGGTCCACCATTCCATAGTAAAGAGGTGTCCCATGGAAGAAGAGAACCAAGCCCCCAGTGGAGGGGGCAGCCTTTAGGCAATCTAAAGTAACTGTTTAAGGAAGGGGAAAAATGAAAGTGTCAACGTTATTTTGCTAATCTTTCTTTGATTATTTGTTCTGTCTATAGGATGGAGAGACAACTCCTTAGTAAGGATTTCCCTGGGCTGTCGCCTCTTCTGTTGATCTCTATGTGTCATCTGTATATGATTTCTGAATTTGCAGAAGCTGGTATCTCAATCACCTATGAGGTGCTTTCCTGCCCAGCACTGTATTGGACATTGTCTTCAAGGCATTTTGCCATGCCAATCCTTGCTGTTGTAGTTATTGCTTATTATTATTTTTTTCTTCTATCATAAATATACTGCCAAAGCTTTGCCACAACATACATAAGTATAAACCTTCCATCTGAAACATCGCTCTTATTTCAGCAGGAAATAGCTAGATGGCTATGTGGCCCCTCCTCCCATAGATATGGAAGCATAAAATTGAGAATGGGGGATATGTAACAGGGAATGGCCTGGGAAAAAACAAGATTTTCTGTCTCCTTAAAATTTCCCCCACTCCTTTTTGGGAACTGCAGCCTGGCCTGCAATCCTGAGGGCAGGTTAATACTCCCAGGTGGCACCAGCCACCCTGGCACAAGGTGGGTGGCTGGGGGAGTTCCGAGTATACAGGCTTTGTCTTTGACAGAACTGGGATGATTAGCATAGTTAACCACAGTAATTGCCTGAAGCTGAGAACCCTCCCTTTAAAAGCTCTGTATTTCTGCCTATGTTCAGCAAATTTGGACTTTGGGATGAGAAGGTCTACCATTTTTCCTCCTTTGTCACAAAGTGATGTCACTTTCCTTCCTCCCCAAACCTCTTGTCCTCATTCTTCTGATTCGGCCTCATGGGCAAGTCGCCAACATGATTATCTTGGGGTTGGTATTAGGATAAAGTAACAAATACCATAGTACATAGTTAAACACTCAATAAATGTTAACTGTAATTATCACTGTTGAGAGGTTTCTCTCAATATACTGTCAACCCTGAGGTTTCTGGCGATTATGGATCAGTTCCCAACTTCAAAATAAAGAAAAGTAAGACGTAAAGGCCGCAATGAGAGTCTGACCCTGTGATGGGAGTAGTGTATATCAGTTAATGACCTCCTTTCCAGGCACAAGCAGTGACTTATAATTGAGCCAGGAGGCTGATGTATGTGAGCTGGTGCCTTGTCCTTGCATTTTCTCATCCTGTACTTTGCATCTCCACTGTGAGGGTTAAAGAGCCAGTGCTGCAGCCAGGGACACATCTCCGCTTAACACCCGCCCCAGGAGGACTGAGAAAGTCACCGGGAGAAGCCAGGTCCACACAGCCAAAAAGTACTTCATGTTAATGACACCCCTGCAGAAAGTGAGTATCTTTGGCTTAATCTGGAATCACTTAATTTCTGTGCCTCAAGCTTCCTCACCAGAAAAATGGGGATGATATTGCCTACTGTGTAGGATCATGGTGAGAATCAAATGAGAGAGCACCGTATGTGAAATCTTATAATTGTGGATATTGCTGTCGTTATTATTCCACTGGTAATCGTAGTAGTAGTGGTAGTTACTGTTGTTGTTATCATCATCCACAGATGCACAGTTTTTTTCCAGGCTCCTGCCAGGATTACGATACTATTAACATTTACAATAGATAACTATTTGGCTCACTTAGAGTCAAAGTAGGCAGCAGGCTCAAAGAGCCTTTATGAAACCAAAGGCTTAGTTAGAAACTCCTGGACTAAAATTTCATGACTCACCATGGTGCTTGCTCTGAAATCCAGTCCCACACTCTGACACAAAAGTAGCATTTCATTTCAAGGATCCGCAAAGCATTATCTAGCTCCAGCATGGATGACAATGGTGCAAGCTTGGTCCAGGAGGGGGCTCAGCTCAGCAATCTGGTAGAACCAGAATTTCTCCCCTGCCTCAGAGAAGCACATACACAGTGCTGATGGCAATGGGGCAATGCAAGCTAATTTCAAAAAGGACCTTATTAGAGTTTTCCTCCAAACAACTCCTTGCTCCCCCCTCCCCTCAGTTCCCCTTTCCTCCAGGGGCATTCTCCTGGTGTGAGCAAGGCTTTTGTTTTTTCTTTCACAAGCACCTGGGAATGCCTCCTTCAGGCACAGGGGCTGAGGGTTCTATAAAAGCCCAGGCAGGTTCTAGGTGAGCACACTCCAGGGCCCACCCAGCCTCCCAGCCTCCTGCCCTCCTGGCCAGCACCATGCTCAGCAAGGCCGTGATCTTCGCTGCCCTGTGTGCCCTGGCTGTGGCTTTTCCCTCAGTACCTCCTGGTAAGTGGACCTTTGGAAGGCATTTGAAAATGAGTCTAAAATCCTCACATGGAGTGTGAATGTGTGTGCGTGCGCACTTGGCGGGGAGAGAGAGAGACCTGCTATAAAAGTTGTAAAGCAGCATTGGGTAAGATTTATATCAACTTGGTCTTAAGGTGGCAAGGGCCACTGAGCTTTTAGGGCTTGAGTAGTTGATTGGCTAAAATAAGATTTGGAATATGTTTGTATTGACTTCATAAAGGTAACAGGGTGGGCCAGACGGAATTAGGGTACTTGACTAGAGGACTTCTGAGGTTTTTCTGTGGGTTCCATTCCCTGTTCTGTGCTAAAGAGATGTTATTGCATTTATCTCAGGTTAGAAAGTTCTAGGGGTATCCCCGTGTTATGGTGGAGCGCAGTACATTGGAGGGCTGTAGCAGCTAGCTCGGTCATGGGCAATCGCAATCAGTGGGTCTGGAATGGAAACTTGGGAATCACATTGAGAAAGGAAAGAAATAGCTGTCTTCACCAAGCTTTCACCCAAAAGCTTTCTTTCCTAGCTCTTCCTGAATTCAGGTGGATTTCTCTGGAGGAGGGGAGCTTTTTCATTTGCATTAGAATGGTTATGTTTTGCTGCCCTCTTCCTCCCAGCTCCCTCTCTGCTCCATCTCAATTTGTGAGATGCTGGGTTTGGGCTTCTTTGCTGCTGTGAATGTCTGATGAAGCAAAGCGACCACGTTAGAGAGCTAAGGACTCTGGCCTCTCTGGCAGGGTGCCCATAACCTGCCCCAGTGACAACGCACATCTCTTTTACTGTAGGCCAAGGAGACCCTCGTTGTTGCTCAACAGACATACACGGGTATGATTGTGTGTTTAGGAAGCCCTGGAATGCCTGGATTGTGCGTTCTCTGGGACAGCCTGGAAAATGAAGACCTACACAGTCTAGTAAATGAAAAAGTGGCAAAAGTAGCCCATTTAGTGTCCATTCCTGCTTTACTCCTTAGAAATAGTTATTTTCCTTGGTTTCTATTTTTAGCTTTCAGGAACCTGGAGAATTATAGAGGGGGAGTCTTGGAATGTTGTTCAGCTCCAGTCTGACCGATGCATATTTAGAGGCACAGTACTGAATGCCCCTTCCTAAACCGACCCCTCCAAAGAGTGGCACTGAGCACACCCCCAGGCGGCAGGTGGCGGAAGAGACTCGTGATGAGGCCACATGTGATGCGATGAGGCCACATGTGATGTAGTGTGTCGCCTTATGTTCCATGTTTTCCCCAGAAAAAGATCTAGCTGGGAATGAAAAGGGTGTGGAGAGGGTGGAAATGTTCCCACTGGGAAGTACTTGAGCTGTTCTTTTCCTTTTGGTTTCTCTAGCAGCAACTGATGATGTAGTAGAATCACATGTGGCCGTAGACTCCACCACACAGGAGAACAGGCATGCCGGCTGTAAGTGAGGGTCTGGCTTCAGAGGCGGCCTGGGCAGGCCTGGGTGGGCTCCCAGCTTTTGCCCTCCGGAGGGAAGGCCTGCTTTTCTCCAGTGGACCTGATTCCCTCCATCACCTGTGACCACACCTGTGTCCCACCTTGTCTTCCCAGCATCCGCTCCTGACGTGGAGGCAGCCACTTCCTCTGTGGAAGGAGTCACCATGGCCCCAGGTAAGGATTCCTGTCGTCAGGCATGCAGAGATTTCTCCCCGCCTCCATTTCCTTGCTTACATCTCATTGCCTAGGAATCTCTGACAGTAATTTATACCTTCAGGGATACTTTGGCTGCCTTGTTCTTTGAGGTGGAGTAAACTTTTGCCAAAAGTTCTTTGAAACTTGAGGCAGATTTAAGAATTTTCCCAGAGCATTTTCAAGAATGAAATCTGAATACTAACATGGCTCCAGCCCTGAGGTCTGCCCCGACCTCATCTCTGGGACCAATCTCTGGGCTTCTTTAAAGAGGACAAGCTCCTTGATGTCTCCGCGGGGTTGCTGGATGTGGTGACAAGAATGGGATTAATAACTTCCTTTTCTTTTTCAGCTGATGACAGTACCGTTCAGACAGGGGACTTCATGATTGCGGATTTTGGTAAGTGTAAAATGTTAATTGAACTTAGACTGAACAGAAAAAAAGGGACTTTTAAGCAGCACGAACTAAGCACTGGGTTCTCTCTCTGCTCACTGCTATATCAAGCCTCCATCTTTTCCCCACTTGTCTGTATATCACTTAGTGAAGGGGTCCTAAAATTTCAATGCCTTCTACCCCACAAACAAACCCAGTAGTTTGAGATATTCCACAGATTTTTGCTAAAATTAAGCCTTGAATCTTATTTACAAAAGCACATTTGTAAATAACCTGATTATGTCTACAAATAATAGCTAACTATATGCTAGCACTGCCCTAAGTGTATTGGGGAATTGCAGTAGTAGTCGGAGGAACCTAGACATTGTATTTTAGTGGAGGCTGAAGGGCCTATTAGAATGGGAATAGTCGGATGAGTCTGAATTCTTGCTTCTGCCTCCAGTTGTCTGGTTTGCGGGGTACACCTCCCCTGCAGAATGGTGCTCACCCTCAGAATTTGTAGGGTTCCAGCTTCCCAGCCTGCAGTAAAAGGTCAAAGTTAGCCATGCCCATCCTTCCTTCACAACCCATGGGGTGTCAGGAAAATTCTCACGTTTGACTGAAGAGCAAGAGGCAGCCTCGTGGCCCAGACCCCTCTGTCATTTCTGCTAGAGGACAGGCCCCCACCTCTTTCCACTCCTGTCTATCAAGAGAAGGTTTCAGACTGTGGCAATTACCAACACACTGAGAATCTCTGGTTTGTAATAGGAAGGATGATTTCCCTGGTGGTTTTGCCTTTTAAATTAAGAAATGTATTCCTTTATTTCTAGATGTCCCTTCTGTTTATGACGAAGTGCCCATAACTGGAGTACCAGGTAAGGCCATAAATTTTTGTATTTGTTATTTATTCCTGGTCTTTGAGTGATTGTTCTTGGGAGGGATTCAAGGAGAGACTCAAGAAGTGATCTCTGGTACTCTGTCCCCATTTGTACCCTTCTCATCTGGCACCATGTCTGCTTAGCTGGATCCACTCTTGGGAGAAGAGAGAGTATGGTACTAGCACGTGAACATGGGCCCAGTTCACCTGCTACTTTTAGGGACTTCTGATGTGAGTGGAGACCGGACCTTTAACCAAATCCTTCTTGTGGAGTGTATTTACATTCCATTTCCATTGGTAGTGGTTCAGCCCTGGCAAAGTGACTTGGCAATTAGGAGAAAGAATGTTTGGTGCCACACACTCAGTGGAATCCTGCATTTACTAATACTACTAGAGATGTTTAACAGAATGCTAGACATATTGTGAATTATACTTACTGGAAGTTAATGAAACCATTTCTTTAATTACATACCAGCCAAGCATCTCCAGAGCTTGCAGATTTCTTCTCTCTTGTCCCTGGTATCTTAGGAGAGACTTGATACCATATTCAATGCTATTTTTAATCCTTGTAAAAAGGTTCCAAACTTAATACTTTCTAGATGCCAAGATCATCTATGAAATCTAAGAAGGTTAAAGACAACCCTTTTCCTCTCTGAGGTTTATCTTCCAAGCCCAACTGACTAGATTTCAGTGACCTAATGGACATAGAATAAACAAGGCATCCGCCTTGAGCTTTCCAAGATTCCTTCCTTCTGTCTCTTTAGGTTGTGATTCCAGTCCAAATCATGGAGTCTTATCTAATGGAGAACCTGGAAAAAAGCCATCAGGTTTTCTGATGCATAGAACATATAATTCAGTCAAAACTTTAACACCTAAGCACTCTGAATCAAGAGTTCTGAATTTTTATACTTTACCTCACTCTTGGCATTTTTGGAAGTTCCTAAAGTGGTTCCTTCACGCAGTAAAATGGACACGTAGACAGTGTCTGTATCTCACTTAAGGCGCAAGAGTTGGAGGGAGGATAAAGAATTATGCCTTAAAGAGATTAAGTCACATACCCAAGGTTGCAGTGCAAGTGAGGAGTGCTGATTTTTCTTGTTCTTTTTGGTAACTCCTGTTTTGTTTTGTTTTTGTTTTTTTTCATTTAGGTGATGCAGAATCTCCATCAGTTGTGTTTGTCAGTGTATAGAAGATTCTGAGCTTTTGAACAAAACTACCACTATGCTAAAGGAGATTGCATAATTGTAGAAAATGAGAGAAACATAGGTTGTACCCAGCTGAGGGTAAACAGGAAGGCATTAATCTTGGCTGTGTGGAGCGAATTGAACAAGAATGGGCGGGAGGGGAATATTTCTTTGCTGTAGTCCCAGTTAATATAGGCTCAATAAATGTTTGTTTGAATTGTATTTTGAGAATGGTTTTTATTTTATGAGGGAAAAGATTGCTTGGTTGTCATATGTATAATAATTCTATTCTCTGATACTTCGTAAACTGCTCCAATACTTGACAGAGGCCTCAGGAAAACATGAAGTGAACCTATGGAAAGTATATTAGTTTTCGTATTGTTGCTATACAACATTATCACAAACTCTGCGGCTTAAGAGAACATGAATTTATTACAGTTTTGTAGCTCAGAAGTCTGAAATCGGTCTGACTGCTTTATATCCATGTGTCAAGGAAAAGTTCCATTCTGGGGGCTCTAGAGAAGAATCCCACTTTCTTGCCCACATTCCCTGGCCCTCTTCCATCTTCAAAGCCAGCAGTGGACAGTTGAGTCTCACATCACGTCACAACATGTCACATCACATCACATCACCCTGGCACTGACTCTTCTGCCTCCCTCTTCTACAGTAAGGACCTTGTAATTACATTGGGTTCACCTGGATAATCCTAGATAATCTATTTTAAGGTCAATTGATTAGCAACCTTAATTCCCCTTTACCACGAAATTTAACATATTCACATATTCACTGGTTCTAGGAGTTAGGAGGTGTGCACCTTTCGGGGGCCATCATTCTCCATATCACAGACAGGGTAGATACCTTCCTTACTGCCCTAGACCTGGTCTGGTTCAGCAAGGCAGGAAGATAGTCACCCAGGCCTTTTTTCATGTTTACACTAGACTTTTGCAAAAGGGTGTAAGTTTATGTAAAATTAATTGGCATTGCATATATTTGTACTTGCAGTATTTATATGCAAACATGTAAATGACAAACTAAAATGACAAAAGTTAACTTTGAGTTTGCCTGCGTTTGTAAGTTGAGGTGCTGCATCTCTCAGAGTGGTGTGTAGACTTGGGAGTGGGATATATGGATTCGAGTTGTAGCTGTGCCACTTAATGTGTTTCATCATTTCTGAACCCCAGATCCCTCTTGGAAAATGACTTAGTTAAACCAAGTAAACTTGAAAGTTCTTTTTTGATCTTTAATATACCAATGTTAACAATATCCCAATGTTTTGAATCGTTATTAGCTTGCCTCAGGGAGAGACATTCTGATTCACCAGTAGTTTACATACAACATGTAATAAATCCCTCACTCTTATTATGAGTTTGCACCAGAGCACATCAGATTTTAGGACTTGTTTTTTTCTGGCTCTATCAAGCCCCTTGTCTCAGGGATTTCCTTCCAAACATAAAAGAAGTCCCACGGCCTTCCCTGATATCTTTTAAGAATATAAGAGTATTCTATTCTTCTGGTTACTATTTTTTCAAATTCTCTTCTTATTTTTTCTTTTTTTAATTTCAAGAAGATTTCCACATGGAATTTGGTAATAGACCATTAGGATGACTTATGAAATTTAGCCAGGAAAAAAAGTGTTAGGAGACTCAAAGTAGCCACTCACTGGTATCTATCCAGAATGGAAAAAGGTTTCATTTTGAATTCCAGCTGATGAATAAAAGTGGCTGCCTAGAGAATAACGAGGCGGGATTGGTTAAATGGGGAGTTGTAGCACTGTGCCATGCACATAGCTGCCCCTTGTACAACTGGCTTAGATGGGGCCATTTAGGACTAGTGTGAACATCAGGGGAGTGAAGCCCTTGGGACAGGCCAGGGGACTCTAACACACAGAGCAAGCAAAGGCGAGGAGTCCACTCTGTGTGTGTGTGCTCACAATAGCAGCTACCCGTGAAGGTTACTTGTGGACTAAGCTGAGACTTTGTGAGGTTATTTACAGTATATGTACAATATTATTTAGTCAAAACCACTTTGTTCCAAAAGTTAATTGTACAAAATATAAATAATATCAAATTTGTATGACTTATATAAAAATATAAATGCTGGGTAAATTTTCATAATGGTGGTAGGCTATTCTGTTTCTCTACTCCAGAGATCCCCCAATTTGGTTGAGTTTAGATTATTTTTATTTAATGCAATTCTTGATATGTTTGGTTATAAAGTCCATTTTACTTTATGTTTCCTGTTTATCTTATTTTTTCCTCTGTTTTTATGTCTTGCCTTCCTGTGTTATTTTAAAATTTATTTCAAATTCCATTTTGGCTTATCTATAGTAATTTTTTTTTTTTTTTGGAGAAAAAGTCTGGTTTTGTCACCCAAGCTGGAGTGTAGTGGCATGATCACAGCTCACTGCAGCCTGGAACTCCTGGGCTGAAGCGACCCTCCTGCCTCAGCCTCCCAAGTAGCTGGGACTACAGGGGCACACCACCATGCCCAGCCATCTATGTAGTATTTTTAAGTGTATTTCTTTGTACAGATACTTTTGGTGGATGCTGTAATTTTACATCACATGTATAAAACTTACTACAGTCTAACAGTGTCAACACTTTGCCACTTTGAGTGAAGTGTAGAAACCTTGTCCTCCTATATAGGTCCCTTTACCCTCCTCTGTATATAATCGTCTTAAATATTTTTCTACATTTAATTAGAACTATATCAGATACTCTTATAATTTTTACTTAAACTGTCAAACATATTCATAAAAGTAAAGAAGAAAAGGAAGATGTATTGTATTTACCTGTATGTTTCCCTTTACATTGTTCTTTCTTCTTTCTGGTGTTTCTAGTTCATTTTTGTCATTTCTTTTTTGTTTAGAGAAATTCCTTCAGCTATTTTCTAAGGTCTGTTTGCTGGTGACATATTCTATTCGTTTTTCTTCATCTAACTTTGTTTCTTTCATTCCTGAAAGATAAATTTACTCAATATAGAAATGAGGTTTTACAATTCTTCTATTTCAACACTAGATGTCTCACTCCCTTGTGGCTTTTGTGTGTTTCTGATGATGTTTTCTGCTTTCATTTGTATTGTTTTCTCCCCTATAGATACTTTCTTTGTCTTCATTTTCAGATATTTGACCATGATGTACCTTGATGTGGATTTCATTGTTAGTGTCTCATTTTCACAAGGTACAAAATATGACTTGGGCAATGTTTTTGAAGAAACTGTGTTCAAGCAATAAGCAAAAATTTGACAATTGAAGCTCCATCATCATTTGATTTTAAGTCTGCCTGATGAGACTATTACTTAGTCCTCACACTTTATTGCTTGTCTGTGTGTGTGCATGTGTGTACATGCATGTGTACATGTGTGTTAGCAGTGGTTCTATAGCCAAAAGTGACGTTGGTCAATATCTGTATTAGTATAGCCCAGACTCTGTCATTCATGGCATGTATTTACATATGTGTATCACACTGAGCTAAATTTTTTGATGACATAGAGATCATTTTGGTTTAACTTTGATATGTATGAGGATAGCACACACTCGGGCACACATAGATGACAGAAGGTTGACCCTCACCCTGCACGGGCCCACAAGAATTGTCCAGAGTTCTCTGGATCTGGCCTTAATCAGGGAAGCCTAGGTGTAATAGAACATAGGTGACCTAACACATTCTGTTGTTACTAATATCCTTCTGGGTTATTAAAACAAAAGTGGCCATAGAACCGCCATGGAATTTCTACAGTAGAACAAAATGAATACATAGTTTCTGCCTTAAAATTCTGACTACACTCTTAGGCTGTGTAAATCTTGGGCTAAATCTTGATTCTTCTAATCACAATGAATTTATAATTTTAGAAAGCCAAGAGGGAGACTGGCTAGAGAGTCGTCTATCAAAGGTTTATTTAGAGAAACTAAACCAGAGAGGTGCTGGACTTGGGAACCACTGTGGGTCGCTGAAGAGGCCATGAGAAAAATTCTATTCTGAAAATAGGACAGTCAAATGAAAGCCTGTACAATGAATGGAGGGAGGCCCTGCCTCTTACCCTGGCCAGCTCCAAAGTGCCAGCAGTGAGGATGATGTTTGCAGGTGAGGAGATGGGAGGGTTTTTCTATAGGATCAGCACTAAGAGACAGCATCTGGATGTCTTCACAAAATAGCTACCAGGGCACCCAGTCCCCCTACGGTGAGGCACACGATTCTCCAAATCTCTTGCAGTACACATGGAACTTTTTTGAAAGTCTCGATTTCTAACTCGTAAGTATAAACAGAATTCAAAGGATCACCAACAACTGAAGAAAATCCTCATCAAATAAAAGGAAAAAGACTAATTCAGAGAAAACAGAGACAAGATAAGGAGATGTAGAAACCTTTTAAAGATTATAATTAATATATTCTGAGAGATAAGAATAGATACTGTGATCTTGATACAGAATAGGATGGTATCAAATAAAGGATTGATCAGAAAAGAACAGTGGGTAATTATAGATTTAATTGCTGGTAAGTTCAATAAAATATCAAGTTAAGGAACGCCCCATAAAATAGAAAGAACAAAAAGGCAAGGAGATGGTATAGCGTGAAAGAAATTTAAAAATTCAATAAACAGGAATTTCAGACAAAGAAAACAGTGAATATGTTAGGAAAGAAATGATAATGAAATCCTACATTTTCCAGAACTTAAGGATAACTTCTTTATATTGAAAGGTCCCAGTGATTATCCATGAGCCTAAACGTGACTTGTAGCACCCAGCACAGAAAAACAAAGGGGGGCCCACATACTTTATTTCTAAATATTCACAAGTTATAAAGCAATCTAGAGCCTTAGTGCAGGTCACATTTCCAAATCCTGCAGCGTGTCCACTGGACATTGCCCTTTGACCTTGCCTAGGACTAAAGGAGTATGTGCTTCCCTGCACCAACCCTGACCCTGCAAGCATAGAGGTGGGAGGAGGCGGGGTTGGAGGTGGGGCAGGGCTGCCTGCCAGAATAGTGGGGTGGAAGCTGGGTTGGGGCCCAGGGCTGACCTAGCAAAGCTTCCGTGGGAGCCGGCTAAGCAGCTAGGCAAGTTTGGCTCCTTCATGCCTCACTTTTGATTGAGGATGCCCAGGAAGGTCTAAGTACCTCCCCAAACTACACCACTGGGCATAGGAGTGGTAGGGAGTGGAGGTATTGGGGCAGGGGGTGGGGGAGGCGGGTGGATGAACCTATCTGCCTAGATGAGCCATTTCTTCTATTTAAGCTAACTTTAAGAAAAAACATGCATTTTTCCCCCTCTGGTGCCCCAAATCAGAAGCTGTTTTCTCTTTTCAAATTCTCAAATCTGCATCCTTAGGCCTGGAGAGACCTATTTCAAGCTGTGCCCTCTTCTCCCATAATGCCTGATTATTTTTGCTGAACTTTTAAAATATTTCCTAATGAGAATATAAAGAAGAACCATGCCTTTGGTTTTGGTGTTCACATGGAGCCCTGTATAATGTTCAGGGCACAGGACAGGGGCCCCTTAGAATACTGGGTGTCCAGTATAATAAGTGGAAAACAGACCCACATCAACTTATAGCTAATTAATTTAGGGATTAGGAAGATCCCAATGATCCAGTCATATAAAAGGATTGAGAATTAGAAGAATAGTGAAACAATAGAAGTCAGAAAACAGTAGAATGGTGCTGTAAAAATACTGAGTGAAAATAATATTGAAACTAGAATCTCATATCCAGTTTACTAACCGTGTGCTAGATTAAAATCATTCCCAGACATGAACGATCTTGAAATGTTTTGCCTCTCATGCAGTCATTTGCAGCAGGCTGCTACAGTAGTGTGTACTTCACTAAAAAGAAAACCAAGAATGGGGAAGGCATTAACTCAGGGTATGTATCACGCTCCTTGAGACGGACAAAAGGGAATTTCTAGGGCAAAAGCAGATTATCTGACATGGTGAGAGTGAGGAAACTTGTACTGAGAGAGATTTTGCAGGCCTTTTGGAAGTTGCAGGAAGACTTAGATGCTTAAAGAAAAATGAATGAGGAAAAAATAATTATTTACATCAGGAGGAAAAAAGATTTTCTAAGGAAGAAAATTTAAGTGTAATTGACAGATGATTTTAGGTGCAGGGTATTGTTGACATTAGTGACTGTAGGATACAACTGTGAACACAAACAGCAAAAAATATCTCCTCTTTCTAGAAAAAAATCACCACCCAAGAAACTTTAGTTCTTGGGATTGGACAACTCACTTCCTAGCAGGGCTTACTAGGAGAGAGCAGACTGAGGCCTATCATTCACCCACCTGTGTACAGGTTGGAAACAATTTGGGAGAGTGAGGTTGTTATAGAGGTAAGGTGGGGAGTGAGAGCCTGGAGATGGAGACTTTTCCTTCTCCTCTCTAGGCACTTACTCTCTGCACCAATGTCCGAGACTCAGAGAATCACTTAGAATGGATGGCCTCTCCTTAGGGTTGTTGACATAGCAACTGGATTTTCCCCAAACAAGTGAAACAGAGATAAAGAGACAATGAGAGAGAGAGAGAAATTATAGAACAAAGGATAAGACCACAGTTTGTTTTATACCATAATTTCAGAGGTGACATGCCACCACTTCTGCCATATTCTGTTGGTCACATAGACCAACTCTGATGTACCACGGTGGGGACTACACAAGAGTTTCACTATCAGAAGGTAGGGAACTTGGGTGCTGGCTGTCTCATAATGACAACTGTCTTGATACAAAAATGAAGCAAACTAGAAAGAAGCACTAGAAATTTTGAATAAAACAGTACTATGATCTTAAATCTGTTATGTGAAGAGTGATGGTTGGGTTAAGAGTAGAATCGTTCTTTGGAGCAAGCTAGAAATGATGCTTGCCGAGAGGGGCTGTTAGTGATACAAGTTGTGAGAAATGGTTGCATTTGAGATTTGTTTTGAAGGTAGAACTTCAAATGACAGAATTTTGCTATTGGACCAGATGTAATGTGATGTGTGAGGAATAGAGAGGAGTCAGGTAGATGAATATAGGTGTGATTTATTGTGATAGAGATTTGGGGGAGGTTTAACTTCATGGCTGCAGGAGGGAAGGAGGAGAGTTAGAGGAAACCAAAGAGAGAATGTGGGATTATGAGGTCCCTGGACATATTGTGAAAGTCTTCCAAAAGGAAGAGTATGATCAATGGTGTCCAATTACTGAGAGATCAAATGAGGTGCAGGACTGAGAACTGACTCCTGAGTTGGGTGGAATGGGGTCACAGATGACCTCGACAGAAGTGCAGTGGTAAATACAAAGGCTTCTATAGAATGGGTGGAAGAGAAAATGGGAGGGGAGGAGGGGAGGGCAATAATGATAGACATACTTTACAAGAACTCTGCAATAAATGCGGCAGATAAATAGTGTTGTAGATGGAGAGGCTTTAAAAGTGTAGGGATATAATACCATAGGTTTGTACTTACTGTTTCGATCTCATAAAGAAGCACAAATTGAAGATGCAGGGGAGAAAAGGGATGTAATTGCAGAAGCAAAATCCTTGATTAGGAGAATATGGTATGGAATTCGGTGCGACAGCCATAGATGTGAGCAGGGAGGCTTCACCTGGAGAACAGGAGAGAAGCCAGAGAATAGGCTCCAGGTGCACGTGGGTTTGTCCACTTGCTGTTGCTTATGGTGAGGTCATTCTGTTCTGATTTCTTTGAACTTTGCTCTGAAATTTTGCTACCTTCATTAGGGTATGGCCAATGTTAAATATTGAACCCTCCTTGCAATCCTCTTTTAACATGGTGTGTTATTTTCAGCACAATGTTGACTTGTTTATGTACTACTGATTATTTTTCCTAATGGAATATTCTTGGATTCCTGTATGTTTTATTTAATAAACATCACAGAATACTAATACTGCAGAGTGCTAAGAGAAGAAAAAAAAGGAAAGAAATTCAAAAACTTTTTATAGTATTCTAAATTTTAGAAAAATTTAAATACATTAAGATTATGTATTTTTAATGATATAAAAATTAAATATTAAAGTATATGGTTTCTATTGACATTGGAAGTGACAATCAGAGGTGATTGGATGTGGCTTCCGCTCAACTTCCTTCATCCCTCGAAGGATTATATTATATTCAACTTTTCCTTTAGCTCCTTGAGTCAAATTAAGTTATTTACATTAACTTACAATAATCCTTATTTTTCTGAAATTTTTAACAATCATAATGAAGTTTTACTATAAATTCCTTCCCCCTTAAAATACATCATGAATGATTCTTTACAAAATCCACTCAGATTTTTTCAAAGAACGATGAGGATGTAGGGAAGAAGAGAATGGAACAATGAAAAGATAGAGAGAAAAGAGTTACTGAGTCTAGAGAGACCTACATTCGATGTCTCGTTAGAGCAGTAATCCTAGGCATATAACAATATTCATTTATCTAGAAACCAGGATCAACTATTCTGGAAATTTTAAGGATTCCTCAGTCTCTGCACCTTACTCTCAATTATCATATGTGCCTTGTTTGTTAAAATTACAAGAATATTGGTAAAAGATCTGAAAGTAATTTTTTTTTTAAAATTTGCATTTGTGCTATAGAATCCAGAAGTAGAGAGGGACAATGGGACACTTTCACGTGGCAGCTGGTTTGATTATGTAGGACAAAGGAGGAGAAAAGCTTGCTGGGAGTATCAGTAAGAAGAGGTCTTGGATGTTCTTAGATTATGTTCCTGGCCCTCAAATTCCAAACTCACAAACACCCAAAAAGGGAGACGACAATCAGAAATTGCATGCTGATTATTTTATTGATACATTGAAGTGATAGTTATGATCACAATATTCTAATGTCATGGCTTTTCGAAAGACTCTTATCTTCTTCTTCACTCTCTGAAACAAACAAGAAAGTTTATAGACAAGACATGACATGCAAGGAAGCGTCTAATCCCTTGCTGGTGTTACGGAAGTGAGGTAGGTGAGAGCCCGCCTTCTCTCCCTCTCTTTTCTCCCATCTCTCTTACCTTCCTAATTTCTTTCTGTTCACTATTTCTATGCATCTAGCACATAATGTGTTCTAAATTGTTGCTTACAAGATGATGAAATAAGATTATTCTTAGGTGGTTTATGTTTTGGTGGCTGTTGAAAATGTTCAATGTTATATATGCCAAGATGCCCCCTGCAACATAGCCTATAATAGTGAAAAACTAAAGTCACCCTAAATGTCAGTTGACAAGGGTTGTTAAAGGAATTATGGTGGTATAGCCACACAACAGAATAGTATACAAGTGTAGAAAACAAACAAACAAACAAATAAGAGCACAATGAACTGAAAAGATCTACACGTCTATGAACTGATGACGAAGTTTTCTAAGACACCTGTTATCAAATATGAGCAACATATAAATCTTCATATAAAGTTAGATGTCAATTGTAGAGAAAAAATTATATGTGCTTATAAGAATATAAATATTTCTAAGAGTGTACAGACGAATCAATGGTAGTGGGTTCTGGAGATGGGTGTAGGGAGATAGAATGAGATATGCCTTTGAGGTTTAGCTTCTTTCCTTTCTGTTCAGTTAGGTGTGTTTTTTGTTGGTAACTTGAGCTTCAGTTAATTAAAAAGGATTTCAAAAACTATACAATACTCAGCAGAAGCAAGTGAAATATTAAGATGAGATATTGGGACTGAGAGGCCTGGGAGATGGTGAAGCAGGACTGAGCAGAGTGATCTGGTGGAAACCTGAGATGGAAGTCAGTGAGTCTGAGCACAGGACACACAGCACCAAAGGGAGAACACAGCTCTACCATCTCATTATGACCCAATGTAAGACAGGTAACTCATAAGAAAAAGAAAATTTGAGGGCACTGCTCAAAATAAGAATTACCTTAAAGAGTTTATTAAAAATACAGAGATTTGCAACCCTATCCCACACTATCTGATTAGAAATCTTTATGAATGGGCCTGGTACTATGAAATTTCAACGTTTATAGTCAATTCATTGACACAATAAAGTTTGAGAAGTGTATCAATGAGGACCTTTGATTGAGAATAAATGTGAATCATACCTGTCTCTGAATTGTAGATTCCTTGGCCTTGGGGAGGTCCTTGTTGTCGGCCCCATTTAGGAGGTCCCTGTTGTCAGCCATCTTGGGAAGGTCCTTGTCTT
Organism: Eulemur rufifrons; assembly: GCF_041146395.1. Taxonomy (NCBI): domain Eukaryota; kingdom Metazoa; phylum Chordata; class Mammalia; order Primates; family Lemuridae; genus Eulemur; species Eulemur rufifrons. The sequence continues at coordinate 10,596,559 of NC_090998.1, forward strand.
TGGCCCCTTAGGGAGGTTTCTGGGGAGGACTCTGTTGATTGCCTCCTTGTCCCGGTGGTCCTTGAGGTTTGCCAGGATCACTTTGTTGCTCTTGGCCTTCCTGCTGCTCTAGACCATCCTCTTGGTTGGTTTCCATCCTCAGCAGGTTGTTCCTGGGGTTCCTGTTGTGGGCTCTCAGCATTTCCTCCATCTGCATGGGTAGGACACAAAAGTAGACGAGCTCAGTGCTGGAAGGCACTTCTCCCTCATTACCCCTCTCACCTCATCATTCAGAGATTTTCTCTCAGCTTCCACCCTCCCTCCTGCCCACTGCTTCCTTATGCAGGTCCCCTCTTCATCCCTACCCTGGTGATAAAGAAAGTCTAACTTCATACACCTGGGACAAGCATGTGCCCTTCAAATTGGTGAGAAAGGAGGTCTTGTACATCTCAGAATCTCCAGAAAGTGTGTCCAAGGACAGAAGAAAAGCAAACAGATTATAAATATCAGTTATGTCACCAGTTACATATTGACCACTATGGTAATTTGCTAACTGTGACCCCAAATCTGTGCTCTGAGCCCTGTATGCAAACCAGTGCTGGCTCCTCAGGCTCCAAGCCTGAGTAGAGAAATACTACTAGAAAGAGAAAGACAAAGTGAAGGCCCCACACGGGATTCACTGGGTAGCTGTGACACATATTCACCTGCTGCAGGGACAAAGGTGAGTAAAGAAACACAGAGAAAAAAGACCCAGACAGCATTTCTTTGCATGGTTCCTGAAGCCAAGGAACTGTGGGAGGAACACAGGGGAGGAAGGAAGAGGCTGAGGCTCTCAGGAGGATGGAGGAGTAAGAGTGAGGACACTTCCCCTTCCTCTGCCCTCTCTCAGCAGTCAGCCCTGGCCTGGGGCATCAGGCAACCAACACCTGCTGTCATCTCAGCCAGGGGATCTGTCAGTCAGGGTTGTGGCCCTGCTCATGGTCCCCAGAGGCAGGGTCAGGTGAGGTTTGGCTGTGTCTGTAGGAGCACTCACAGTAATCAATTCCTGGTGAGGAAATGATGATGAGACGACCCGGTAGAGCTGGAAAATCCTAAGGGAAACTAGGAATGGAAAGTCGATTGAGGATTATTGGAATTTACCTGATGATATGACAGGAGACTCTTCAGACTGGGCATCTAGGAAAACAAGCACAGGATGCGATTAATGTCACATCACAAATCTTTCAGGGCTCTCAAGTGTTTTACAAGGATAGGGGACTTCTGTCCATATTCCGTATATCACCTAAGTTAACTCCCCTCCCCTGCCTGTGATGCTGCTGGAAAGGGAGGAAGTCGTGAGGAGGCGGCAGGATTATTACTATGCAGAGTGTCAACCATGAACTCAAAATAGAAAAGCCCTTTTTGTCCTCCCTGGGATCCCTCAAACCATAATGCTAATTGAAGTGCTCTGGGTATTTCAATGTCCTATTTTAGTATCTTATCATCCTCATTCCTCTCTAAATATTTTGATTATATTAACATGCTTCCTTTAGAAGAGCAACCAGGAGTAAACACTAGGATATAATCTTATACAACTGGCTCACAACATATTGAAATATTAAATATGTGTGGGAGAAAAATGAGACTATTAGGTCCTAATATTTGTTTATCTCTATGTAGAGAGAGACACGTTTATTATCTGAATGTCTATCTCTGAACTAGCTAACATTTCAACATGTTTATAGTCAATTCATTGACATAATAAAGTCGATGTTTGTTCATCTCTTTCATCGATACTGCACCCAGGGTACAGCGAGGCTGCAGTCACCACTGTCAGCTTTGATCACTATGGTAGCTTCACTACTGGGCTTCCCTGATCAGACTTTCCAACCTCCACTCCATCCTTCACAGCACAGGGAGATCTTTCTAAAACTGCAAATCTTACCCTGTCATTCCTTCGGTTGAAATTCTTTATTTGATTCCAATTTTAGTTTAAATACAGTATGAGGCCTTGGCATGGAATGAGGACTTCACTGGACTTTTCCTTGGCTTTAGAACTCTGTAGCCCCATCTCTCTTCCCATCCCCCTGTCCTCTCACCTTCCTCACCCCTGCAGTGTGGCCTCCTAAGCCCCAAGCTTCTCTCCCCTTTGTTTGCCTTCATTCATGCTCTGTGCTGCAGTCAGGGCCAGCAAGGCCACTTAGAGCAGGTCCAGCAGCATCTTGGAGGAGGCTCAGTGTTTGCTCCCCCAACTCCATGCTGGGAGAATCAGGGCAGCTCCCTTTATGAAGACGATCTGAACAATGGCACCTTTGAGCTCCCTCCTGGGTGGACCTCACCACCTGACAGCAGAATAGGTTTACCTTTGTTCACAAAAGGTCAACTGCATCCCTTTTCGGCCATTAGCCATGCAGGATGGGTCAGGTAGGATGTTGTTAGTGTCTGCTTCCAAGAGGTACAAATTTTGTCCTGGGAAAAGTTTTTGAATAAACTGTATCCAAGTACTCAGCACAAATATTTGATTTGAATCATTTGATCTTCAGTCTGGTTGATGAGACTGTAACTGTGTCCTTCGTTTGCGTTGTTCATGTGAGGGTGTGTGCATGCAGGTGAGTATATGTGTTTCTAAAGTGATCTTATAGCCAAAAATGAAGAATGACAAAATCTCTGGCAATTGTTATAGCCCAAACTCCCTCATTCATGATATGTGTATATATATGCATATGATATTTTGCTAAATTTTTGATGATTTAGAGATCATTTCTGTGATATTTTGAGATGTGTGAGTACAATACACACTTGGGCACACATGGATGAAAGAAGGTTGTCCCTCAGCCTGCTCAGGCCCACAAAGATTGTCCAGGATTCTCCGCATCTGGCTCTAATTAGAAAGGCCTTGGTGTTGAAGAACACAGGTGATCTTACCCATTCTATTCTTACTAATACTGGCGAAGGAGTTATTGAAGGAAAAGCAGGTGCAAAAACCACCATGGGATTTCTAGAGCTGCACAGAATGAACACACATTTCCTTGAATCAGCCATGCTATTTCATCTCTTTAAAAAGTCTTCTTATTTGGTCTGCCCCATTGTGAAAATGTTGTATATTATTGTATTTGGTAATTATTTCTTCTGGGGAATATTTTTTAATTATTCCCACTGATAATTGAGTGGCCACAATAGCACATTTAAATAAGATATTATGATACCCTCATCGAGGCCTCAAATGCATTGCATTGATCTTCTTTTTTTAGATGGTTTCTTTGTTATCTGTTTCTCAGATTGTTCTTTAACACAGAGCATTTTTTCTACAATATTCTGAAATTCATTCCCCCAACTCTCCTTATGAAAATTATTTGTTGATATTCTGTGTTCTAATTTTATCCTCCCTGTGTTTACTTTTCATCTTATATCCTTCTTTTTTCATGCATTTTGAGAGAATTTATTTATTTAATTTTCTAAATAAGAGTCTATAGTACCCCTCACTACCTTTGTTTCATTTCTGTGTTTAAAAATTGAACTCAAGATCTTGTGCTTTCTATAAAGTCCTTTTAGAGTGCCCTCATTGGTAGCTTTCTTTTCAGCTGTTCTTCTTAATATGAGTTATAGCAGGAAGTTTCCTGCTCATGCTTTTATATTTTTTATGGAAAATCTAGGTTTGTCAGTATCACTGGCTGTAATGTATCATTTCAGACCTTGTGTAGCTCATATGTTATTGCTCAATTTGGGGCCGTGCTGGTGGTAATGTGAGGACAGCATGGTTGGAGGTTCAGCAGGCAGGGCCAGGTGACTGGAGATCCTGAAGACAGGACCCTTGACCTGTACGAATGAGGACGCTCTGCTAAGCATATGCGTGTCTCCTCTGGTCCTTCCCAAGGGTTGTAGGTAGCATGAGGGAACTTCATGAAGTTAGTGAAAGGATGAAATTAAAGATTAAAATAGAAATAGAAACTTTATTCCTCAATATAAACTCCAAGATCAAGACTCTTGAACTAAAAGCCTTTTAGTCTGTCCATAAATAATTCAGGGTCCTGGGAATTTAACCATGTTAATGCAGTCTTATTTACATTAATAACTAAAGAAATATAGGTTACCTTTAAAGATTTTTTAAGATTAGGAAAGAAAAATAAGTCTTAAGGAGATATTTTGACTGTCAAGTGGAAGGCTAATGATTTCCTAATGAAATGCTCTCAAAATTGTCCACATTCTCCTCATGTGATGAGAGGCATGAGCAGAACTATTGTCGTGGTGGAAAGAACTCTCTGGTGAAACTTTCCTCGGCTTTTTTCTGATAAAGCCTTGGATAACTTTCCCAAAACACTCCCATAATAAGCAGATGCTGCCATTCTTTGGCACTCCAGAAAGCCAACAAGGAAAATGCCTCAAGCATCCCAAAACACTGTTGCCATGACCTTTGCTCTTGACTGGTCTGCTTTTGCTTTGACTGGACCATGTCCACCTCTTGGTAGCATTGCTGTGATTGTGCTTTGTCTCTGTGATCCTATTGGTAAAGCCATGGTTCATCTCCTGTTAAAATTCTTGGAAGGAATGCTTCAGGATCTTGAGCCTACTTATTTAAATTTGCTTTCAAAGATCTGCTCTTGTCCTCAGCTGTACTGGGCACAACAGTTTTGGCACCCATTGACTGGACAATTTGCTCAACTTTTCCATCAGAATTGTGCAAGATGAACCAGGTAAGATAGCTATGGTGCCAACTGTTGTTTCTGCTTTTAATCATCAGCCCTCTTCAATGAGGACATGAAAAAAATTAAATTTTTCATTGTAAATCAATGTGGATAGTCTGCTCCTTCAGGTTTCATTTTCTACATCCTATCATCTCTTCTTAACATGAGTAATCCATTTGAACTGCTGATATCTTTGGGCATTGGTCCTATAAACATTTTGTAAAGTACCAGTGATTTCACCATTTTCCACTCAAGGTTAACTGTCAATCTGATATTTGTTTTTGCCTCAATTTTAGCAGAATTCATGTTGGCCTGATAGGTCTTCTTTCCTATTGTATACTTCTTAGTACCTGAAGGTAGGTCCTGTTCATACATGCCATAACAACTCAGTATGTGTTTATACTGGTGCAAAGAATCTTGAAATTAATGTATAGTTCTTTCTATAATATGCATTTTATATGATAACTTGAAGATTCCTTACATTGCAGGAAGGCTTCCTAATACAATAGGGTGGGCTACAGGTAACTGCCACTGTTTCCTGACTAGGCAGATTGTTTTTTCCCCACTGGTATAAATACTGATATTTTCTGAAGGGGAAATATATTACCACTTGACAATTCTTCTCTGGTTATGTAGGTATCCAAACAATTGTAGCTAGGATATATGTGCTTTAAGGGAGGCAAAATGTAGTTGCTTGGACCTAGCAGGTGCTCTGATATGTTTGAGATGACTGTCTATGATTTCTCCAGACACTACTTGAGAAGAGAAACTAGAGAAGAGCAGTCCTGTTAGGTGGTTAATGGCAGGCGTTGAAGTAGAAAAGGAAGATCAGAGAGGAGGAGCAGAGGGGAGTGGTAGGGGATGTGCCTCATAGTGTGTATGGCTGGAGAACTGGCAGTCCTGGTGGAAGGCATGCTTTCCTTGGCTTGGTGAGTACAGGAAGAAAGCAGATGATGTTTTAAATATCACTCAGGTCAGGCCATTTCCATGACCTTCTCCAGTGTATACAATGAGTGAAAGAGATTAGAATATCAGGAAAGAATAAACATCAGCTATGAACTCACCAGACACATCCAAAACAGAGGGTATGGAAGAACTGAAAGAGACACTGTCAGTGAGGTAGGTGGGGTGAGAGTGAGGAGCAGAACTGCAGCAGGAGCTGATGCTCAGGTGTGTCAGAGCCCTCAAGCCATTCTCTGTTGACTAATGTGGATATTAAACTTAGCATATCCCAATACAATTTTTGCAAAAGAAGATAGACAAATGGCCAAGAAACTCATGAAAAAAATGCTCAATATCACTATTCATCAGGGAAATGCAAATTAAAACCAAACTGAGATACCATCTTATGCCTATCAAATGGCCATTATTAAGATATCAAAATAAAACCCCAGATATTGGCATGCATGCAGAGAAAAAGGAATGGTTATACACTGTTGGTGGGATTGTAAATTAGTACAACCTGTATGGAAAACAGTATGGAGATTCCTCAAAAGTACTAAAAGTCAACTCCATTCAAACCAGCAATCCCACTAATGGGATTTCTCACCCAAAGGATGAGAAATTATTATGTCAAGAAAACATCTGCACTCAAATGTTTATCACAGCACAATTCACAATTGCAAAGATATGGAATCAACCTAAGGGCTCATCGATGGATGAGTGGGTAAAGAAAATGTGTGTGTATACACATACACACACACACACACTCACACTTCCACACCATGGAGTATTACTCTTCCAGAAAAAGAAATGAAATAAAGTTTTTTTGCAGCAACTTGGATGGAATTAGAGAAAATTCTTCTAAGCAAAATATCCTAGGAATGGAAGAACAAATACCACATGTTCTCACTAATAAGTGGGAGCTCAGTGATGGGTACCCACCATCATATAGTGGTATAAAGAACATTGGAAATTAAAAGTGGCAGTGTGACAGGGGGGTGGGGGACAAAACATACCTGTCAGGTACAATGTACACTACTCTGGTGATGGACACACTAAAAGCCCTGACTTCAGCATTATTCAATTCATTCATGGAATGAAAAACTTATATCCCCTAAATATTTTGGAGTTAAAAAAAGAGAATTCTTGACTTCCATTTCTAAAACTTACCCTCCCCTGAATTAGTTTGCTATAGATGCTCTAACAAAATACCACAGATTGGGTGGCTTAAAACTCGGAGATTTTATTTGTCACATTTCTGGAAGTCCAAGTCCAAAATCAAGGTGTCGGGAGGTTCAGTTGTTCTGAGCCCTCCCTTCTTGGCCTCCAGGTGTCCACCTTCTCTCTGTATCCTCACATGGGGCTTCCTCTGTGCACATGAATCCCTGGTGTCCCTCTGTGGGTCCTAATATCCACTTATTATAAAAACACCCATCAGATGGGAGTATAGGTGCCTTAACAGCCTCATTTTAACTTAATCACCTCTGTATTTTGGCCTGTCACCAAACACAGCCATGCTCTGAGGTACTGGGGATCAGGCTTCAATATGTGAATTTGAGGGGACACAATTCAGCCCATCGTACCTCCCAATCCTTTCTCAGTTAATGGCAGTTGCTTCATCCAGTTGTTCAAAAACACAGAAGTCACTTTTGCTTTGTGTTTTTCACTTGGTCCTGCTCATTAGTAAAACCACTTGAATCCACCTCAAAATACATCCCAAATATAACCTCTTGCATAATCTCTTCTATAAGGTCCCAGTTCAGGCCATGATTCTGTCTCCTGGAGGACTTTAACAGCCTCTGACTGTTCTTGATAACATTGTTGCCCCCAGCACATCCCATCTCTATTTTCCTGACAGTAACCAGAATGAGCTTTTAAAAATAGACATTAGCTCTTACCACTTTCTTGCTTAAAATCCTCCAAGGATTCCCCACTGCACTTGCAGTAAGATGTAAATTTCATACTTGAGCTCTTTCAACAACCCATGTCCCTCTCTTTCGGGAGCACTGGGAAGCTTTCTCAATAAGACAGAAAGCAGAATGTTCTTCAACTTTACCAAGCACTAGTTTGCCTGGAACATTAAAGGGGAATGTATCAGGAAAGATGAATA